>NW_004524596.1:620298-620925 GCF_000260255.1 Octodon degus | reverse complement strand
TCAGCTGCTTGTGCCTACTATAGTAACAGCCCAACAGAAAATTCCCCAGATGGCTGTGCCGCTACCTCCCGATCATCAGATCTTTGTTCAACTGCCACCTCACACTTCCAGTTCACTTCACAGCACAGACACCCATTCTAATACAAGTTTTAATTTTCATATAAGAACTTATCACCACCTAACACACTATGAGGTTGGGAGTGCTGTATAAACCACGAGCTCTAAGAAAGCAAGTATTACTTTGGTTTTTGTTTTGATACAGGGTCTCACTATACAGTTTGGACTCATAGTGATCCTCCTGTCTCAGCCTCCCCAGCAGTGGGATTACAGGCCTGTGCCACCCACACCCAGTTCTGGGGCCAGCAAAGCATGTGGTGCCAGGAATCAAACTCAGGATCAAACTCAGGACCTTACACTTGCAAGACAGGGGCTTATGGCGCTGAACTATCTCCCCAGCCCAAATACTACTTTTAACTGCTTTAAATGGATGTATCCCCAATGTTCACACAATAAATATTTTTTGAATCATTCAACCACTTTATATGGTTTTAATTAAGCTACAACATGATGAAATGCAGTACTGTTTTCTTTTCTTTTTTTTTTTAACATTTTATTTTATTTTATTTT
>NW_004524596.1:617056-617602 GCF_000260255.1 Octodon degus | reverse complement strand
AATAAAAACAAAGGATAAATAAGAATCTAGGAGATAGATCTCTTTTTTTTAAGAGTAGGAAAATTTATTAGAGAAACGGTATAGGGAGTAAGAACAGGAAGTAGAAATAGCTCCTGAGAAACAGGAGGGGCCCAAATGGGTTGCCTTAGTAGATCTTTTGCAAATAGGAAAGGGATCTAGAGATGCAGGGAGGAAAATAGGGAGGGAAGAGAATGAGAAGTAAAAAAGAATACTCTGTACATGTATCAACTCCCCATGATAAATGTAATGACTATGTACTACAAACATGTAGTAATAAAAAACTTTTATTAAGGGGGCCGGGGAGATGGCTCAGTGGAATAAGAGCTTCCCTGGCAAGCACAAGAGCCTGAGTTCAATTCCCGGTTCTATCAAAAATTTTTATTAAGCAAAATACAGCTTGATTTAATACATTCAAACTAGATCATAATTAAATTTTATTCATTTATTTGTGTGTGTGTGTGTGTGTGTGTGTGTGTGTGTGGCCAGCTCAGCCCACCAGGGGGCAGGGCTGGCTGGCATGTGGTG
>NW_004524596.1:615106-615646 GCF_000260255.1 Octodon degus | reverse complement strand
AAAAAAAAAAAAAAGAATACAAGCAATAAATATATCTACATTTATCTTTGCTCCCTCTCCAAAGAAAGCTCCCACTGGAAACAGTTTTAAAATGGGGGCAGTAAACAAAACTACAAAACAAAAAAGGTGAGATGACAACAGGAGTCAATGAACTTGTTGCTAGGCCTCACCCCAAAAATTTCAAAACTAAGCCAGAAGGAGGCAAGTTCAAGGCACACTATTTTCAAATATCTAGGTATTCGATCCCCAGTACTAAATATAAATAAATAAATATGCAAATGAGGCATAAAGTTAAAAATATTTAACTTTGCCCTTCAAATCTCATAAATATTAAACTTTGCCCTTCAAAGCTCAGCTATAACAATGCCTCTTCTAGAAAGCTTTAAAATTGGGTGGAGGTTTTTTTACAATTCATCTTATTACCTCCACATTGCAGAAAAACATTTGTTAAACTGAACAGCATAATTTAAAACACCAATACAGGTCAGGCATAATGGCTGGAAAGAAAAGTAGGCAGAAATAAGCCAAGCTGTTAGCCCA
>NW_004524596.1:612547-613269 GCF_000260255.1 Octodon degus | reverse complement strand
TAAAATAAAGTTTGAGTAGCAGGCATGGTGGCACACAACTGTAATCACAACATTCTAGGAGACTGAGGCAGAAGGATAACAACTTTGAACCCAGCCTAAGCAATTTAGCAAAACCCTGCCTCAAATTTTAAACATAAAGTAAGACTAAAAGGGATGGGAATGTAGTTCAGTGGTAAGATGTTGGGTTAAATCTTCAGTACTGAAATAAAGAGGGGTACTACTGGGGATATGACATGTACAAATAGTTCAATCTCCAATTCCAAACTACCAAAACAAAAATTCACTGGCCAGATAATGTTGTTCAGTAATTCTGTTTCCCCGGTGTGAGCAAGGCCCAGGGACACCAAACAAAATAAAAACCTTACCACTGAGTGTTAGTTTTATTATTTTTTTAAAAAATATAATAATTAGTACAGGGTCTATAGGGTCTCACTACACAGATCGGACTGAGAGTGATCCTATTTTCAGCCTCCCACAGGCTAGGACTACAGATGGGCATCACCACACCCAGTCTCAAGCACCACCAAGCTCTATCTCAATGGCTATCTTAGCACACCCCAGGGGTGGGGCCAGCAAGGCACACGAGGGATCGAACCCTGATCCCTGCATCTGCCTAAGCAGGTGCTTTACTCTACTGAGCTATCTGGCTGGCCTTTGGTTTTACATCTTTAGAAACATACCTTAATCATATCATATCATAACTCACAATGGCTGTAATGGCT
>NW_004524596.1:609515-610887 GCF_000260255.1 Octodon degus | reverse complement strand
CAAAGCACAAGGACCTTGGTTCAATCCCCCAGCACCACATGCCAGCCAGCCCTGCCCCCTGGTGGGCTGAGCTGGCCACACACACACAAATAAACAAACAAATAAATAAAATTTTTTAAAAAATAAGAATACACATACTTCTGAAGGATTTAAATTGAAAGAAACTTTTAATATATAAAATACAACTGTGCTTTCTGTACATTCAAATCTCATCATACATTTATATTTCCCATCAATCTGTACACCAATTTTTTTTGCTAATCTTAAAAACTGAAAATTCTAGTTGATTTTAATATTAATAAACTGTGTGTGTGTGTGTGTGTGTGTGTGTGCACGCGCATCCTGGGGATTGAACTCACAACCTGCCAAGCAGGCACTTAAGACACTAAGCTATCTCCCCAGCCCTCAATAAACTTTTTCGAATGTGTATACCCCCATATGTGTGAACAATTAGGACATGCAAGTTATGCCTAAATAGTGAACTTCAAAAGAGTTCATGATTTTTGCTATTCATGTGTTTTGCTATTGCATTTATGTGCACAGCTATAAATAATGTGTATTTATTCAGTGTTCATGTTAACTAGCCTTTACTTGAATTGTAGGGGTTTTTTTGTTTTGATTTTGGTTTTTAGGGGAAACCAGGGATTGAACTCAGGCCCTTGAGCATGCCAGGGAAGCGCTTATTCCACTGAGCCATCTCCCTAGCCTTGTTTGCTTGAATTGTTAAAGTTCAAAAAATTGCCTGGGGAGAAAAAGTGCTTACCTGGCAAGCACAGGGTCCTGAGTTCAATCCCTGGTACCGCAAAAATCAATTAATTAATTAATTAAATAAGCTTATAAAGCTAAAAAAAAAAAAAAAAAGGAACCAAGATTAAATTAAGCCCAAGCTACTGACCTGCAGAATCTGAGCTCTCATACTGGTTCTCATTAATGTCTAAAGCTATCAAAACAAAGACTAGGATGAATTCTCTGCTAGAGCAAAACTATGTTTGAGCAGTCAACAATTAGGAAAAGTAAAAATAAAAATTTCAGTAAATAAACAGGACATTTAAAACACAGCAAGGGCCAGGGAGATGGCTCAGTGGAATAAGTGCTTCCCTGGCAAGTATAAGCGCCTGAGTTCAATCCCTGGTTCCACCAAAAAAAAAAAAAAAGTTAAAACACAGCAAAACACTCAAAAACTGATCCTAACATAACCTCACTATAATATAATTACAGAAGTGTTTTGCTAATGAAATAACAAACCTGACATAAACTAGGTCAGCATTAATATCACTAAAGACTTGTTAACTGAAACAGAGCCTACATACATACCCGGAGCCCAAAAAGATTCTGCTGAATTAAGTTTTTTGTTTTTTTGTTTTTTTTTTTT
>NW_004524596.1:603390-608390 GCF_000260255.1 Octodon degus | reverse complement strand
GCAAAGCACAGGGACCGCGGTTCAATCCCCTAGCACCACATGCCAGAAAGCCCCACCCCCTGGTGGGCTGAACTGGCCACACACACACACACACACACACACACACAATAAATAAATAAAATTTAAAAAAAAAAAGTTAAAAGATAAAACTCAGAAATATATAATTTAGGGGCTGGTGAGATGGTTCAGTGGTCTAAAGCACCTACTTAGGACAAGCTAAGCCAAGCAAAGCACAAGGACCTGGGTTCAGTCCCCCAGCACCACATGCCAGCCCGCCCGCCCCCTGGTGGGCTGCGCTGGCCACACACAAAATAAATAAATAAATATAAAAAAAGAAATATATAATTTAATTTCTTAAAAATACAGTGATGGGGCCAGGGAGATGGCTCAGTGGAATAAGTGCTTCCCTGGCAAGTGCAAGGGCCTGAGTTCAATCCCCAGTTCTGCAAAAATAAAAATACAGTAATGTTCACATTTTTAAAACCATTACAGTAAATGACAGTCAATAATTCCCCTCAAAACACTCCCCCTTACTTCAAACAAACTTATTCCACTGTTCTTGCAACTTTCTGAAGCAGTTTTGAAAGTCTTCTTTCATGAACATTAGTTCTGTAAAAGTTGCCTTGATGTCCTGAATCAGTTCAAAATATTTACCTTTCATGGTCATTTTGACTCTGAAGAAGACTCAGAAGTTGCCCAGTCAGGCTGACTGGGTGGGTGAGGACAACCATAATGTGTGTGCAAGCCTGCTTTTCTATTAGCAGCACTAAGCAGCAATCACTGTATTTTTTTTTAATCAAACTTCCTAAAAACTCTCACAAAAGAAGATTCCACAACTGCTTCAGTTTGAATAGCAAGAAAGATAGGGTTAGGGTGTTTGAAACAAGAGGAATAATTTGAAGGGATTAATGGCAACGTGTCTTTTACTGAAATCGTAGTATTTCACTTAATTGTTTTAAACATTCGTTTTCATCACATATTTTGATCACTCAGCATAAACTTGGAATGTTTACCTAAGGACATTGAGGAGCTTCAATCTCTTTTCAATGCAACATGAAACTAAAGAGACATTACTTCCTCCTACACATATACTACAATAGCCATTGATCAACATCTACATACACCTACTTTTATTAACTCAGGTACACACTAGAGACAGAACAGTCCTTATTTTGTTCTGCTATCTATCCACAACCATATACTTAAAGACATCCAAGTACAGGTTATATCTATTATGAACTTTTATGACTGCATCTGAATATCTATCATCTATGTGAACAATGAGTTAATGAACATTTTTTTTAAAGTAATTACAAGGCAACCAAGAGACAACACAATTTACATGCACTGTCTATTATACTTGTTGCACACTGCTAGGCACCTTTAACACGTCTGGCCACTCAATTTTCCCCCCATCCTAGTAAATACTAAGGCATTTAAAGGGATTGACAAGGAAATACAAACAAAAGGTTTTTTTTCAGTATTTATCTGGTAAATACACTTTTCTAACCACTTTTCAGGCCTTACTACTGAATCCTCACAATTATTACTAATTTAGCTAAATTTACCCAGTAACAAGCTGGGGAGATAGCTCAGTGGTCTAAACCCCTGCCTGGCAATCACAAGGACTAGCGTTAGATCCCCAGTACCACATGCTGTGCCAGTCCCACCCCCGGGTACACTGAGCTGGCCACAGAAACCGGTGCAGTGGTGCATGCCTGTAATCCCAATGCTGGGGAGGCTGAGACAAGAGGATCACTAGGAGTCTAAGCTGCGATGTGAAACTCTGTGTCAAATAAAAAGATCAAAAAATAAATAAAAATAAAGTTACATAGTAAATTAAAACAACAAAAACTCTAGGATCTCAACCCAAACTGATCATCTCCAGAATTAAGCTAATTTCTATTATGCTAAAATTGGAACCAACAGAGGTTACAGACAGGGATGTACCGACCATAATATGGATGTAAACCATAATATGGTCAGGCAGCATAAGTAGATTTTTTTTATTTTTAAAAGCCTAGGGCTGGGGAGATGGCTCAGTGGAATAAGCGCTTTCTTGGCAAGCTCAAGGGCCTAAGTTCAATCCCTGGTTCCGCAAAAAAAAAAAAAGCGCCAAATTTGAGGCCAGGGAGATGGCTCGGTAGAATAAGCATGTCCCTGGCAAGCACAAGGGCCTGAGTTCAATCCCAGGTTCCACTGGGGGGGGAGAGCCAAATTTGGCAAATAAACTTTTTTTTTAATGTATTTAGTACAGGGTCTATAGGGTCTCACTACAGGTGGGACTCACAGTGATCCTCCTGTTTTCAGTCTCCTAAATTCTGAGATTACAGGCCTGCATGACCACACCCAGTCTTAATCACTCCTGGGAGGTGGGGCCGGCACAACACGCCAGGGATTGAGCCCCCAATCTCCCCATCCCTGCTCTGCCTAAACTGGCTACTTAATCCACTGAGCATAGGGCTGGCCATATAGCTCAGCGGGCTAAAGCTCCTGCTTAGGCACAGCTCAGTGGCCGAGCTTTGATTCCCTGCATGCAGTGCTGGCCCTACCCCTGGCACAGCCCTGGCCCCCAGGGTGTGCCTGTAATCCCAAAGTTTAGGAGGGTGCAAACAGGAGAATCACAAGGAGTCCAATCTATGTAGTGAGACCCTGTAGAGCCTGTACTAACGACATAAAAATAAAAAAATGAATAAAATAAAATGTTTAAAAAAATCTGCTGAGCTATCTGGCTGGCCCTCAGATAAACATTTAAAAAGATGCAAATGGGCACATGAAAAGCTGCTTTTAAGTTATTAAAGAACTACAAATTAAAACAAGATACACAATAAGTGCTTCCCTGGCAAGCACAAGGGTCTGAGTTCAATCCCTGGTTCTGCAAAAATAAAATAATCAGGCTAGTGTCAGGGAGATAGCTTGGCAGTCTAAGTGCCTGCCTGGCAAGTGCAAGTACTCAGGTTTGATCCCTGGTACTACATGCAGTGCTCAGGAGCCAGCCACCAAAATCGGGCGTGGTGGCGCACACCTGTAATTCCAGCGATGAGGAGGCTGACTAGGGAGGATCACTATGAGTTCAAGCTGTATAACAAGACCCTGTACCATACACACACACACACACACACACACACACACGTGGGCTAGGGATGTAGCTCAGTGTGAAGGACTTGGGTTTGAGCCCTAGTACTGCTGAGGATTACGCATACCCCACACACACAAGATAGCACCATACACCTATCAGAATGTCCGAATTCCAAACACTATCACCACAAATGCAAGCGACAAACTTTTATTCACTGTTTGTAAAAAAACTAAATGATACAGCCACTGTGGAAGACAGTTTGGAAGTTTTCTTCCCCCCCCCCCCCCCCCGGAACCGGGGATTGAACTCAGGCCCTTGCACTTGCAGGGAAGCGCTTATTCTACGGAGTCATCTCCCTGGCATGGAAGTTTTCTTAGAAAAGTAAACATATTTGGGCCGGGAAGATGGCTCAGTGGAATAAGTGCAATCCCTGGCAATCCCTGGTTCCACCAAAAAAAAGAAAAGTAAACATACTCTTACCACAGGTCCCAACAACTGGGGACCTTAGAACCTACCCAAATAAGGTAAAATGTGCCTTTTACTCTATCATCCAGCAACACTGTGTGGTTATCCCACTTCCTATCCCCTCAAACAAAGATGCCTTCCCTGAAGTACAAAGTGATATGGCCTCACCCCCTTCCACACAAGACTCTGCACACATTTATATAAGCTTTAATCACAACTGTCAAAACTTAGAAGCTGGCAAGATATCCTCTTGAAAGTATGTAAATGGATAAACTGAGGTACAACCAGACAAAGCAATGTTATTCAGCACTAAAAAGGAATGAGCTATCAAACATGAAAAGATGTGGCAGTTCCGGACATAGTGGTATACGCCTGTAAATCGTATTCAGAAGGCTGAAACAGGAGGATTGTCTCAAGTTCAGAGGCCAGCTGGACTGCACAGTGAGTTTAAGGCCAGCCTGGACTGCACAGTAAAACCCTGTCTCTAAAAAAAAAAAGGCAAAACAATATTACTAAGAGAAAGAAGTCACAATGAAAAGTTTGCACTATAATTCCAACTATGACATGCCAAATAAAGCAAAATTATGCACTTAACAAAAGATACAATAGTTGTCAGAAGAGAGAAGAGGAGGCATGAACAGGCAAATCAGAGGATTTTTAGTGCAGTGAAACTATTCTGTAAGACAATGGCAGGCTCATGTCATTATACTTTTGTTCAAATCCACAGAGTGCACAACACAATGAGTGATCCCTAATGAAAACTGTGCACTCTGGGTGATAATGTTCATTAATATGGGCCCATCAATTGTAATTATATGCCAGGGGTTGTGTCCCATGTTGACAGTAGCAGATTTACAGGTGCAGGATAGAGGAGACATGGAAAGTCTTTATTTTCTGCTCTATTTTGTTGTAAACCCTAAAACTAGTCCTTTTTAAAAGTCAAAAAATACCTTCAGGGGGCTGGTGAGATGGCTCAGTGGTCTAACGCACCTACTTAGAACAAGCTTAGCAAAGCACAGGGACCGCGGTTCAATCCCCCAGCAGCACATGCCAGCCGGCCCCGCCCCCTGGTGGGCTGAGCTGGCCCCCCCATACACACATACATAAATAAAAGCTTTTAAAAAAAAATAAATAAATACCTTCAGGGCCAGAGAGATGGCTCAGTAGAGTAAATGCTTGCCTGGCAAGCACAAGGGCCTGAATTCAATCCCTGGTTCCACAAAAAAAATACAAAAACAAAAAACCTTTACCCAGGTACAGCAGTGCATGCCTAATAATCCCAGCACTCAGGAAGCTAAAGCAGGGGGACTTCAAATTCTAATTCCCCCTGGACAACTTAGCAAAATCTCAACTCCAAATAAAATATACAAGGGGCCGGGGAGATGGCTCAATGGAATATGCACTTCCCTGGCAAGCGCAAGGGCCTGAGTTCAATCCCTGGTTCTGCCAAAAAAAA
>NW_004524596.1:595352-603115 GCF_000260255.1 Octodon degus | reverse complement strand
CCCTGTTCCACAAAATAATAATAATAATAATAATAATAATAATAATAATAAGAGTATGTCTTTATCTTGCAATTAATACGTAAGTCAAAAGAAAATATTTGAATTAATATTTTGTACTAGGCATTTGGGAAAGGGATAAAAACGTGCAAACAAGTCATCTTCCGACAAGGAGTTCAAAATATGAAAAACAAATATTTACAAAGAACTAAATAAAACTGTCAGGCATGGTGGCACACACCTATAATCCAGCATTTGGGAGGCTGAGACAGAAAGACCACCATGAATCTGAGGTCAACCTGAGCTCCTAAGTGGGTTCAAAGTCAGTCTAAACTGCATAGTTGAGACCTTGTCTTAAAAAAAAAAAAAAAAAAGAAAATTAAATATTAGAGAAAAGTAACAGTGAAATAATACAAGATACGTATAGGAACTCCTTTCTTCCTGAATGTATCAACAAGTTCAGATGAAAAATGGGTAACACATGACTGACTGACAGGAACCCATGCAGTCAAAGAGTTAAACTACTAGTTATTAACAATACTAAGACAAAACTAGAGAGAATAAACCAGGTATGGTGGAACATGCCCGTATTTCAGCGCTATGGAAGGCAGAGGCAAAAGGATCTGGAATGTATGTCTTGCCAGGGCAATTTAGTAAGACAATCTTAATTTAAAGAAAAAAAGAAAAAAGGGCCGGCCAGCCAGATAGCTCAGGGAAGTAAAACGTCTGCTTAGGCAGAGCGCAGTGGCCAGGGTTCAATCCCCAGCACTGAGCTGGCCCCGCCCCTGGGGTGTGCTGAACCTGTAATTGAGCCTGGGTGTGGTGGCACCCACCTGCAATCCCAGTGCTTGGGAGGCTAAAAACAGGAGAATCACTGTCGGATCTATGCAGTGAAACCCTATAAACTCTGTGCTTAAAAAAAAAAAAAAAGACTGTAACTCAGTGTAAAGCATTGGGTTCAATTCCCAATACCATACACACACACACACACACACACACACACACACACAATTACACATATACACACACACAAAAAAAAAAACCTTCAATTCTTAAATATTAACAGGGAACAAATACTTACACTAACTATGCATATCCTGACAATGCTTATCTAGTGAAAAGTACACTTATTAGCCTTATGAGCATTTTATACTAGAAACAAATAATATGAAAATATAATATACTAGTATTTTTTTAATCAACTTTTTTTTAGGGGGGGGTACTAGGAATTGAACTCAGTACCTTGCACATGTCAGGCAGGCAATGGGCTACTAAGCTACATCCATGGCCTTTATTATTTTTTTTAAAAATCATCATTACCATCTAACTGAAGACATACATACAAGTCCTGTCCCCATCCTTCAATTCCCAGCATACACTAACAGACCATCAATAGCCATATGAACTGAACCTTGTACATTCACATGGAATATCAATGTTACCTGATAAAAATCTGTATGTTTATACCACTTTCACTGGTGTAGATAGAAATGTAGTTTACTGTCCATGAGGTGAAAAGGAGTTATAGTAGGGCTATGATCACTACTGACATCTTTTCTCTAACCTATTTTTATGACTGTTATTCTCTATTAACCACTAAAAACAAACCTATTACATACCTATATATTCCAGGCTAAACATAAAATGCAGAACCCCTCCTCAATCATCTAAGCAGGCTATATACATAAGCTCCTATACAACCTCTGCTAATTATTATTAACAAATTTAAACTCTCATATGCAAAACGTTTCAAAATCAAGGCTAAAGCCTAGTATGGTGGCACATGCCCATAATTTCACCACTCAGGATAAGGCAGGAGAATCACTGTAAGTTCAAGGTCAGCCTGGACTACATAGCAAGACCCTGCCTAAAAAAAAGAAAAAAAAAAAAAATGAAAAACTTAAATAATATGGTTCAAAAATTATCTATTATTTGTAGGGCTTTTTACCCCCTTAAATTATTTTATTCTGTTAATTATAAACAGGGAGGTGGGGCCCAGGAGATGGCTCAGTAGAATTAGCGCTTCCCTGGCAAGCACAAGGGCTTAAGTTCAATCCCCGGTTCCACAAAAAAAAAAAAAAAAAAGGAGGTGGTACTGGGGTTTGAGCACTGAGCCTCAGGTATGCTAGGCAAGGCCTATCTCTATCTCTAGGACACATCCCCATTTTTTATTTGATCAGGGTCTTGAAGCTGCCCAGGCTGGCCTTGACTTTAAGGTCCTTTATCGTCAGCCTCCCAAATGCCTGTGACTATAAGGATGCACCACCATGCCCAGGTCCTCTACATATTATTAATCACATATTCTTGGGCATAGGCATCTGCAATCATATCAAATCCAACACTTTTCTAATTAAGATGCCCCAAAATATCTCAACTAAGTTATCCCAAACAGTGCATCATTTTATGTATCTACCTTCATATTCATATTATAAACCTAAAACCTTCCTCTTTAGTAATCCATCCCTCAAGTATTTTCTTTCTTCCCATATACAGGCACATAAGCATACAACCATTTTAAAGCCTGACACAACTGTTCCCAAACATGACCTCCAAACACAGAAACCACCCCCAAGAAACTTTTTATCCAAAACACTTGGAAGGAGCTGGGGAGATGGCTCAGTGGAATAAGCGCTTGTCTGGCAAGCACAAGGGCCTGAGTTCAATCCCCAGCTGGGGGGGGGGGAGACACTTGGAAGATGTCTGTACTATCACTTTCTATAGAAATCCCATGATAGGGGCTGGTGAGATGGCTCAGTGGTCTAAAGCACCTACTTGGAACAAGCTTGGCAAAGCACAGGGACCGCGGTTCAATCCCCCTGCACCACATGCCAGCCAACCCCGCCCCCTGGTGGGCTGAGCCGGCCACACACACACATAAATAAATAAAATTAAAAAAAAAGGAAATCCCATGATACATGCCACTTATTCTTCGTTAAGAATGATTAGACAGGGCTGGGGAGATAGCCCAGTGGAATAAGCGCTTGCCTGGCAAGGGCCTGAGTTCAACCCCCGGTTCAAAAAAAAAAAAAAGAATGATTAGACATTTTACAAATACAGACATGTATGACAAGGATGAAACCAAATTAAGACTATGTAAGGCAAAGAAGGGGAAGGAGCGTTAAAAGAATGCGATCCAGGCGACACATAGGGCAGACTTCTTCTACTCCATAATGTTTTATTCTCAGGCTGAGTAGGGGATACATGGCTGTTGACTATAATTACTCCTTATTCCTTTTCGTGTGTGACTTATTGTAAGGGATTTTTAAAAATCCAATTACTATCTCCCCCCACATAGTAACAAGTTGCAACAATTGATCACTGCTACACCTGGAGCACCTTTCCTGTCATTTGCCAAGGAAGTAAAAAAACAATCCTACCATCCAAAACTTTCTCTTAAATATATATCTTAGATACACTGCAGGTTCATATTCTGTAAGTATACACAGGCTAATCCTTTTGCAAGTCTCACACCAATAAAAAGTAACATCTCTAATTTCATCTTGTGGTATCTCTAAATTACCACTTATTCTTATAGATGCCGTTTTACTCACCCAGTGAACTTTTCCTTATTTGTCTATGTTAAAATACAAATGAGGGCCAGGGAGATGGCTTGCCTGAAAGTGCAAGGTCTTGAGTTCCATCCCAGGTACCACAAAAAAAAAAAAAGAAAAGAAAAGAAAAGGAAAAGAAAAGAAAGGAATTGGTAGAACACATAACTATCTCCATTTGGCTCAAGTCTCAAGTCGTTTACTAACTTTTCAATCTTAACCTGTGACATCTAAATTAAGGCACTAATTTAACAATTGCCATCTCAGCCAAAAAAGCAAGTGGGCCAAGGCAATTCCAAAACATTTCAGCTGTTCACTGAGTGTTCACCTCATGCAGTCTGAGTCCTAACCGTAGACTAACTTTCACACCACACTGAAGTGCTCTAATCTAATGGGGATACTCAGGCGTAACCTCCAAGTTCCAATTTTTGGCTCGCTGTGGTAAAACAAGTTGAGACGGCCTTAAGTTTCACCTAACTGCAAATCGGAAAGAACCAGTACTTCACACACCGCAGATCCGGAGCCTCGCGTCACCCGCGGGTGGGAAGGGTGGAAGTTGGGGGGCGCGATCTAGGACGCTGAGGCCGTACCCCCTCCGCTCGGCGGGGCCCTCCGGCCGTGGAGCGAGCGGCCCAGGCGGCCGGCCCGCCTACTTCCCTCCGCCCCACCCCCGCACGCCCCGCCCGGGCGCGAAGCCCACGGTCCGCCCGCACCTGCGGACCCGCCGACAGCCGGCCGGCTACTTCGCCGGAAGGGCTGGCTGGCGCCGCGGCTCGGACGCTGGACGTCCTTCGCCCCTCGCTCCGGCCGCCAGCTCTCCCTCCCGGTTCCACCCTGCCAGCCTGCCGCCCTCCGGTCCGCACGACGCGGGCGGGGGCCGGGCCTGCTCCAGCGCCGGGCTCCGCGGCCCCTCGGCGCTCGCTGAGGTCCAAGCCGCCGGGACGGGGCGGCTCGGCCGGAGGGGCAGCGCCCGCAGCTTCCCGCCTCGCCGCCGCCGCCAGAGCCGCGTCCCGAGGCCCCTCCGTCCGTTTCCGGGCCTCCCTTCTCAGCAAGGCCGGGACCCCAGCCCGGCCCGCCCGCCACCCGCTTTCCTCCGGAGCCGAGCCCCGGGGCTGGGCGGCTTCCCGCCCCTCATCCGGCCGGCCGGCCGGCTCCTCCCGCCGCCGGCCCAGCCCCCGCCCGGCGTGCCGCACACTCACCGCTGAGCGCCGAGGCCTGCAGGGTGGCCCCCGAGGTGCCGTCGATGACTTTGATGGTCCCGCGGCTGGTGACGGCCAGGATGGCGTTGAGCGCCGGGTGGTAAGAAAGGCTGTGCAGGCCGTCGGCGTCGCAGCGCATGCAGCCGTCCCGCAGCACCAGCCACTCCGAGACCCCAGCCGCCCCCGCCGCCGCCGCCACCGCCGAGCAGCCCGGGCCCGAGGCTGCCGCAGCCGCCATCTTCCGGCCTGCGCTCAACACAATCACACTGGGAAGCGGCTCAGTGACAGTCCCGGGAGGTGCAGCAGCACCGCCAGTCACCATCCGGGGCCAGGGGGCAAGCGGAGCGCGTTAGCCGGAAGTGAAGTCAGGCGCCCTCACGCACGCGGAACGTCGGCCGCCGGCCCGAGGGGCCGACTGGGAGGGAGGCGGGAGGGGGAGGGGAGCGGGGGCGAGGCCGCCGGGGGCGGGGCGGCCGGGCGGAGCATGCGCAGGAGGGCTCGCGCGTGCCACGCGCCTCGGCCCCCGCCAGCTCCGCGCTCGCTATGTCCCAGGATCCTCCTGCGAGCCCCGGGAGTGGCCTCCGCTGGATTTCGACCCAGCGCCCTGTTCCTCGCGGGAAGGGTGGTGGGGGACTCCGAGATTTCCACTAGGCGGGAGCTCGGCTGTGTCACCTTTCTGGTGCTGTTTGAGGCCCTTCGCGGCGGCTCCGGCAGCGCTCTGACAGCGCCCATGCAGGCTCTGGGTGGCCTGAAGCCGACCGCGGCCCGGCCCTGGTTCCCGTCGGAGAATAAACGATCTGACTCTAGTTTGCATTTGAAGGAATTGCACGATCTTCCAGTTCAGACACTCTCATGACACCTGACTCCCCTGTTTCTAAATTTCTTTTGAACAAAAATGCCGGATAGCTGGACTTGCTTGCGCCTGCCTCTAATTCCGGCACTGAGGAGGCTGAAGCAGGAAGAATCGCAATGAATTGCAGACCAGCCTGGACTGCATAGCGAGACCCTGCCCCCTACCCCGTGCCTGATGGGGCTGGATATGCATCTAAGTGGTAGAGCAGGGGCCTGGCCTGTGCAAGACATAAGTGTAAAGGGTTAACAGAGTTTTGTGCCATAACTGTAAAAATTATAAAAACCCCTTGTGCTTCCTGTTACCTGCTCTAAGAAATATATTCTCCCTTTCGGCCCAAGGCTGTTCAACAATAAATAACTGTTTCTTGTCAAGGCAGCAAGCTAACACAAACTCCCTCCCCAACCATCTCCTGTAACGTGGTCAGCTTAAGATATATCTTGTAAAAATATGCACTTATCAGTAAGCTGTGAAAGACCTTTTAGTTATGAACAGTTTGCAGCTGTGTCAAATAAATACAGTTTCTGTTGTTCTACACTAGATAACAAATTTGCTTACCAAACTGGACTGTATGTGATTTCTGTTATAAATACCCCCTTGCTACCTATGTTCGAGGCCGATCAGGCTTCTCCTGTGAGAGAAGTGGCTGGCGGACCTGAGCTCAGTGAATAAAAGGCTCTATTCAAATTTCTATCTGACTGATCTGGTTCCTATGCAGAGTTAACCCATAACAATAAGGGTCTGTCCCCAGCACCATTTTCCAAAAAAAAATTTATTCTTATTAGTGCATGTTCGCAGTGAATAATTTATTTAAAAAGCATATGAGGTGCTAGGTCACAAACTGAATTTCTCTATCCTCATTCCAAGTAGTTCCACTTACGTTAATAGAGATTTGTAGGTGTTGGAAGGAAAGTAGTAAACATCTGTTGAATCATTTTAACATTTTTTTTATTTTATTCCATTTTAACATTTTGAAATTATTAGATTAGCAGTTGCAAATGGAGTACAGATGTATGTGGTCTACTTCCCAAAACGCTGAATAAACCAAAATTGAAGGATGACCTATAAATACTTGACCCATACTCCTCAAAGCTAGCACTTCACTTTGTTTCCCCCAGTATTACATATTACTTCATTTTTTTGTTTTGTTTTGGGTTGTTTTTTTTTAAGGGGTGGGGGTTGTTTTGTTTTCCAGTAACTGGAGATTAAACTCAGGACCTTGAGCTTGTTAGGCAAGTGCTTAAGCGACAGCCATATCTGCAGCCTTATCTTTTTTTTTTTTTTTTTTCCATATGACATAGTTTTAATACAATACCAAAAACCTGAAGCTGGGTGTGGTGGTGCCCACCTGTAATCCCAGCACTTGGGAGGCTGAGCCAGGATTGCCAAGAGTTCAGAGCCAGCCTGGGCTGCACAGTAAGTCCAGGTCAGCCTAAATTACATAAGGAGACCCTGTCTCAAAAAAAAAAAAAAAAGTAAGGATTTGACGTTTGGATAATACTTCTGTGTCATTTTATTGTGAGAATTTATGCACTGAAAACATACAGAGGCAATATACTGAATATTGTCTATGTTTGGGGGTTTAGCTTGGAAGGCTTAGTCTCCTTAGTATCTCATCACAGTGCAATTGCAAGGATTAAGAATCACTGTAAAATATAGAATTGTATCTGAAGTATGCTAAGTGCTCCATAAGGTTGACTGCCTCCTCACATTTCTGCAGACCTCAGGAAATATGTATGAATTGCCCCAACTACATCTCAAGCTTGGAGATACTGTGTTTGTTAATACACAGTTGCATTATGTACTCATTACAATTTTGAATGGAAAATCTTCCATTCTATTTTAAATTGGCAAGCAACAGAATGAAGTGAAACAATACCCAGGTTTGTGAGTATCAGGTTAGTTACTGTAGCATCTTCTGTCCCCTCAGTGGGCCTGGGCGAGTGGCTGGCTCAGAGAAAGTTTCACCAAGTGTCAAACGAAGATCAGATTTCTTTCTCTACTTGCTTAGGTTTGTCATAAATACTTGCAAACTATAAAAACTGAAACCAAAGCAATGGCTGTCCACAGTCTCGCTGGTTGGGGTTAGGACTGCAGTACCAGGAGATTAGAATGTGAACTCAGGCAGCTTGACGCTGAAATACACACTCCTTTTTTTTTTTTTTTTTT
>NW_004524596.1:592104-593887 GCF_000260255.1 Octodon degus | reverse complement strand
AAAAAAAAAACAAGTCTAACAGTGCTACACGATGGAAGAGAAGCCGCTCACCACTGCTCCTGGGCGAAAATACCCCTGAACTCCTTAGTGATTGCGGATAAACACAATGTGTACCTTTTTATACATACCGTATGATCTTTAGACTAGGCTGTAGGTTCTGATATTCAGAATTCATGAAATTATCTGTGGTAAAAACTAGGTATAAGAATTATGTAATTCCAAGATAACACTGTTATCATAAGCCTTACGAAGTACTGTAACTTGCTTATATTTCTCCCTGGATTTGGGTTGAAATACTCAAAGAGCATGTGTGTCAGCTACATAATAAATACCAGATGATGAAAAAAAAAAAAAAAAAAAAAAAACTGAACAAGAGTTACACATACTAGACTATGTTACTTTTTTTAAATAGGTAAAAATGTTGCTCACCTATTAATTTAGCCTTCTTTCATTTGTAAAAGCATTATCCAAAGCTAATTGTCCAAAATAAAAACACTCCCATAATCAAAGAAATTTAGGCAACAACTCCCCCCATTTTTTCTTCGTTGAAGACTTATATTGTATAACATACCAAAAGCTCTGAGACCTCATGATAAGGAGTCATATTTAATGCATAGTTCACAAACTCTTAAAATCATAAGGATCCTAGAAAACAAGTGCTTGAAATAGCATTCTTGGGGCTAAGGAGATAGCTCAGTGCAATAAGTGCTTGTCTGCCAAGTGCAAGGTCCTGACTTCAATCCCTGGTACTGCAAAAGGAGCATTCTTGGCCAGACAAGGTGAAACATTCCTGTAATTCTAGCATTCTGGAAGGCTGAGGCAAAAGGATTGCAAGTTCAAACCCAGCCCTAGTGATTTAGCAATTTGGAGAGACTGTGTCTCAAAGCTTTTTTTTTTTTTTTTGGTGATACTGGGGATCAAACTTGGAACCTTGCACTTGCCAGGCAGGTATTTATGCCACTGAGCTATCTCTGTAGCTCAAAACATTTTTTTTTATAGGGCTGGAGGGCTGGGGAATAACTCAGCAGTCTAAGCACCTGGCTGGCAAGCACAAGGACCCAGGTGTTATCCCCAATACCACATGCTATGCTGGCCACTGAAACCCGGCATGGTGGTGCATGCCTGTAATCCCAGTGCTGGGGAGGCTGAGACAGACAAATAGCTCAGCAGATTAAAGTCCCTGCAAGCAGGCACAGGGGCCAGGGTTTCTATCCCCTGGCCTGCTGTGCCAGCGGCGCCTATAATCCCAGCTCTTGAGAGGCTGTAAACAGGCAGATCACTCCCAGTCCAATGTAGTAATGAGACCCTGAACACCCTGGAGACCATTCCCTAAAAAAACTAACAAAAAAAACAAAACAAAAACCTTGCTGAAGTTTACAAGTAGATATGCTTTATCCCAAAGAAAAATAGCAAAAACTCTAATAATTTTAAATAGGAAATTTCACACTCAAAGAATTATTTTTCTGGCCTGATACTAACAATCAGCACACATATCATTGAGATTCGCCCTAAAGACCAACGTACTATAATATAAAACCCCATGTGGATCAGGAGGGTTATCACTAACACCTTAGTGATTAGTGATTAGTGTTGGAGAGTGGGTAGAAGGAATGGAACCTTTGTGCTGGGCAGCTAGCTCAGCGGCACAAGCGCAGTGTGCATAGCACTGTGCATCGCTCCCAGCAGTAACATGTGAAAGCAATCTAGGGTCCATTGATGGATGGTGGCACCAAAGTGAGTTCAAAGCCAGCCTGCATTAGAGCAAGACCCTGTCAAAAAAAAA
>NW_004524596.1:588076-591299 GCF_000260255.1 Octodon degus | reverse complement strand
GAAAGAAAGAGAAGAGAATCAATCTGAAAAGACTATGATTTTAACCACTATTTATAACAAGCTGGAAAAGGAAAACTATACTGATAACACGAGGATTAGTGGTTGCCAGGAGTGGAGAGGAAAGAAAGGAGGGTTAAAAATGTAGAACGCGGGAGCTTTGCAGGGCTGAAACTAATTAACATGATACCACAGTGGTCAACCATAACATTTATACATTCGTCAAAATGAACACAACTGTACAACGGGGGGGGGGGAGAGAGAGAGAGAGAGAGAGAATGTAAACTATGGGCTTTCTTTAATAATAAAGGTCAATATTTGTTCATTAACTATATCAAATATACAACTCCAATGACAAATGTCAGTAATATAGAAGGGATATACGCAAGGTCTAAAAGAAGGAAAGAAAGAAAGGAATTCTCTGAACTCTGATTTTCTGTAATTCCAAAACTATTCTAAAAATTAAAGGGTTGGGCCAGGGAGATGGCTCAGTAGGATAAGCGTTTGACTGGCAAACGCAAGGATCTGAGTTCAATCCCTGGTTCCGCCAAAAATTAAAATAAATAAATAAATAAATAATAAAATAAAAATTAAAGGGTTAAAAAAAGAATACATCTCTAAAAAGTACAGGTTTTTTTTTTTAATGTTAGTGTAGTAAATGGTAAATTTTCTGTGCTTTTACCACCCTCCCCTTGTTGAAATTTTATTTGTTCTCCCCCCCACCACCACCAACCAAGGATTGAACTCAGGCCCTTGTGCTTGCCAGGCAAGTGCTTATTCTACTGAACTATCTCCCCAGCCCTATTTGTTCATTTTTGATGCTAGGGATTGAACCCAGGGCCTCCAGCATACCAGGTATGTGATCTGCCACTGAGCTAAGCCCAGTAGTTTTTTCCCTATAGTACTGGAAACAAGACATGGGGAAGTTCTACCACACACCTAAATACCCAGACCTGACCTTTTCTTTTTCTTTTCTTTCTTTTTTTTTTCTTTTTGCAGTACCAGGGATTGAACTCAGGACCCTGTGATTTCCAGGCAAGGCTTATTCTACTGAGCTATCTCCCCGGCTTTTTTTTTTTTTTTTTTAGGTAGGATCTTGCTAGGTTTGCCCCAGGCTGGCTCAAACTTGCAATCCTTCTGCCTCAGCCCCCAAGTAGTTGTGTGTGTGTGTGTGTGTGTGTGTGTGTGTGTGTGTGAAAGAGGGTCTTGCTATGCAGCTCAGGGTGGCCTTGAATTCACTTTGTGGCCCAGGATTGTCTTAAACTCACAGCGATCCTTTTGCCTCAAACTCCCAAGTGCTGGGATTACAGGGGTGTGCCACCATATCTGGCAGTAGGTGGTATTAAACTGGCATTAAAGGCATATGCTAAAAAGGGGTAGGCATATGCTGCTGTGTCTGGCTCCCCTCACTCATTAAAATAAAATAAAATAAAATAAAATAAAATTTCATCCTCGGGAGAAAAAAATAGGATCACAGACCACATTTGTTTTTCATCACTAGGAAAGAATTAGAGTTCCCAATTTTTCCAGATACAATTGGTTCAGAGTGGTGGTGTTCTAGTGTCATGGAAAGAGGCCAGAGCCAGTGCTGTCACCGGATGTGTACATGTGGGATGTGAATATGACTTAGAGAAAGGAAACGCTGTCAGGCGAACAATAACATGTTACCTGAAAAATTATATCTAGTGCTCCCTGCCCAAAAAAGTCCTCAGAAGTTTTTTTTTTTTTTTTTTTTTTTTTTTTTTTTTTTGTAACCAGGGATTGAACTTAGGCCTTTGTGCTTGCCAGGGAAGTGCTTATTCCACTGAGCCATCTCCCCGGCCCTAAGACCTCAGAAGTTTACAGATCTAGAGGGTACTCTTTTCTAAAGAATCACTGCCTGCAGTAATTTGCACATATTTTCTAGGCTAGTGTGAAGTCTTGTACTTCCCACTGGGGCAAATCATCTTTAACACTTATTCTACTGAGCTATCTCCCTGGCCCCACCCCTGAGTTTTCAAATAATCTTTGGGCACCATTTTTGGCTTTCCTCATCCAGTTATTTGCTCAAGGTGAGAAGGACCTTGTATAAGTTTAATCGGCAAGCCAGTTCTAAACAAACTAACCGACAGCACCATGAGGACTTTTAATTTAATTTGATGTTGCTTGTTTTAAGACAGGATCTCGAGATTGCGGGCACCCCAGGAGGCGAAGGCAGGAGCACAGCCATGAGTGTGAGACCAGCGGGGGCTACATAATTAGTTCAAGCCTGAACTACATATAGAGACCCTGTCTCGAAAGAAAAAGAAAAAAAAAAAGGAAATAAGTATAATTGCTTGTGCAATTATTTACTTCTAGGCAGAGTAACTGAATACTTTTTTTATTTTATTGAGAAACAAATATCAATGAGACAGTTTCAAATATGATTAATAGGATGTTTTCTTTTCCATAATTTTATTGAGAAACAAACAGAGGATATTTTCAATAATTAATACATTGTACATTGTTATCTTCTTAGTGGTTATCCATAGTACAAGAAGCAGACAGGATATCCTGTCAAAAAGGAAGTTAGATTTTTGTTTTGTGGAGCCAGGGATTGAACTCAGGCCCTTGTGCTTGCCAGGGAAGCGCTTATTCTACTGAGCCATCTCCCCGGCCCCCAAGTAACTGAATATTTAAGGGATAGATACTACAAACTCCTGTGAATCTTTCAAATAATGAACAATATAAACACATAACCTATCAATAAAATAAAGTCACCAAATAAATTTTCTGAAAAGAGAAAGGATTGCCCATAAAGTATTAATGTTTAGGAGCAAATAAACACTACTTACTGTGAGATAAGCTTGAGTCAGCTGTAGGAAAATGGATGCCCCATGAAACCACAGTGTTAAGTGAAACAAATCAGGCACACAGGTTTCATGTTTTTTTTACAAGTTTCAATATCATGTGGTTTGGTCTTATTGCTATCTGTTTATCAATAAAACTTTGAAAAAAAATATCATGTGCTTTGTCTTATATGAGAAACCCAGATTAAAGAGCGAAATCAAAGGTAGATAATAGGAAGCAGGGAGATAATTCTTTCTCAAAGGGAAAGGGGGGCTGGTGAGATGGCTCAGTGGTCTGAAGCACCTACTTAGAACAAGCTCAACAAAGCACAGGGACCACGGTTCAATCCCCCAGCACCACATGCCAGCCAGCCCCGCCCCCTGGTGGGCTGAGTTGGCCACACACACACACACATAAA
>NW_004524596.1:586340-587576 GCF_000260255.1 Octodon degus | reverse complement strand
GGGGGGTGGGGATAAAATTTTAAAGACCACTGTGGGCTGGGTGTGTTGTGTACACCTGTAATCTCAGCACTTGGAGGCTGAGGCAGGGGGATCGCTGTGAGTTCAAACCCAACTTGGGCTAGAGAGGAGACCCTATCTCAAACCCAAAACCAAAGCCAAACAGAGGAAAGACCACTGCGATGGAAAATAGCACGGCAGATGCTTGGCTTCGCACTCACCACGTCTACAGGGTGTTTGGCTGTGAGCGCTTCTTCCTGTTCCCAGTCAGTGCGTTCCTCTGCACTCGGAAGCTCAAGGTCGGGTGTCACCTTAGAGGGTACTGTGGGTCGACCCCTTGGGCTCGCATTCTGCCCTCTGCACCTTGCTGCGCTGCTGAAGGCTGACAGCTCAGGTCGTCTGTGCAGCGGCCTGGAGGTCAGGCAGCTTCAGCGCGGCGCTGCGCGGGCTGGCAAGCCGGGGGCCGCCGTGGACCGACTCGCTGCCTGCTCTGCGCTAGCGCGGGCGGGCACCCTGCTCTCGGGCGCGCGTGCGGGACCGACCGACGCTGGCGCGCCTGCTTCCGCCGCCGCGCCCGGCTCCCTGCGGCTCATGCGCCCCTTCTCATTTGAAAAAGCTCTTTTTTATCCGAAGACAAGGCTCTTTCTCCATTTTTTTCTATGGTCCTCTCTTTTTTTCTTATTTTTAATCTTCTCTTTCTTGAAATTCCTTTTCCCTTCCCTCCCCGCCCCATCTCTTGTTCCCTTTTCAATTTGAATTACTCCCCTTCTCCGTTATCTATTCTTTAGTTTGCCCTTTATTTACACTTTGGGTTTCTCATGTAAGAGGCACCATGTGATATTTATTTACTTACTTACTTACTTACTTACTTACTTACTTACTTACCTACTTACTTATTTGGTACTGGGAATGGAACTCTCGACCTTGGACTTGCCAGACCCGCGCTATGCCACTGAGCTATATCCCAGGCACCCGTGTGATATTTACGCTAGTGTATCTATTTATTTTACTTAACCTTATGGTCTCAAGGTGCATGCATTTGCCTACCCTCAAGCTTAGCCCTCTTTCTGGCAGAATAGTACTCCATTGTGTATAAATGCCACATTTTCTTTATCCATTCATCTGTCGACAGGCATATAGGCTGTTTTGAAGATTTAGCTATTTTTTTTTTGAAAACCATTTGTTAGCATTTTATTTTAATTTTTTTTCAAAATATTTATTTATTTTTATTTATTACAT
>NW_004524596.1:584024-585219 GCF_000260255.1 Octodon degus | reverse complement strand
TTTTTTTTTTTTTTTTTTGGCTGATGTGTATTTTGTTTGCTCTTCAAAGGGACCAAGTCGTTGGCCACTGCCATTTGCTCTTGTAGTGGACTGTCCCGCGTGTAGGACATATGGCGGTACCTCAGTTTACAAACCGGGGATTGAGCTCAGGCCCTTGCACTTGTCAGGCAAGCTCTTATTCTACTGAGCTATCTCCCTGGCCTCCAGAAACAAATTGTTACCAAATGCTTTTGTGAAACAAATTTGTAGCAGGACAGGGGAGATAGCTCAATAGAATAAGTGCTTACCTGGCAAGCATAAATTCAATTCCCAGTGCCCCAAGAAAAAACAAATTTGTAGCAAACAGAAGCATCCATGAAGCAAGGCGTTACTGTATCTTCTCTAGTTCTTTTCTTTCTTCTGTTCTTTTTCTCTTATTTTCCTCAAGACATTACACAATTATGCTAAAAAAATTTTTTTTTGCTCATTGATTCATTAATGCTTTGGGGTTTATTTGTTTGTTTGAAAGAGGGTCTTGCAGTGTAAGGGTCGAGTCACTGCGAAGGAAGACCCCAAGAGTCGGTCTCTCATGCAAAGCGCAAAGGGAAAGCTTTATTATCTACATAGACGTAGGGTGGTCTGCACACGCAGGAGCAGAGCGCGCCTTGAGCATGGCAGGCGCAGTTTTTAAAGACAAGAACCACAATGTGGGGAGGGAGCAAGCAAGGTACAGAAGCAGATTGCATTGGTTAGTTTAGGTGGACTTTTACAATAACTGGTGGGTTTGAGAATATATGACTTTTTAAGGAAACTAGGAAGGGGTAGGTAAAGGGTAACTATGAACTAATTTTATGAATCAACTCTGTGGTTTTGGTGGTATTTCAAGCACGAGTGGGTTCAATTGAACATTGTGACCTATAACTATGTCCTAAGCCCGGAGGTAATGTTCTTTGAAGTTTTGTCTGGGTTTTTTTTTGTTGTTGTTGTTTTATTTTTTTATTTTTTTTAATGACGCCACCTGGAGTTTCTGGAGCATGGGTTACTCAGATCTTATGGCCATAAGCCGGAGTGTGGTCTCTCTTAACTGGAGCTTGAACTTAAAAATCATCTATCATCTGGGCCTTACAGCAGGGCTGGGGAGATGGCTCAGTGGAATAAGTGCTTCCCTGGCAAGCTCATGGGTCTGAGCTCAAGCCCCAGTTCTAAAAAAAAAAAA
>NW_004524596.1:581025-583924 GCF_000260255.1 Octodon degus | reverse complement strand
AAAATTGGGTCTTGCTGTGTACTCAGACTGGTCTTGAACACACCATATAATTCTTTTTTTTTTTTCAAATTTTATTTATTTATGTGTGTGTGTGCGGCCAGCCCAGCCCACCAGGGGGCGGGGCCTGCCAGCATGTGGTGCTGGGGGGACTGAACCACTGTCCCTGTGCTCTGCTAAGCCTGCTCCAAGTAGGTGCTTTAGACCACCGGGTCATCCCACCAGCCCCTTTGTGCTTGCCAGGGAAGCGCTTATTCCACTGAGCCATCTCCCTGGCCCCTACAGTGGCACTTCAGTTTACAGATTTAATTTGTT
Source organism: Octodon degus (assembly GCF_000260255.1). Lineage (NCBI taxonomy): Eukaryota > Metazoa > Chordata > Mammalia > Rodentia > Octodontidae > Octodon > Octodon degus. Next base: position 583,612 of record NW_004524596.1, on the reverse strand, counting down.
TTATAATTTTGAGGAAGAGGCTGCATTTGTATTTATGTGGGGAAGAGGGCCGAGGAACTGTTTGTCACCTGATGTAATTGCAAATGGAAGTAAAATTTTGCGTGCCTTTGTTTGTGAACCAAATTGTTTGTGGACTTAATTGCTTGCAAACAGAAGTCTTTATTTCTGTATTTATTTATTTATTTATTTAGGTCCATAACAGGGATTGAACTCAGGACCCTGCACTTGCCAGGCAGATGCTTATTCTATTAAGCTATCTCCCTGGTCCACAAGCATTTATGAACCAAGGTGTTTCTGTATTGTTTTCCAAACCTTCACTTTCAGCCTATGAATTTTGTGGGTGAAGTGTGTTTTCGACCTTTCTATCATCATGGAGCCTGTGCAAGCCTGCTGGGAGGGAGCAAGACTTCCAAAGGGCACGTGTGTCTGGAACACTGTGCTGCAAGGCCATGCTTGCTGGCTATGAGCAGCATCTCCAGAACTAAAGGGAACACACAGCTCTTCTTAAAATTGAAAGTGTTGGCCAGGCAGATAGCTCAGCCCACGGAAGTGCCTGCTTAGGCAGGCGCAGGACTGGGTTTGAGTCCTGGCTTGCTGAGCCAGCCCCGCCCCACAGGCGCACTGAGACTGGGCATGGTAGCATACGCCTGTAATCCCAATACTTGGGAGGCTGAAAACAGGAGGATCACTAGGAGTGCAGTCTGTGTAGTGAGACCCTGTAGACATACTAAATACATTAAAAAAAAAAAAAATTGAAAGTGTTTATGCCTGTGATGAAACTGAATTCTACTTGGGCAAGAGACATGCTTATGTGCACAAAGCAAAAAACAACACAGTGGAGCCAGGTGGCAAACCAAACCACACTAGGGTGATCAGGGCAAATGCAACTCGGGTCCTCGGAAACAGCAGCATGGCTCGTGACAAGTTGGAAGCAGCCTTCCTGCTAAGGCCATTGGACACATTTATTTCATTGTTGAATCTTGATTCTTGATACATTCTACTAATTTCTTTTTTTAAAAAATTTTTATTTATTTGTTTATTTGTGTGTGTGTGTGTGTGTGTGTGTGTGGCCAGCTCAGCCCACCAGGGGGCGAGGCTGGCTGGCATGTGGTGTTGGGGGATTGAACCGCAGTCCCTGTGCTTTGCTAAGCTTGTTCTAAGTAGGTGCTTTAGACCACTGAGCCATCTCACCAGCCCCGATTCTACTAATTTCTGCCTTTTGATCAGCAAATTGAAATCATTCATTTTGATAGTTATTAGCTGGGCTTGGTAACACATGCCTGTAATCTGTACTCAGGAGGATGAGGCAGGAGGATCATTGTGAGTTTGAGACCAGAGTGGGCTACAAAGTGAGCTCAAGGCCAGCCTGAACAGCATAGTGAAGCCCTGTCTCAAACACACAAAAAACAAACAAACAGGGGCTGGAGAGATGGCTCAGTGGTCTAAAGCACCTTCTTGGAGCAAGCTTGGCAAAGCACAAGGACTGCGGTTCAATCCCCCAGCACCACATGCCAGCCAGCCCCGCCCCCTGGTGGGCTGAGCTGGCCACACACACACACACACACACACACACAAATAAATAAAATAAAATAACAAACAAACAAACAAACAAAAAGTACAGTACTTAAATTTACTCCTTTTTTTTTTTTTTTTTTTTTAACCTGGGATCCAACCTAGGACCTTGCATTTGCCAGGCAGGTGCTTGTGCTGCTGAGCTATGTCCCCAGGCTCTCCTTTATTTATTTATTTATATCCCAGCCTCCCCTTTAAAATGACCCATACTGATGGTCATAACTGATAGATATTGGCTTATTTCAGCCACTGTGTTATTTTTCCGATGCTGATTCCCTTTCTTTCCCACTTAGTTTGCTTTTAAGGACTTGAAATACTTCATTTGCGCTCTCTTGCCTTTAAGGTTTATGTTGAAAGATCTGATGCAATTCTTATGAGTTTCTTTTATAAGTTTATGTTTGTTTGGTTTTTAGCTTCTCTGAAACAGCTATTTATTTATTTATTTATTTATTTATTTATTTACTGTTTTTGAGTCAGGGTTGCTGTGTAGTTCCGTCTGAGCTTTAGCTTACGAGATAGCCCAGGCTGGTCTCTAACACAGGACGACTCTCCTGCCTGAGCCTCCCAAGTTCTAGAATGACAGGCACATTGCTGGGTTTAGCAGCTTTTAAGATTCTCTTGACTATGACATACATTGTGGTAGTGCTTTCCTGATAATGGCTATTTGGGGTTATAAATGCCTCATTCATCTGTATGTTAATTTATTTTTTATTTTTTGTACTGTATTTAGTACAAGGTCCTTAGGGTCTCTACACAAATCCGATTCGTAGTGATCCTCCTGTTTTTCAGCCTCTCATGCGCTGGGATTATAAGCACAAGCCACCACGCCCAGTCTCATTTGCTGTCTCAGCACAGCAGGCCAGGGATTGAACCCCTGGCCCCTGAGTCTGCCTAAGAAGATGCTTTAATCTGCTGAGCTATCTGGCCAGCCCTTTACCGATTTATTTTGTTATCTCCTCTTTTAGCCTTTTAGAGATTTCATTGGTGTAGCTTTTGTTTTCCTCCCTTTTGCTTC
>NW_004524596.1:574415-580380 GCF_000260255.1 Octodon degus | reverse complement strand
TGCTTTAAAAAAAAAAAAAGAATAACTTTGTTGCTAGTATGGAGAATTTTTTAATGTCTACTTTTCAAAAATGTCTTCTGGGGCTGGCCAAATAGCTCAGGGATTAAAGTGCCTGCAAGCAGGCACAGGGGCCAAGGGTTTGATCTCTGGGCCCACCATGCTGACCCTGCCTCTGGGGCACAGAGACTGCAACTGAGACTGGGCATGGTGGTGCATGCCTATAATCCCAGCTCTTGAGAGGCTGTAAACAGGAGAATCACAAAGAGTCTGATCTAGTAGTGAGACCCTGAACACCCGGTAAACCCTTCCTTAACAAAAAATGTCTTCTGAGCATAGCTAAGTATTCTTCTTCTTTTTTTTTCTTTGAGTTACCAGGGATTGAACTCGGGACCCCGCACTTGTCAGGCAAGTGCTTATTCTACTGAGCCATCTCCCCGGCCCTAAGTATTGTTCTTTACCTCTGTCCCAGTATCCATTCACCTCCATTTATTTGCAAGGAAATTGCAACTTATTTGGCCCAGTAACCAGGTCTCCCAGAATAGATAGCTGCAGAATAGATAGTTTATAACTCTCAGGCAGTTCAGATACTGGTATACAGAGAAAACCAATTGAGGGGCCGGGGAGATGGCTCAGTGGAATAAGCGCTTCCCTGGCAAGCGCAAGAACCTGAGTTCAATCCCCGGCTCCGCAAAAAAAAAAAAAAGATACAGAGAAAACCAACTGATACTAATAACTATTTCACCTTGGATAAAATAGTAAAATCAGCAATAAAAATCGCATTAATTATAAACTGGAGGGGCCGGGGAGATGGTGCAGTGCAATAAACGCTTGCCTGGCAAGCACAGGGGCCTGAGTTCAATCCTTGGTTCTGCCAAAAAACAAACAAACAAAAATAATAAATAAACTGGATATTGACCAACCCTAAGAACCAATAATGTATCGCCTTTAACCATATGAAAGAGATCTATAATTATAGTATAAACAACAAGAAAAACCAGATACTCATTTACAATAAATATCTTCCCAATAGAAGAACTTTACCAACATTAACAATATAGCAGGGCTGGTGAGATGGCTCAGTGGTCTAAAGCGCCTACTTAGAACAAGCTTAGCAAAGCACAGGGACCGCGGTTCAATCCCCCAGCACCACATGCCAGCCAGCCCCGCCCCCTGGTGGGCTGAGCTGGCCACACACACACACACACACACACACACACACACACAAATAAAAATTTGTTAAAAAACAAAAAAAAAACACAATATAGCAATATTCAACCATAGTAAAATATATTTAATTATCTATAGATTTATAAAGCTTAATGCTTATACATATAAGCATAGAGATGGCAGGAAATCAGTGTCTGAATTAAGGAGTAAAAGAAAACAAAAGGAGTAAAAGGAATTCGTCATATTAACTAAAAGTAACAACAAAATAAGAAAAAGGATAAATATTTAAAAAGTTAGTGAACTAAATGAAATAGAAGAAAAAATGATTTAAAAAAAGAACAAGAAAGGAAAAGAGAAAAAAGGACAATCAAATAAACAAAGATAATATTGAAAAAAATAAAGATAATATTGATAAAAAGAGAAGAGCTGGCGAGAGAGCTCAGTGGACTAAGCGCCTGCTTAGGCAAGCCCAGGGACTGGGGTTCAATCCCCAGCACCACATTGCCTTGCCAGCCCCACCCCCGGGGGTGCTGAGCCGGCTGAGACCCAGTGTGGTGTTGCACCCCCTAATTCCAGCACTAGGGAGGCTGAGACAGGAAAATCACTGAGTCTGAACTAAGTAGCGAGACCCTGTACCCAATAAATAAATAACTAGGAAAAAAAACCCACATTGGATCAAAAGAAAAAGAAAAAACATTCGTATGGATTTCCAAATGAGTGCCTTACTTCCAGAGCTTACAGTCTTTGAAGACCAATAAGCCAGCCAGAGCTCTGATCTTCTCACTGTAGACACCAGGGAAGGCACTCAGCAGAGTGCTGGACTCAGTGCCAGCCCTGCAGAGCCAGACACCACTGGAAGCCAGACTCAATGGATCTTACCTCCCCCCACCAAATCCTGGCTGGCATCCTTCCTGGCCTGAGCTTGAACTCCAGGGATCTGGGGGACCTGTGTCCTCCTCCCACCTTCTCCCAGTCTATGTGCCATGGCTGTCTCTCTCCCAGTCACTGTGGCAGGAACCACACAGTCCTGTACTGAAGCAGTAGGACAGGTCTTCTGCGATGCAGTCCCATGAGATCAACCCCTCCCCCCACGGTACCTGATTAAAGTGTCTCTCGTAGTACAGTGGGCGTTGAACTAGACTTCTTGCCCACCTTTATCCCACTGTGATGAAGTCACTCTCAGGGTAAAGCCCCACGTGGTGTTGTTTAGGTTTGATTAGTTTATACCAGCTTTGGCCCTTTCTTGAAACTAGAGCTGTTGGCCCATCTGTCGTTTCTCCCTAGAGCAGCCCCCTCTCATGGGCAGCCTTACCTCTTCTCTGAAGTGATGGCCTCAATCAAATCAGTCTTTTGGCAGTCACCTGTGTGGCCCTATACTGAGGGTATCCACCGTGTTGAGCCTGCTAGGAGTGGAAGTTTAATGCACACAGCAGGTGGGGTCCTTCCTCTCTTATTTTGCTCCTGTAGATGAGGCCTTGAAGTATGAGGCTTTGTTTTTTTATAGTAGCTCCTTTCGTTTTCCTTCTCCTAATCCCTGGGGTTTAGAGTAGAGTTGCCATAGCAACCCTAGGAGCATTGCTGGATTCCTGAGCTCTGGAATGTACCCATGGTGCTGTTGATACAAGGGAAAATGAAACTCCCAACCTGAATGGAACCTGAGTTCATGTTCTCTAAAACCGAAGAATGAATTTTAGGAACAAATGGAGATGAAGAGTAGAATATATTTATTGGGGGAAAGAAAGCTTCTGTCTGAGAGAGACACAGAAGGGGGATCAGAGCAGGTTGTCCCCAGGAAGCTGTCTCTTCCAGGGACTTTTATAGAGTAAAACCATGCAGTGATGCAGGTCTAAGGTGGTGGAGAACAAGGGAACTCGCGTAGGTGGGCATGAGGTGGGACAAGGCTATGGTCAACCAATGAGATTGCAAGCACCATTGCTCAGGTAAAATTGATTAAATCCAGTACCAAATGAGGAAGAGAGTCACGTAGCAAGTGGCAAGAATACTGGACAGGGTCTCTTCCTATTGGGGTTGGGTTAGTGACTCATTTGGGCTCTTTCAGGGTGGCTGATACTTACTTAGAATATCGGTCCCTGATGCCCATCCCTAGGGAAGTATGTAGCTGCTTTTGCTTATTCTTTTGTCTTGAGGTCTGGCCCAAAGCAGGAGTGTCTGTCTCTTCCAAAGTTGCAAAGTCACCTTGTCTCCCATATTGTCTCCTTCAGGGCCTGGCCCTGTCTGATTGCCTGTAATATTTCTAGCTTAGCTGCCTACAACATCACGGTCTTGAACTTACTCACTCTAAGTGGTGGCCTCAGAGGAAGTGCTCTGGTGAATCACTTCTGTAGTCTTCAAGGAGCCATTCCTGAAGGTCCAGCCTACAGTCTACTCTCGCCCTTTCAGAAATTTTCTAAACACATGTGTTTCTATAACAAATAGTTTCAGGTTTAAAACATTATGTCAAGGGGCCGGGGAGATGGCTCAGTAGAATAAGTGCTTCCCTGGCAAGCGTAAGGGCCTGAGTTCAATCTCTGGTTCTGCCAAAAAAATAAATAAATAAAGTATTAAGTCAGTACAGTCAGTTCAGCTTCAAAGAAAAATACATATTAAGAAGGATTTTTTGGGGGGGCTGGCTCAGGCTGCCTTTAGAGAGCGGGTCATATGGAGCTGGGGAGAGATATGTAGTCCCCTGTGCCTGACTGAGTTTAAAGCAGGTGCTTTAGACAACTGAGCTAACTTGCAAGCCCCAAGAAAAATACATAGTGAACCCTTCTGCCGAGCCTTGATGTCCCAGTTGAGATTAATCCCTGTGTTCCTGCCCTGTCCCTCCTGACTGTGAGACTGAGTCCATGCAGAGCTCTAATGCAGTGGTCCTCTAGCTTTCCTCCTTGTCCTTGCCTGACCTCTGGCCTACCTGCATTTCTGAGGTTCTGGAAACGCTTTTCCTTTGCGGCTAGGTTTCCAGGTTGTGACTCAGCTTCTCAGGATGGGTCACTGCCTCATATTCCTGTATTGTGAAAACATTCTCTGGATCTGTGATCTGGGCAGGTACTCTGGGCTGCAGACTACCTCAGACAGCCAGGATGCACCAGGTTGGCTGCTTATCTGTTTGAAAAAAATGGAAGCAAGGGCTGGGAATATAGAGCATTGGTCCAGTGCTGGTCTAGCATGCATGAGCTGCAGGTTCTACCCCAGAACCATGAAAAGAAAAATTTAAAACATACTCTGAAATGGTCACATACTGGACACCCTGAGTTCCTCCACACTCGTCCTCCCACAGGGAGTCATCTAGACTAGGTTCCCAGAGCTGATTCGGGGAAAATAATATAACTCTCAACTAGTTACATATAATATATACAGATCTCTCTGCTTGATGTCAGATACAACAAGTTTATGTTCTCCAAAATTAAAGAATTTATTTTATTTTATTTTTTGTATTTAGTACAGGGACTATAGGGTCTCACTGCATAGATCTGACTCATAGTGATCCTCCTGTGTTCAGCCACCCAAGAGCTGGGATTACAGTACACACCACCACACCCAGGTTCAATCACTGTCTCAGCTAGCCCTGGGGGCAGGGCCGGCAAGGCACACTGGGGATCGAATCCTGGACCCTGCGCTCTGCCTAAGCAGGTGCTTTAGTCCACTGCTCTACCTGGCTGGCCCTTGAATGAATTTTAAGGGACAATGGAGGTTAATAATAGGAAGTGGGTGTGGTAGTACATGTCTGTAATCCCAGCACTCAGGAGCCTGAGGTAGGAGGATCGTTACAAATTGAAGACCAGCCTGGGCTACAAAGTGAGCTCAAAGCCAACCTGAATGGCACAGTGAGGCCCTGTCTCAAAAAGACCAAAAAAAGTCAATATTTAATTTAAAAGTAGCATTAAGGGGCCGGGGAGATGGCTCAGTGGAATAAGCGCTTCCCTGGCAAGCGCAAGGGTCTGAGTTCAATTCCCCGTTCTGCCAAAAATAAATAAATAAATAAATAAATAAATAAATAAATAATAAAAGTAGCATTAAAAAAAAGAAAAGTGACATTCCATCTTTCCCATCTAGTTCACAGGCCTAAGGTAATGGAGGTCACTATGAAGCAGCTCTGAACAGGATTTATATTGACCAATTATTAGCTTTTCATGTTTATGTGTAAGTTTGCCTGTGGCTTAGATCATTGCCTGGAGACAGGTTGCAGACTCACTTACTCATAGAATAAGGGAAGCTCTATGAGTCCCTGGTCCCCGCTGAGGCCTGTATTGGCCTGTGAAGATGGAATGCCTCAAAGGACAAGATAAGGTCACAGCTGAAGACTTTGGCTCCAACCCCAATTAATTAAAAGCAGACTGTAGTTTCAGGCTTCGCACTCAGGTGGTGAAGGCCTTCCTGGAGATAACATGGTTCTCCTAAATTAACGCATGTATTCCTTGGAGAAGTCTTCGAAGGGATTCCAAAATCTTGCCCAGATTCCTGCATTTTCTTCAGTATCCCTCTCTTTTTTTTGAAAAGCTGATAAACACGAATCCCCACAGAAGTTTTTGGTTTTTTATTTGTAGTAGAATATATTTATTGAGGGAAAAAAAGCTCCTGACCAAGAGTGAGAGGGGGGCTTGAGTGGGTTGTTCCCCAAGTTCTTGGTTTTAAATGCCAGAAAAATCTCTGAGTGGGTTAGAATCCTCCTGGAACCCTAAAATCATACCTTTTTTCTCATTTATTTGAGCCTTCACCATTCACTTGTTTGAGATTGTGGGCTTGATCAACTCGCAATAACTAAGGGATAATATTTTTTTAAATTTTTATTTATTTGTGT
>NW_004524596.1:573046-574215 GCF_000260255.1 Octodon degus | reverse complement strand
AAAAAAAAAGTTGCTATAAATGTATACTCACCACTGTTCTAAGTTGTTTGGTAACTGGTGGCTGTTTCTTGCTATTTGTAAGATAAAATTCCTACCTCACCAATTCCTGTAACCCTCACTAATTCCTGTTAACAAAGTTAGCTTACAGATATGACTTCAAAAGAAAATTAAATGGGCTTTAACTTCTTGTAACCTCAGGCTATGCAAGGCTGCCTGCAGGTACTCAGGTGCAAAATAACCAGAAACTACAAGAAAGCACCAGGAAATTTAGTTTGAGTAGTGGTTTCTCTGACCCTGAAAGCATTATTTCATGTCAGATAATGAATTTGTTTACCAAACAGAATGCGGTTTCATGTTTTAAAAGCCCCCCTGCTTCCTGGGCTAGCTGCCTTTCGGTCCTCTCCTGCCTGAGAGCTGACTGGGGGCCCTGAGCTCAGTATTAAATGGCTTTCTAAATTCCAATTTGGCTGATCTGGTTCCTATGCTGAGTGACCCATAACACAGTGACCTCAATGTACTTATCAGGGTCATCTGAAAACTTCCAGATCTTATTTGATGTTGTTGTAGGCAGCTGAATTAGATAGAAATATTATGGGGCCAGGGAGATGGCGCAGTAGAATAAGTGCTTGCCTGGCAAGCACAGGGGCCTGAGTTCAATCCCCAGTTCTGAAAAAAAAAAAAAAATAGGCAGTCAGACAGGGCCAGGCCCTCAAGGACAATATAAAAGATAAGGTGACTTTGCAACTTGGAAAAGACAGACACTCCCATTTGGGCCAGACCTCAAGACAAAAGAGGAAATCATACAGCTACATACTTCCCTAGGGATGGGCATTAGGGATTGATATTCTAAATAGCTATCAATCACCTTGAAAGAGCCCAAATGAGTCACTAACCCAACCCCAACAGGAAGACACCCTGTCCTGTAATCATGCCTGCTAGCTAAGTGACTCACTTCCTCATTTGGTACTGGATTTAACCAATTTTAACTGAGCAATGGTGCTTGCAATCTCATTGGTTGACCACAGTTTTGTCCCAACTCATGCCCACCTAAGCAAGTTCCCATGTTCTCCACCACCTTAGACCTGCCTCACCACATGGTTTTACTCATAAAAGTTGCTGGAGGGGGGCCAGGGAGATGGCTCAGTAGAATAAGTGCTTCCCTGGCAAGC
>NW_004524596.1:564700-566544 GCF_000260255.1 Octodon degus | reverse complement strand
ACATGGTGAGGCTAGGTTACTCTTATAATGGGGATAAATAGGTTGATAAAGAGGTAGGATGGAAAAACTTTCTCTGGGAGAAGATGGAGCCAAAAAAGCAGCCTAACTAGGTTCCAAGCCTTCCTTAGGGAACCCTAGAGTCTTTCCTGGCTCTGCTATTGTCCACAGGCATCTGGGACATCTGCTTGGGGCATTCATGAGTTCAATATCAACAGGTTCTGGTTCCAGTCTGATTAGATTGTACAAGTTCTGAATCTTAGTGTAGGACCATGAAAACCTGGACATATGGGACTTCTATTCATTTTCCTTCCCTCTCAGAGAACAAATCAAGGCAGAATAATGTGTAAAAATTTAAAGTCCCATTCAAAGGCTGTCTCCCTACTTTCTAATTTACACTCAGCCCACACTGACTTGTAAAGGAAAATCATCCTTTTCCTCTTTAAATCCTCCAATTAAAAATACAACCTGAGGTTATGTTCCAGGGATAGATACTGAATTACCCAAACACTGTGCACCTTCAAGATTTCCTTCTGTGGCAGGTGTGGCGGCACATGCCTGTAATTCCAGCACTTGGGAGAGTGAGGCAGGAGGATCTCTGTGAGTTCAAACCAGCCTAAATGACACAGTGAGAACTTGTCTCAAAAAATAAAAAAGTTTCTTATGTGTTTCTGTGAAGATAGAAAGGAGAGACAGAGACAGACAGCTACAGAGACAGCAACAGTGACAGAGACAGCAACAGAGACAGAGAGAAGAAACTGGAATAAGCTGGATGCGCAGCCTGCCGTTTCCCAGAGTCAGAACTGCCCCAGGGAACAGTGCTGCTGTCAGTGACCAGGTGTCCCTACTAATCATGCAAAAATTGGTTGCTCATGTCCAGAGCAAGCACCCTTGCTCCTCTTCCAGCCTTTAGCACTAGATCAAGAAAGCAGGGAAAGGAGTCGTATACAACAGCTGGACTTTACTCAAAAGCCTACCCCAAAGATCTTCGTATTTAGGGATCTGTTATATACACAGAGAACTCACAGAGGATTTAAAAAGTCTGGACATATCACTTAGCAGCATCAGATCACATACCATTTTGGATAGGGAGATAAACTTAAGGCAAAAATTATCATAAGGATGCCAGAACCATCCAGGTTAGGTCACACACGCCTGTAATCCCAGCACTCAGGAGGCAGAGGCAGGAGGATCATTGCAAATTTGAGATCAGCCTGGGCTACAAAGTGAGCTCAAGACCAGCCTGAACTGCATAGGAAGACCTGTCTCAAAAAGACAAGGGGCTAGGGAGGTAACTCAGTGGTATAAGTGCCTGCCTGCCAAGCACAAGGTCCTGAGTTTGATCCCTAGTACCAAAAATAAAAAAAGAATGTCAGAACCAAATAAAACACAGCAGGGAAGCAAGCTAATGTCAGAGAAGTGTCCCAAGGGCTCTAGAGTCTATGAGAAAGGACCTAAGGTCGGCACTCAACAGGTGGCCCTAGGACCCAAAGGTCAAGGCAGCCAGTTGAGAAGGGGTGCTGCAATATCCTTCCTGCTGGTCTGTGGGCCGGCTTCTGGCTGTGCAAAAGCCAGCCTGGGCATCCCTTCATCCTCTCATGGGTAGAAAGACACTAGAAACTGTCTCTGAGCTGTGAGAAACTTCCCAGCTTCCTAGGTCCCAGGACTCCCCTCCTCTCCACCTCGAGCTGCCTGCCTCTCCCTGATACCTAGTATCAGAAAAACTGAATTTGTTTTCTGCCAAAGGAAAGCCTGAGGAGAGAAGGAATAAGAAGGGGACCAAGGGGCTGGGGAGATGGCTCACTGGAATAAACACTTCCTTGGCAAGCACAAGGGCCTGAGTTCAA
>NW_004524596.1:560882-563382 GCF_000260255.1 Octodon degus | reverse complement strand
CCTGACCCGAGATACTCCACCATCGCCCTGGAAGCTGAGCAATGAGGTTCAACTGCAGGGTTGGCACTTGGTAATAAATCAGTGGGTTTGGGTTGTACTTTGGGCACTTGGTCTGGGTGGGGTGCCTGGTTGGGAGTGCTTCAAAGCTGCATGTGGTGGATTAACTAATGGGCAATTTGTAACACCCAGCTGAGCTGAATCACTGTGATACTGGGTGTGCAAGGCCCATCCTAGGACTGCTGCCAGCAGCTTAAAGAGAGAACTGGAGGAGAAGACGGTGTGCTGCTGATTCTCCTGGAGAAGCCTGTCCCATTGGTTTTCCTGATGTGAACTCAGCTGTCCTCATTGCTAGAGTTCAGGTCACTGAGGATGGCTGATGGTTGTGGTTTGGTTCTCTTTGGTCCTTACCTTGAGTGTCACTTCCTAGCTCCAGGGCAGACCCCTCAGCCTGCTGGCACACATCTTTTGTCCCACTGGTGCAGACTTTCCAGCTTCCACCACTGACCTTTAGGCCTTCCCAGTGCAGATCCTTGAAACAGACTTGCGTGAGACATTGTTGTGTGCTCTAGGCCTCCAGCTGGACTCATGGAGGATATTGCTTTGGTATCCAGGCCCTCCGCTGGATTCTTTGGGTCTCTAGTGTGTGGACAGATACATCTCTTGTACTCTTGCATTTGAGTTTTTGGGTGACTATTATAAAATAATCATAGAAATATGTGTCCTGTATTAAATCTTTTCCCCTGCAAACCCTGACTACAGCATCTAGGGTGCCTGAGGACACTTGAGGACATGAACTGCTGTTTCAGGCGCACAGCAGGACACTTCTGTAACCATGGTTATCTTAGCACAGATAACCATGCAGGTGCTACATCTTAAGCCAGAACACAGCATGAGGGCCAGGAGATGGCTCAGAAGAACAAGCGTCTGCCTGGCAAGCACAGGGTCCTGAGTTCAATCCCCAGTACCACAAAAAGAAAAAAGAAAAAGAAAAGAAAAAAAGAACACAGCTTGAGGATGTGTGATAACTATGGGTAGTGCAGAAGACATTTCAAACTATACATCTGGAATGCATGTTTGGTTTTTTTGGTATTGGAGATTGAACTCAGGACCTTGCACTTGCCAGACAAGCACTTATTCTACTGAGTTACCTCCCTGGTCCCTTGATAACTATGAAAGGACTGCACCATCAAGATGCAGCCGCTCTCTGCTGTGTTGTGCTGGTGTCTGCCCTTGCTTGCTTTTCTTGGGGACCTCACACATGGGAAAACACTTCTGCCCCCTCAACCCCAACAGTTCCTAAAAGGTTCACCATCACTGATCTATAGTCTTGGTCTGGTGGGTGAAGGAGGATGGCCCACCAACGCACAGTATGATATTCTTTGTATGTTTCGGGCAGTCACCTAATTCACAGGGGCAAAGGTGATCCATGTTGGAAGCCTGTGGTCTTGGTTTGGTGTGGGGGAGGATGGCTCATCCCCACAGAAACACAAAGGTCAATGGGGAGGGCAGATCTTAATTTGCAGGTGAAAATGGTCCTCTCACAGGCGAAAGAGAACCATCTACAAGTAAAAAGGCAATGGCTGAACTGATTTGTGGGTGAAACAGAATTGCCCAGGCTTCTTTTGTTCTGGGAGAAGAGAAAAATAAAAAATAAGCTGGGCTTGTGTCTTGAAGTTGCAGTTTCCATTTAAAAAAAAAAAAATACGGCTTTCTTTGTTTACCTTTCTGCCTAGTTTTTAATTCGATCCTACTTCAAGACCTCCCTAAAATACACCCATTAAAATTTGATGCTTAGGACAACAGGAGCCCCTGGGGCCCTGTTTCAGAGCCCTGATTTGCTTCAATTCTGATTAGCACTTGAATATTCCCTATTGGTTACTGAGTATATGAAAAGCCACCTCCACATGTAAGCCTGCTATGCCTTGTTGATTGGGTGACCTTTCACCTTTATTTGCAGCTGGGAAACTTGCCTTCCACTCATTCTGTAAATCTCCATATCCACTTGTAGGAACCATCATTATCCAACCCTTGGTTTTATTAAAAAAAAATTTTTTTTTTTTTTTTGTTTTATGTATTTGGCACAGGGTCTCACTATGCAGTTCGGACTTGTAGTTGATCCTCCTGTCTTTAACCCTCCCCAACGCTGCTGTTACAGGCATGCGCCACCATGCCCAGACTCCAGCTGGCTCAGGGCGCCAGGGGGCAGGACCTGGTCTAACCCTGGTCCCTGTGTTTGCCAAAGCAGGTGCTTAATCCACTGAGCTATCTCACTAGCCCTTACTTTTTTAATTTTTAATTTAAAAATTTTATTTACTTGGGGGAATACCTGGGATTAAATTCAGGACCTTACGTTTGCCAGGCAGGTGCTTATGCCACAACCCTCGGTTTTAGATTCTACTTTTTCTCTGATCCTTTTGATTGATTTCTCAAATTTGATAGGACCCCCTAGCTCATGTCTAGAGGAGACTCTTTTTTTTTTTTAAATTTTTTTCAAAGTTTT
>NW_004524596.1:557219-558917 GCF_000260255.1 Octodon degus | reverse complement strand
TCCCCCAGCACCACATGCCAGCCAGTTTGCCCCCTGGTGGGCTGAGCTGGCCACACACACACACACACACACACACACACACATAAATAAAATTTAAAAAATTAAAAAAAAAAAAGCATGTAGGTCATTGGTTAAATACATGCTTAGCAAGCTTTAGTGATAAGGCCCTCATTATATCTCCTCCTGGGTTTCTAAAAAATATAGCTGCAACTATTGTGAGCATATGCTTACATTGAGTTAATCCATGTTATTGGGAATTATTGTGAAAAAGAGGAGCCGGAGAGATGGCTCAGTAGAATAAGCGCTTGCCTGGCAAGTACAAGGGCCTGAGTTCAATCCCCAGTTAAAAAAAAAAAAAAGAAAATCCAACTCACAGTTGATCAATAAAGGAGTTGTGAATTTTGAACAGATTTGACAATAAAAATAGATAATATAGCAACCATTGTTAATTATTCCTGTTTTAAAAATCTGTAACAATAGGATCACAAGTCTGCATCTTGTACAGCAATTAACCACTAAGAAGAATATATGCAGTGTATTATTTGTTGAAACTGTACTTCCGATTTGATTTGAAACTGTCTCATTGCTATCTGTTTATCAATAAAACTTTGAAAAAAAAACCTGTAACATATGTATTATTGTGTTACCCTGTTTCTGTCTTTTTTTCTATTTGGTTTTGCTTGTTTTTACTCTTCAAAATAAAATTGAATTAAAAAAAGAGTTGTGAATTTTGTTACAAAATACATATAAAGATTTTTCATATTATTTGGATTATTATTCTAGCAAATATAGAACCAATGGTTGGCTGGGCACAGTGACACCCACACCCACACCTGTAATCCCAGTACTAAGGGAGGATGAGGCAGGAGGAGTTTGAGGCCAGCCTAGGATACATAGAGACTTCAAAGCGAGCCTGAACTACATAGCAAGACCCTGTCTCAAACAAACAAGGGAATGAACAAATTGTTGTTCTAAGTTATAGAACTGATATCATGTTTATTAAATAGAGTTTTGGTAGTTTTCTTGTCTTCTTCTTTTTTTATATTTATTTATTTTTATTTATTACATTTATTTATTGTGTGTGTGTATAGCCAGCTCACCCCACCAGGGGGCGGGGCTGGCTGGCATGTGGTGCTGGGGATCGAACCGCGGTCCCTGTGCTTTGCCAAGCTTGTTTCAAGTAGGTGCTTTAGACTACTGAGCCATCTCTCCAGCCCCAAAATTAAATTTTAAAATTACATATTTTTCTCATTTCTACCTTACTTTTGCTCTACTGCCTCATTTTGACTATAAGTATCTTTAAAATGACTAGTCTACCTTTTCTTTTGCATTTGTGCTTTCTTAGGCTCTCTTCTGTCAGAAAGCCGAATAAACTCCTTTGCTCAGTTTAGTAGAACACCTTTTCTATCATGGCTGACTCTGACAAAGGATCTACAAAGTGTGGTTCAGGGCTACAGGATAAATCCTGAGAGTACCTGATTGACCTTATCAGATACAAAAGTTACATTTCTTGTTATATAGATCTTGCTTTATCTTGGTCTTAACCATCCAGCAGAAAAGTATAAAAACGAGGTACATAAAGTAAAGCCATAGTAATATGATGAGCTGTAAAAGGCTCAAGTCAACAACTTCTGAGGATAACCCACTAATATTATAGACTGCTAGACAGTGTTAGATTGTTTAGCTGAATTCAAACAC
>NW_004524596.1:556136-557119 GCF_000260255.1 Octodon degus | reverse complement strand
TGGTGCTGGGGGATTGAACCGCGGTCCCTGTGCTTTGCTAAGCTTGTTCTAAGTAGGTGCTTTAGACCACTGAGCCATCTCACCAGCCCCTCTAAGAGACTTTTTTTTTTTTTTTTTTTTTTTAACGTATTTGGTATTCAGCTCAGACTCATAGTGATCCTCCTGTTTTCAGCCTCCCCAGTGCTGCAATTACAGGCTTGCACCACCATTCCAAGTCTTGGTGGCCGGCTCAATGAGCCTGGGGCAGGGCCGGCCTGGCATGCAGTACTCTCTCAGGGATGTCTGAGGTTAAGAGTAGGAAATACTTGGGGCCAGGGAGATGGCTCAGTGGAGTAAGTGCTTCCCTGGCAAGCACAAGGGCCTGAGATCAATCCCTGGTTCCACAAAGAGTAGAAAATATTTATTTTGGAATCGGGGATTGAACTCAGGCCCTCGTGCTTGCCAGGGAAGCGCTCATTCCACTGACCCATCTCCCCAGCCCCAGAAATATTTATTAAGGGGGGAGAAATATAGCTCCTGAGATACAGGAGGGGACTCAGACAATGGGTTGCCATGGACCCCATTTTATAGAGTAAATTTTATAAAGCAAAGGTGAGTAAAATGCAGGACAAAACTATAATCAACCATGACATTACCAGTTGGTCACTTAGGTAATATTGATCCAATGGGGAAGTAGGGCCCTTAGCAAGGTACTTGGAAAGAACAAGGACCTTTTTTAGGAACAGACAAATCAGGGGTTTCCAGCCATCCACCAAGGTGACCGACATTAATGGTAACTTATTGTTTATCTCTCAGAAAGAAATATAGGCCTGGTCATTTTGTCTTTATCTCAAGGCCTGGGCTCCAAAAGATAGATATACCTCTGGCTACAGTTGTAAGGTGTTTTCATCCTTTGTACTGACTCCCTCGAAGGCCTAGCCCTGCCTGACTGCTTATAATATTTCTACCTAACGTGACTGTCTATAATACAGATATATTCTTTT
>NW_004524596.1:554903-555981 GCF_000260255.1 Octodon degus | reverse complement strand
TTTTTTTTTTTTTTTTTTTTTGGAACCGGGGATTGAACTCAGGCCCTTGCACTTGCCAGGGAAGCACTTATTCCACTGAGCCATCTCCCTGGCCCCTATAATACGGATATATTCTTGAAAAAATGAAAAAGGGCTATGCATGGTGGCTCTGGCCTAGAATTCCAGCACTCAGGAGGCTGAGGAAGGAGGATTGTTGAGAGTTTGAGACCAGCCTGAGCTACAAAGTGAGCTCAAGGCCAGTCTGAACTGCATAGCAAGACACTGTCTCAAAAAGACAAAGATAAATAAATAAATATGTAGACATGGAATTGAAGAAACACAAAAACCAATCAGTAAGGAACAACACCAAGATGCAGACCTGTAAGTCAGTTTATACAAAAAGGCATGTATTTGAAAATGAAAATGGAATACATTTAATTTTATAGAGGAAGGATATAAAGGAAACACAATTTCTTATCAGTAGGAAAAAGTAGGACAACTGGAATTTATTGAAAAAACCCAAATTTACAAGGAAGTCATGGTCCTGAAATGAAGCAAACTAAAATCTGGCTTGATTTTGAGCAATTGGTAGAGTTTAAAGGAAGTGACATTCTCTTTATGACCATGAAGGGCGAAATGGCCTGGTATAGTTCCTGAGTCTGCACTAATATTCGCACAGTGATAACACAGCAAATATTGCTTATTGTCATTCAAAGTTTAGAATCAGTTATGGACAAAACACTGAATATTTCTAGTTATGGAATGATGTGCAATTGTGATTCACCTTGTTCTAAAATGAAAAAACAGAAATCAAAAGTGAAGCTGGAGGGCTGGGGAGATGGCTTAGGGGCCAGGGAGATGGCTCAGTGGAATAAGGGCTTCCCTGGCAAGTGCAAGGTCCTGAGTTCCATCCCCGGTTCCACCAAAATTCTGGCGAGATAACTCAGTGGACTAAGCATCTGCTTTGGCAAGCACAGGGACCAGGGTTCAATCCCTGGTCCCCTACGCTATGCTGGCCCCGCCCCAGGGTGCACTGGGCCAGCAAACGAGTCTAGGTGTGGTGGCACATGCCTGTGATCCCAGTGCTGGGAAGGCTGAA
>NW_004524596.1:551694-552361 GCF_000260255.1 Octodon degus | reverse complement strand
TGAAAAATAGTGAAGCTGACTGAGGTTGAGTGAAGAGAATGAAAAAAGGACACAGTGGCAATGGCTTCGTTTTACATACTTGGGAGTCACCAGTAGATACAAAGCTGAAAGAGAAATAGAAGTTTAAGGGGCTGGTTTTAAGTCATAGCAATTTCAACTATAATAAAGATGGTACAACTATTATAAATGGGGAGCAGGAGCCAGGTGTACTGGCATGGAGCTATAAGCTCAGCACTCTGGGAGACTGAAGCAAGAGGATCCAAGGTCAAGCCCAGCCTGGCACATTTGCCGAGCCTGTCTCAAAATAAAAAAGGCTGAGTGGGATGCAAAGGCCCTAGTTTATTCCCCACAATTCAGACAAAACGAAACCAGTTAGCCCATTACGCCACTCTTCCTCTTCTCTGTCTCTTTTTCTTTTTCTGCTGTTTCATGCTGCTTGGCGACTGAAGCAGGGGCCTCACAGTGAGGTACATTCCCAGTTCTTTTTCCTTTTTCTTTCTTTCTTTCTTTCTTTCTTTCTTTCTTTCTTTCTTTCTTTCTTCTTTCTTTCTTTCTTTCTTTCTTTCTTTCTTTTTCTAGAGATTGAACTCAGGACCTTGTGCTTGCCAGGCAAGCACTTATTCCACTGAGCTAACACCCTGGCCCCCTCTGTTTACTTTTTTTTTTT
>NW_004524596.1:549514-550091 GCF_000260255.1 Octodon degus | reverse complement strand
TATGGTGCTGGGGGATCGAACCGTGGTCCCTGTGCTTTGCCAAGCTTGTTCCAAGTAGGTGCTTTAGACCACTGAGCCATCTCTCCAGCCCCCATGCCTGACTTTGATTTCTTTTTCTGTGTATGTGTCAGTTTCAGACAGGGTCTTGCTGTGTAGTTCAGGCTGGCCTCAAGCTCACTAGCAGCCCAGGGTGGCCCTAAACTCCAGGCAATCCTCCTGCCTCAGCCTCTCTAGTGCTGGCATCACAGGCACCATGCTTGACTGATTTTGATTTCTTAGACCAGTTAATAAAAGTTAGAACCAAGTTAGACTGAAAATAGAATTTTTGGTTATTGGGGCTAGGGAGATGACTCAGTAAAATAAGCACTTCCCTGGCAAGTACAAGGGCCTGAGTTCAATTCCTCGTTCTGCAAACAAAAAAAAACCCAACAAACTAGAATTTTTGTTATTGGCACATCAAATGTGCGGCTATTGCTATTAGATTAGGATATTTTGGAATATGGTATACAATAAAAATCATCATAAATAATATATAAGCTATCTTAGGATATAATATACAATAAAATAAATGCACATA
>NW_004524596.1:546032-549410 GCF_000260255.1 Octodon degus | reverse complement strand
TCTCAATTCAGAAACTTAGACAGGCCAACGGTGGTGGTAAATGCCTCTAATTCCATTGCTCAGAAGTCAGAAGCAAGATCCTGTGAGTTCAAGGCCAACCTGAATTACAAAGTGAGACCCTGTCTCCACAAACAAACTGAATTTCTAGACAGACGACTCACTAAATACAACTCATTCAATATGATTCTCAAACTAGTCTCAGGACCTGGCTCAAGATGGCCTAAGGTTTTGCTGCAGATTGATGAAAGTTTTATGAACAGTTCTTTTCTTTCTTTCTTTCTTTTTTCTTTTTTTGGTGGAACTGGGGATTGAACTCAGGCCTTTGCACTTGCCAGGGAAGCGCTTATTCCACTGAGCCATCTCCCTGGCCCCTCTTTTCTTTCTTTCTTTCTTTCTTTCTTTCTTTCTTTCTTTCTTTCTTTCTTTCTTTCTTTCTTCTTCTTTTTTGGTTAAGAGAATACATTTATTTATTTATTTAGTGGAACCAGGGATTGAACTCAGGCCCTTGCTTAGTCTAATGAGCCATCTCCCTGGCCTGAGAATATACTTATTGGAGGAAAGAAAGCTCCTGTCTGAGAGAGGGACAAAAGGGGACCTCAGTGGTTTGCCCTGAACAATTCACTTGTAGAGAAAGAAGCCCACATAGCATGGAAGAATTCTCAGCAATTCATATCTTCTCCACGGAGCTGGAGCCTGGCTATAGTTTCCATGCTGTACTTCCTGCAGAGTGGAGCAGGGATAAGGAACTTCCTGCCTCGCCACTTCTGCCACTTCTCTCACAGACGGGCTGCATCAGCAGAAGGCGGGAGAACTTCATCTCCCCCACCCTCCCTACTCCTGCATGACACATACACAGTATGTCAGGACATGCTGTTGGGGCTTGAAGAGCCTTAGAGATTTGCATATCATCTCAGCCCTAGCAGGCCCAAATTCCTATACATCTTTTGAGTATCATTTGGATTCTTTCGTATTTATTTTGTACTTATTTATTTTGTGCCTTTTAAAGACAGGGTCTCTCTATGCAGTTCAAGTTGGCCTTGAGCTTATTTAGTAGCCTAGGCTGGTCTTGAATTTGCAACACTCTTCCTGCCGCAGCTTCCCACATGCTGGGATTACAGGCATGCACCACCATGCCCTGCTTGGATTTTTTTTAGAAAACAAGATTCCCAAGTAAGTATTTTCATTGTATTAAAAATTGAGCTCTTACTAAAAGACACGCAAATTTGTTTTCTTCCAACTATTTTTATCCAGTAACCTTATATTACAGTTTGTATCTAGAGGTCTCCCCCAAAGCCTCACATAGTCATAGTAAAGGGGGAAATTAAAATTTTAAATAAAGCCTGTCAAGAATGCCGAGCAAGGGCCGGGGAGATGGCTCAGTGGAATAAGCACTTCCCTGGCAAGCGCAAGGGCCTGAGTTCAGTCCCCGGTTCCGCCAAAAAAACCAAACAAAAAAAAAAAAAAAAAAAAAGAGAATGCCGAGCAAAGCCAGATGGCCATGCCTGGAAAAGCCTGATAATGGGATATTTCTTCCTTTGCATAATCCACACTAATTTAACCTGGATGTTTAAATTCCCTTAGCAAGCCATGATGTCACCCAACTCTGCAATCATAATACACCAAATCTGCCTTTGTACCTCCCACCCTCTTCCCTATAAAGGTCCCAAGCGCTGACTCTTTGGGAGAGAGTCCACTGGTATAATAAATGGCCTTCTAACTCCTCCTCTTCTTCCTCCTCCTCCTCCTTCTCCTTGAGCTCACTTTGGCACCAACCAATAGGCTTACAACTTGAATCCAGTATAAAGGGAGAGAGGGAAGAGAGGCTTGCTGTTGCTATTGCAGCTGCCTCTTGCCTGCTCTGTCACGCCCCTCTGTGATGTCGCCCTGCTTTAGAGCTAGTGAGGTATGGACCGAAACCTCTGTGGAGAAAGTTAGGGGACAGGCAGGGCAAGTTAAAGAGCCTCAGTGAGATTTCTGTTGTTGGTTTTTGTTTTTGTTTTAGAATTTTTTCTGTTTCAGTAGCTAAGGAAAACAGAATGCTGACAGGAAGGCCTGACTCACTTCTTGCAAGGCTCCTCCCCTCCTTCTTCCACTTTCAATCAAGCACCAGAGAAAGGAGGGAGAGGACTATATCATAAAAGTGCCCTCAGTGTGTAGAACATTCACTATCACCTAAACACACACACACAGATACACACACACTTAAAATTTTATTCTAATGATATTAATACACTAAAATATACATATATCCTTTTTACTAAATCAGTCTTTTTTTTTTTTTTTCTTCTTTTTGCAGAACCAGGGATTGAACTCAGGCCCTTGCGCTTGCCAGGGAGGTGCTTATTTTACTGAGCTATCTCCCCGGCCCCTACTAACTCAGCCTCGAATGTAACTGCTGTAAACCTCACAAGGTAAACACCCAGACAGCACAAAGAGACTAAAGAAGTGTTTACTGAGGAATGTACACTAAGCAGCGGGAGGAGCGATGGCCAAATCAGGGGCCTCAGAGCCCAAAATAGCCAAGCGAGTTATAACAACTCTCAAGGAGGACAGTACCTTTCTCACATATAAGTAAGCTCTCTACCCAACTCCAAAACTGTAGTGTAATGGTTGAAACACTTTAGAAGCTTTCCTAAGTAACTCAGCAGCTCTGCATCCTAGGGCGTAGAGGACATGCCCTTCCCACTCTAGGAGGTTGTTCATCGTGTCAACTTGAAAAGTTAAAGTGGCCCAGCAGGGGGCCGGAGTCCTCACTTTGTAAGCATCCTGAGCCTGTGTAAGAGGAGGACCCGGAGTGCTACACTCACCCAGGGCGATAGCTTGCATATAATAAGGGAGGGACAGAGGCTCCTCCCCCTTGTGCTCTTGCTCTTTTTGCTGTCTTCTGCTGCCTTGAGCAGCTGCCCCGTGCCACGCCACCCTGCTTTGGCACCAGCTGATTATGGACTGAAACCTCCACTAACTGTGAATTAAATACACCTTTCCTTCCTTAACTTTGGTGTTGGTATTCTGTCTCAGCAAGGAGAGAAAAGTATCAAAGGTAGCTCTTTACTTTTTTGTTTTCCCTATAAAATGATTTTTCTTCCCCTCTTCTCTTCCCTTTTGAATAAATTGATTTTGTTTCTCCTTCTGAATTTATAATCTAATGCTATTATTATTATTGTTATTACTATTATTACTTTTATTTTTATAGTTCAGGCTGGACAGAAATCCTACTTCAGGTTCCCAAATACTAGGATTACAGGTGCGCACTACCAAACATATCAAATAATATTCTATATAGACAAAGAAGCTGGGGCTGGGGAGACAGCTCAGTAGAATAAGTGCTTGCCTGACAAGCTCAAGGGCCTGAGTTCAATCCCCAGTTTCACAAGAAAA
>NW_004524596.1:544832-545328 GCF_000260255.1 Octodon degus | reverse complement strand
AATTATAGAAATACATTTTATTTTTAATTTTTAGAAGTATAAAAGTTATAACACTTTATACAAATGGTTAACAATTTAATTGATACCAAATACATTTAAAAAAAAATCATTTAGTGTAGATTTTCTCAACTGTGGCTCGGTAATTTTTTGTTGGCAATGAGGGCCATAATACCCACTATAGGATAGTTACTGATTTCTCTATTGTACTGGGTTTCCAGCTCAGGGCAGCAGAGTGCTAGCTAAGTGCGCTGCCACTGAGCTACAGTCACAGCCACAGGGTATTTAGACGCACTCCTGGTTTCCACCGCTAGATGCCAGTAGCTCCCCAGCCCTCCACCTCGAATTGTAACCCTGTCTTCTGACACTGGGGAAAGTCTCCTGGGCACAAAATTCTTCCTGATGGAAAATCGCTATGATCATTTTAAAGATCTAAAGTTTAGGGCTGGGGAGATAGCTCAGTGGAATAAGCACTTGCCTGGCAAGCATAAGGTCCTAA
>NW_004524596.1:540070-543772 GCF_000260255.1 Octodon degus | reverse complement strand
AAAAAGAAAAAAAGAAAAAAAAAAGGTTTATCTTAAACCATACATGGCTGATAAAAATTAAACTCTCAGGATTTCTAAAAAAAGAAAAAATGATTTCTCTTGAGTTAACCAGACGGTGTGCTTATGATCTGCCTATCGTATAATCTGCCTTCAAAATTTTTCATTCTTTTCTAATAAAAAGCTATTTTTTTGCTTTCTACTTTAAGTTCATATGTTTTTAGACTCCTTCAAAATAAGGGGAAAAAAAGGGGCCGGGGAGATGGCTCAGTAGAATAAGCGTTTGCCTGGCAAACTCAAGGGCCTGAGTTCAATCCCCGGTTCCACAAAAAAAAAAAAGAGAGAGAGAAAAAAAACAAAACAAAACAAAACAAAAAACAGGCTACATTACACACTAAAGTAAGCTAAACTTTAGCTTACTAGATGAAACGTACCTTCATGTCTTTTACTCTCATCTAATATTCACATCTAACCTAGGTTTCCCATCATTCTATATATATCTCTCTATATATATCTATCTATCTCAAGGTCTACAGGGTCTCACTGTGTAGATTGGACTTGTAGTGATTTGCCTGTTTAGAGCCTCCCAAGTGCTGGGATTATTGGCATGTACCATCACACCCAGTTTCTCTCTTTTTTTTTTTTTTTTTTTGCAGAAACGGGGATTGAACTCAGGCCCTTGTGTCTGCCAGGCAAGTGCTTATTCTACTGCACTATCTCCCCGAGCCTGTTTTATATATATATTTTAAAAATTGTTATTTTGAGACAGGGTTTCACTATGTAGAGCAGGCCGGCCTTGAACTCATTATGTAGTCCGGTCTGACCTATACCTTGCAGCTATCCTCCTACCTCACCCTCCCAAGTGCTGGGATAATAGGCATGTGCCACTATGCCTTGCCTTTAAAAGTTTAAGTTTCAATTTGGTTTAATTTCAGATAGAAAAGTTTCAAGAAGAGCATAATGAGTTCTGGGTAGCTAGCACCCCAATCCACCGACTGTTGTCATCTTACAACTGCTACACCATTCTCTGGTGCTCGTGCCGTTTCTCTGTCTTGTCCTCTACTGAACAGGTTAAGCGCCTTGTTTATCCTGTTGCCCACACTGCTGCAGATCTGGTGAACGTCGCCCTGCACACGGACTCCTGTGCTCTTCAGGCCGGCAACGCAGTGTCCCAGGCTCCCCTTGCTCTTCCTCACCTTGTCCAGAAAGCTATTCTTTTCCCAAAAACCTTGAGTCTTTTTTTTTTTTTTGGTAAAAGGAACCACTGATCTAGAGCCATTTCAAGTCTTGGTTCTTTTGATTTATTTTTATTTTTGTGGTACCAGGGATTGAACTCAGGCCCTTGCACTTGCCAGGTAATTTTGGTTCCTTTGAAGGGAGTATGAGGTTGAGAAGCCAAGATCTGGCTGTTGTATGTACTTATTACTAGTTGGCCCTAAGCAGTTGAACTTATAAAATGAGAAGCTTTTAAAAGAAGCAAAACAGGGCCAGCCAAATAGCTCAGCACATTAAAGCTCCTGCAAGCAGGCACAGGAGCCGGAGGTTCTATCCCTAGGCCTGCCATGCTGGCCCCACCCCCAGGGCATGCTGAGAAAGCAATGGAGACTGGCATGGTGGCATGCCCCTGTAATCCCAGCTCTTGGGAGGCTGTAAACAGACGGATCACTTATGAGTCCAATCTAGTAGTGAGATCCTGAACACCGTGTAGACCTTTCCCTAAAATTAAAAAAAAAAAAAAAAAAGAAGCAAAACAGAATTACCCAATAGGTGGGTAGAACTAGAAAATAAATGTACTTATACACATTTTATTTCTACTTATATAAGTGCATACACACATAGAGAGACACACACACAGTGATACCTTGGTTGTCGAATGGCTCCAAGCTTGAACTTTCTACTAGTTGGACAACAAAACTTAAAAGCACAAAAGCCTGAATTCAATCCCCGGTTTTGGAAAAAAAAAAAAAAATTCTGCTTGCCTATAATCCTAGCCCTTGGGAAGATAAGATGGGAAGAGCACCATGCGCTCAACAACAGCCTGCACTACACACTGCAACCCTGCCTCAATCAACAACAACAAAAATCTAACTAAGCCCAATAGTATAACTGAAAATCTGACTTGAAAAAACCTACATGGGTAGAGAGTGAGTCACAAGGTCTAAGTGATGCTTTTACTACATGACTCACAGTGCTTGTGTCAGTGCATTATAACATTCATGACTGTGTGGTTTTTTTTTTGTGTTTTTTTTTTTTCCAATTTGGGTAAAATATAACCATGTCTCCAAAGACAATTAGTGATACTCTCACGCCTGTAGTGAGGGTAGATTTTAGTAGAGTTTCTTAAACCTTATGCCAATAAAAAAATTAGAGCTAAAAGTTTAGAAGGAGAAACAAAGTCACTTTATTGGAGAGGAGAAAAATGAGACACAAACTACCTTGTTGGAGCTTGAAGGTCTTTGTTCTTAGCCTCTTTTATTACATATATGGTGAGAAAGACTCTTCTCCCTTGAGAGTTGTTGTACTTGCTTGGCTATTTTAGGCTGAGACCCAATTTGGCCACCGACTCTCCATTGTCTAGGTATATTCTTGGGTAAGCTCCTTTTGTTTTGTTAGAAGCCTCAGAGCTGAACGGAGCATAGATCCAGTAGGCTTCAGTCTCTTAGTTTTGCTGGACTCTCAGGTTCTTGAATAACTTCTGTGACCTTTGCCATGTTCACTGGCATTTACCTCCTTCCTTGTGTCCCGAGAGGAGTGGTGTGGTACTGTTCCAAGGCTTCATGGCCTCCTGCCATTTACAGTTCCAGTTTGGACATGCTCTGGGGAGGACTGTGTTCACCCAAGCATCAGGATCAACCACAGTGGCAGGGTAACACTGGAGATGATGGTGGTGGTGGTGGCGGCAGTGTCACTCAACCCTTCAATAATAATGCACTAAATCTGCTTCTGTACCACCCACTTGTTCTCCCCTTAAAAGTCCTTAACCCATCTCCCCGCACACACCCTCCTGACATAGCTGACTCTTTGGGAGCGATCCCAGTCAGGTCCACTGGTGTAATAAAATTGCTGTCCTCTAAACCTCCTCACTGTTGTATCTTCCCGCATTTGGTCCATTTCACCACAACATTCTTGGTTCCCTGACTGGGAAGACCATGCTGACCACTTAGGTCACTAGCGGAGGCCTGCCAGCTGATGCACAGACCTTTCCCGGCTCTCACAGGAAGGTGCAACATCCGAACCGTCATACAGTCCCCTTGGAGGCCTAGACTGGAGGCCCCTGCTTGGTACGAATGATCCTTATCAGGTGGGGTCACTGGATAGATTAAGACCACCAGGAGCACCCTACTCAGTATGTCAGTCCTGCTTAAATCCAAACAGAAGATTTTATTCAAGCTGAGTCAGAAATTAGTAAAGGGAGGGCTGCGGAGATAGCTCAGTGGAATAAGTGCTTGTGTGGCAAGCACAAGGTCCTGAGTTCCATATGTATTACCACAAAAAAAAAAAAAAAAAAAAAGAGCTACATTACATTTTCTTTAAAAATTTATTTATTTGTTTTTTTAATTTTATTTATGTGTGTGTGTGTGTATGTGTGTGTGGCCAGCTCAGCTCACCAGGGGGCGGGGCTGGCTGGCATGTGGTGCTGGGGGATTGAACCGCGGTCCCTGTGCTTTGCTAAGCTTGTTCTAAGTAGGTGCTTTAGACCACTGA
>NW_004524596.1:537881-539245 GCF_000260255.1 Octodon degus | reverse complement strand
TTTTTTTTTTTTTTTTCAGAATCAGGGATTTAACTCAGGCCCTTGCACTTGCCAGGCAAGCACTTATTCTACTAAGCCATCCCCCTGGCCCCTGGTTTGTTTTTTTAAGACAGGTTCTTACAATGTAGTTCAGACTAGCCTTAAACTCACTATGGAGCCCAGGCTGGCCTCAAACTTGCTGCAATCCTACCTATGCCTCCAGAGTTCTGAGCTTATGGCCATATGCCTCCATAGCCAGCTGTTTCATGCGGTTGGGTTGGCTTATATCTGGTGAATACAAGAGATGATTATCTGTTTTCCCTGGATTGTTCCCTTAAATAGTACGTGGTGACTTTTATCTTTCTGCTTAGTCTTGCCTTGAAATCCACTTTGTCTGCAAATAGAAAGATACCCTTTTTTGGGGGGGGTCTGGGTTCCTGTTACACGGAGTACTGTTTTCCATACACTGACTACGTAGTCTAGATTCACAATGTATTAACCACTATCACCCTATTGTCTTGTCCTGAATGTTTTCCTTTAAAATAAAGAACATAGGGTTGCAGATAGCTCAGCAGACTAAAGCATCTGCTTAGACAGAGCGCAGCGGCCGGGGCCTGCCCCCAGGGCCACTGACATGCCGATTGAGACTAGGCATGGTGGTGCGGGCCTGTAATCCCAGTGCTTGTGAGGCTGAAAGCAGGAGAATCACTATGAGTCGCATCTACATAGTGAGACCCTGTACTAAATACATTAAGAAAAATAAAGAACATGCCTAGCAGCAGCCATCGCCAGTGACGTTTGCTGAGCCCTTACACTGTGCTAAGTGCTCTGCACACGTCACCTCCTCAGACCCTTACAATCGGTTTACAAAGTTCAGTATTACTATTATTCCTATTTTTAAAATGAAAAAACTCATGTATGAATTCATCCTTCATCACACAGATTAAGAATTATGCATTTGAAAGCAAATGTGTCACATTTTCACATATATGCTGTTTAGTTTTTTTTTTTTTTTTGGGTGGGTGGGCTAGCTTTGATCAGCAACTAATAGCAACAAGAGATACCAGATTTAAAACTAAAAGGGTATAGTGAGCTGGATGAAATCATAAAAGATTAGAAATTTTAAAAAATCTAGTCATTAATCATTTCTTTCATTATGGTCATCGTGGTTTATTTTTTTGTCATGTTTTTAATCATCTGTGTAATTATTTTTCTTTCGCTAGAGCCTCATCTGCTTTGTTACTTCCTCTGTGCCTCAGTTTTCTCATTGCTGAGACAAAATCCCCAACACCTAAAATCAAAGGAGAACAAGTTTACTTCAGCTGTCTACAGAGGTTTGAGTCTGTACACGACTGGCTCCAAGGCAGGGAGGTATGGCACAGGGG
>NW_004524596.1:528270-537781 GCF_000260255.1 Octodon degus | reverse complement strand
CATTGCATAGAAGGAAGAAGGCAGGAGGCACCAAAAGCAGCAAGCAGAAAGCAACAGTAGCAACTCTCCTTCTGTCCCTTATATTCTATCCAGGGTACACCCACAGTGTCAACCATTATTCATTATGCACCTTGTCATTATCCACACCCGGAACTATGCCAAGTCAAGAGTGGACTAAATTAGCAATCACATGCCCTTAATCCCATCATCACACCCTCTAGATCTAGCTACCTCTGAAAAGTCCCACCTATTACACTATGCTTTAGGTGGACATCTCTGGAAATAAACCATAATATCATAATATGCTATTACCATTTTAGAAAGTTCAGCTGGGTGGATTTGTCTTGGGCAAGCTGGGGTTGCACCTTGTGTTTTGTCACTTTCCATTTTAAAAATTTGTTTTCTGTCCTTTTTTTTTTCCAGCTAACACAGAAGAGATGATTTATTGTACACACTTTATACTCAGTCAAAGGCAATAATAGTCAAAAATAACAAAACAAAACAACAACAAAAACCCACAGTATTCCAGAATGCCACAGGTCCTGGACAAAAAGCGAGGAGACTTGGTTTGAACCAGGTGGATCTTTCTTGAGGTGGTCTTGGTGATCAGATGGCAATGAAGTTCTAATCCATTGAGATATTCTAGACAGCATGCAGTCCAAAACTTGCACCAGTGTTGTCTGCCTCCAGCATTTTTGATATCTGCTCCTCTAGTCTCCAGATGTGTACAAACCATTTTATTTTCTATAAATATTTTTTTAAAAAATTTATTTGTGTGTGTGGCCAGCTCAGCCCACCAGGGGGCGGGCCTGGCTGGCATGTGGTGCTGGGGGATTGAACCACTGTCAGCTGTGCTTTGCTAAGCTTGTTCTAAGTAGGTGCTTTAGACCACTGAGCCATCTCACCAGCCCCTGTACAAACCATTTTACTTGGATCTCTGTCTCATCTTCTTTTACGCTTCAGTCTGTGCATTCACTTCTTCCTTCACTTGGCTCTCACAGCACAGAGGTTTCTAAGAAGATGGCGCTGAAGTTAAGAGGTGTTTTGTTTTTTTTGCTTTGATGCTTGCAAACTGCTTATGGTAGGAGCTTTATTACTGGTATGAAGACCTTTTTAGGAAACGACCACTTTTTAGAGACATGTTGTACTTGTAGACAGGTCTTGATCTTTGAGTCTGTTCCAGGATCCTGTCTCTTCTGCTTTATTAGGGATGAGGGGTTGCAGCCTGTTTGTCCTAGCTCCCACTTGTTTGGTACTGGATTATATATGGCTTACGTTCCCAAGACACTCTAGGTATTGGCACATAAGGAATATCAACTGATCACAGCAACTATGGCAACTTGGCCATAGTAGTACAACCAACAATAACAACAGCATCAACAGAGTGGAAAACTAATTTGCTATTTTAATCATATGTACAAGATTTATAGTTATGTAACAAAATGTAAAACAAATATAGTATAGAGCCCCTCCATAGTGATTTTACCAACAGGGGTAAAATTAAAAGAGGAAAAAAGTAGAGAAATAAAAGAAGAAAAAAAAAAAGATTATAAGCCAGGCTGAAGAACAGGGAAGGTTACTCAAGTTTTAGGGAACTAATGAAGAAAACACAAGGGAAGGAAAGAATGCAAAAACAAAAACAGGGACAAAACAACAAAAAACTACGTTAACCCTCACAAAGAACAAAAACATAAAAATAAAAACAAATGAAGCAAAACAAAGTAAGTCAAAAGCAAAGCTAAAAGGGGCCAGGGAGATGGCTCAGTGGAATATGTGCTTCCCTGGCAAGCACAAGGGCCTGAGTTCAATCTCCGGTTCCACCACAAAAAAAAAAAAAAAAAGAAAAGCAAAGCTAAAGAAGTTTGTCCGTGACAAGCACTGTGGTTATCTTTTGGGGGCTACAGTTTTGTGGCAGTGTCCAATACAAGGTGTGACTCTTATCTTTCAGGTACACAAAGGAAGTGGTCAGAGCCCAGATCTGCACTGGATAATCCCAGAAAGCCAACAGTATGATTAGGGTTTGGGGTTGGTTCTGGGATTTTCAAATCTAGGGACCTTCAGGCTGAACCTGATATCTGATGGTGGGGTTGGGGACTGAATTGTTTAAGTTATAACACTGGTATCTCTGGTCAGCCTGCCAACGGCTTGGCCATGGCTAATTGCTGTGATGGTCCTCACTCAGTCACTGTAGTACCTTAACAACAGGAGTGCTGAGATGAAGCTAACCCAAGGCTGCCCTGAGTCCCAGGCTTGGTAGGTCCTTAAGGACCCAGGGGACATGGCGGTCACCTTGACAGGAGTCATTATCAGCTGCTGTAGCACATAACACCCAGTGTTCCATTTCTCCCTACAGGCCTCTGGAGTTGGCCAACTTTACTATCTGTAGACCAAATCTTCCTTTCTCACACCAAGAGGCAGGAGCCAGGGAAAAAGTGCAGGCTGCACCTTCCTTTTTCTGTGTATGGTCTGTCTCTTCTCTGTAGTCTCCAATTTTCCCTTCAGCTCCTTCCAGGATCCTAGGGATCCACCACATTCCTTTCCTTCCCCAGGTCATTACCTTCTAGCATCTGTATTTGAATCTTGGGAGAGGCTGATTTGTTGCTGCTTAGTGCCCTGCTATCTCCCCAGAAATCCTTTTATTTTTTGTACAGGGTCTCACTACACAGTTCAGACTCCCAGTGATCCTCCTGTTTTCAGACTTCCCAGTAGCTGGGATTACAGGCGTGCACCACCACACCCAGACTCCCATCACTGGCTCAGCCCACCCTGGGGGTGGGGCTGGTACAGCATTCGGTACTGGGGATCAAACCCCAGTCCCTGTGCTTGCCTAAGCAGGTGCTTAGTCCACTGAGCTATCTCACCAGTCCTCCCCAGAAGTTCCTGAACATGATATATCTCAATTCTTTTTATATCCCCTTTCCCTCCCCCACCCTCCTCTTGCCATTTGCAAAAGATCTGTCTTCATATTTCTTTCTTTCTCTTCTGTATTTTAGGGAAGGGTCTACAGGGTATTCAGGGTCTCTTACTAGATTGGACTCGTAGTGATTCTGTTTACAGCCTCCCAAGTGCTGGGATTACAGGCACAAACCACCACACCCAGTCTCAATTGCTATCTCAGCAATTGAGACTGTTTGAAGGCTCTTTAATCTCCTGAGCTATTTGGCTGGCCCTTCCATATTTCTCTTTTCTCTTTATACCTTGGTATTTTCATGATTGAAATTTTTTTTTTTCCTTTTTTTGAGGTACCGGGGATTGAACTCAGGATCTTGATGCTTGTCATGCAAGCACTTATTCTACTGAGCTATCTCCCCAGCCTGGTATTTTCATGAGAGAAAGCAGAGGGTATTAAAACTCATGTCTGATTTAGGTCACCCAACACTGATTCCACCTTGCATCAGTAGTCCTACACATCACTAAACTTCATCCTTCTTTGTAGCCACGTAGCATTCCATGATGTATTAAAAGCAGGTCATCAGGTCTCATAGTTGTAATCAAAAGGTCTGACAAAGGAAGCACAGCCTAAAGTGCCAGATGTGGTGCTGACTGGAAGTATTCTCTTCCCTTCCCACCTTTGCCTATTTTTATTTATCCCTACAACTTTATATTAAGCACAATTGCCTCAGAAAAGGTTTCTCTTCAATTCCTGCACTACATACTGTCACAGACTTTTATCCTCATTTGTTCCAAGTTTTACAATTTTTTTTTTAAAACATTTATTTATTTTGTGTGTGTGTGTGTGTGTGTGTGTGTGTGTGTGTGTGTGTGTTGCCAGCTCAGCCCACCAGGGGGCAGGGCTGGCTGGCATGTGGTGCTGGGGGATCGAACCGCGGTCCCTGTGCTTTGTCAAGCTTGTTCCAAGTAGGTGCTTTAGACCACTGAGCCATCTCGCCAGCCCATACAATTTTTTTTTAGATACTGGGGATTGAAGTCAGGACCTTGAACTATCTCCCCGGCCCAAGTTTTACAATTTGTGAAGTTAAGAGGTTGTCTACCTCACAATGTAACTCATGTTATGGTCTTTTAAAATTTAAGACAAGGCCTTGTTAAATTGCTCAGTTGTCAAGGCTGGGCTTGAACGTGTGATTCTCCTGCTTCACCTCCCAGAATGATAGAATTACAGGTGTGCAACAATACGCCTGGCTTTTTGCATGTCATTTTATCCCTACACCAAGGATAACATTCAGCACCCAGTACGGAATCACTAAGTACACTTCATTACTGATTGTCCCTTCACCTTCAGAGTACCATATTCAAATGCTATTACTCTTCAATATTTGTTTAGGTCCTCATTAGTACTACAATCTCTCCGAAATAAATTTGTAAAAAAAAAAAACAAAAAGAAATAAATTTGTACTAAAGATTTTCTTTTTTTTTCCTGGCGGAACCAAGGATTGAACTCAGGCCCTTGTGCTTGCCAGGCAAGCACTTATTGTACTGAGCCATCTCCGTGGCCCCTTGAATCTTTTTTTTTTGGATCATTTTTTTTTTAAAGAGGAATATTCCATGGAAACATAAACCTATTGATATTCCCCATCCCATCCTCCCCACACTCCCTGCCCAAGCAAGCCCTAAGACTTTTTTTTTTTTTTTTCTTTTTTTGTGGAACCGGGGGTTGAACTCAGGCCCTTGCACTTGCCAGGCAAGCACTTATTCTACTGAGCCATCTCCCTGGCCCAAAATTAGTTCCTCCCTCCCCTTTTTAAACCTTTTAAAATAACATGTATGCCATAATGAACAGTAGGGTCTAAAATTCATACCAGTGTTACAAAGAAAATGTATTTTATAACATTCAGAAAATATTATAAAGTGAAGATATAAGAATTTGTAGATTTTGCAGGCCAGCCGAATAGCCCAGGGGACTAAAGCGCCTGCTTACGCAGACACAGGGACCAGAGTTCAATCCAGACCTGCCTTGGAGGCTCGCTGAAACAGCTACTGAGACTTGGCGTGGTGGTGTGCATCTGTAATCCCAGGGCTTGGGATGCTGAAAATAGGATCACTACGAGTCTGATCTGTCTAGCGAGAGCCTGTAGACCCTGTACTAAATATATTAAAAATAAAAAAATTAAAAACAAGTAAAGAATTTATAGTTTTCTTAGCTGGGTGCGGTGGCGCACACCTGTAATCCCAGAACTTAGGAGGCTAAGGCATGAGGATCACTGTGAATTCAAGGCCAGCCTAGACTACATAAATGAATTCAGCCAGTCTGCATGACATAGTGAGACCCTGTCTTAAAACAAAACAAAGCAACAATTTATCTTTTTAATAGAAAAAAATCATGCTTAGCATTTCATCCAGAAAGTGTGAACATATTCTTAAATATATAAAATGCTGCTAGAGAATTATATAATTAAACTGTCAATGCAAAGGGTTTTTTTATGGTACTAGGAATTGAACTCATGACCTCATGCTCGCCAGGCAGGTGCTACTGCAAAGACATGTTGAGAATGACTTTTGTCAAGTAGCCTTGACACACAATCAGAGAACTGTACAGACCTAAGATGTGAAAAAGAAAAGCTGCATATTCCTTCAGGCCTAAAAACACTAAATTCTGTACTGATAATAATTAATAATAAATGGTCATTTAAAATTATTCAACTAGTTTGGCTGAATATGAAAAAAGTATGTTTTTATTAGGTTGTAGAAGCATTACTGTATTCCATGTTTTATTACATCAAAAATTGAAAATAAATGATTAAAATGTAAACAGCATCTAAACAAAATATGTACTTTGTATTTTAACTGATGCAAATGTTGACTAATTTCAAGCTCTTAGATTAAGATACTAATTTGGAATTTTCTGAAACAGACATGTCTTAAAGGCCTTAGACGTAAGCACAATTTATCATGGTTTATAAAATTTTACACATCTTTCTAAAGTACTTTTCATAAAAAGTTTGCTTATATAAACTTTGATTTTTAATCAAAAGTTTTCTTATTTTACAACAACTCTGAACCCAAAGTACACATCTCTCACAATTCTTTCTTCGGCGCATTCATCAGGTGCATACACACACGCACACCTACATACAGAGGAGACACAGGAGACACAGGTGTCTGGCTAATTCTGTCTAGAAAATACTGTTAGGCTGACAGTCATGATTTAAAATCAGTAGGACTTAAAGATATTATTACATAAAAATTTGAGGAGAGTACTTTTTTTATGGTACTGGGGATCGAATTCAGGACCTTACACTTGCCAGGCCGGTGCTTATGCCACTGAGCTATCTCCCCAGCCCAAGAGTACTTTTTTTTATGGTCCATTTACCATTTACTATTATTAGAATGACAATTAAGTTACATTACCAACTTGATTAGCTTGGGAGCTTTCATGGGGAAAATAAAACACTCTCGGGTGTATCTGGGTACGTACTGTTCCTGGGCCCTGGGCCTCTCTCCTGGAGTGTTACTCCCCTGCTCTGCTTCTCTGACAGCATGGAGAGAGCAGCTTTCCTCCAGCATACCCCTCTGTCATCATCGTCCTTCTTAAAGCCACTCAGCAATGGCCTGAACCCTGTGAAAACTGAGCCAAACTGAACCTCCCCTAAATTGGAAGTGTTAGGTAGTCTGGACTCAGTGATGGCAAGCTTTAGGGCACAGTACGGCAGGACTGAATCTTGCGTATGTCTGTCATCACATTTTTAAACTGACAACGTACCCTATTTTTCATTTATTTCATGGAAATGTCATTCGCTGACCGTGAAACATAAATTCTATTTATATATGCACTAAACAAAACAGTTCTCAGGATTAAATGCTATTATTTTAAAACAATCTCATCAGTGCTGGCTGCTTGTATCACTGATTTTTTTTTTTTTTTTTTTTTTTTTTCGGAACCGGGGATTGAACTCAGGTCTTGTGCTTGTCAGGGAAGTGCTTATTCTACTGAGCCATCTCCCTGGCCTGTATCACCAAAAGCTCTAAAAGGTTACATCTTTGTCCTTATCATTAGGAATAAATGTGATCCATGTAAGTGAACATTTTATGCAAATATGAAAGCAATTTTTTTTTTTTTTGGAAAGCAATTGATAGTTTAAAAATTAAACCACTTTGGATAGAGGTAATCAGAAACTGACTTGATTTGTCACTGAGTAAAATGCCATGACCTGGTCCTAACATCTAAGCTTCGTGAGGAACATTCTAGTCAATATTATTAATACTAAATAATGCATTATCACAAAGCATTGACCTGAGGAACTGTTAAGTGTGGCAAACATTTATCTTACAGTTGCTGCTTCCATAGTCATAGATCCTTCCCTACTACATCATATTAAGTTCCAAAAGTTTTATATTACTGGTCGTTCTGTTTACTGAAGTCTATTTGTAAAAATCAGTATATACAATTTTTTATATTTTAGTACAAAAGTGTTTCACATTTTTCCTGTAGTTTAAAATAAGTCTTTTGGAGGCTGGGAATATAGCTCAGTGGAATGGCTGCTTAGCTAGCTTACGATCCTGGTTTCAATCCTCACATGATAACAACACATTAAATACAAGAAGTTATATTTGGGGTGTGTGGGAAAGGTAAAGATCTGGACTCGATGCCTTGTTTATCTGTCAGCTTGATTCAAAGACACTGGATATTCCTGATGGGTAAGTTTTATAAAGGAACACATACCACGAGATGACCATGTTATATTGAGAACAGCAGTTAAACCTTTCAGGTAAGATCAGAAAAGATAATACTTTTCTTTTTTTTGGTGTGGGGGATGGAACCCAGGGCCTTGAGCATGCAAATGCTCTACCACTGAGCTACACTCCAGCACAGAATATTTTTATCTGCTTTACAAAGATATATATAATTTGTTTGGTACTGGGACTTAAACTCAGGATCTTGCGCTTCTCAGTTAGGCGCTGTTCTGCTGAGCTATATCCCTGGCCCTATTTACAAAGTAATATTAAAATTCACCAGTAAGTATTTTCCTTAACAAAAATTGTACATTTGTTAGTGAGTGCCTGATACTTGTTAAAATATCAAGTAATACGGGACAAGGTGTTATAAAACAAAACACACAGCTGGAAAATGTTTTATTATTTTCTAATTTATATAACATTGCTTAGGACCACAAGGTTTTGTTTTCCCATAACTCCTGAATTGGAAGTATCACTTAAAAATATTTACCAATGCTATAAGTACTATCATCTTTCTCCATATTAATGACTTTAATGAATGCCATATCCTTTATATCTCTTGGTCCTTTAGTCAAAAAGATAAACTGAAAGTTTAAATGAGACATTTAGATATTTAAAACTGGTTTTCAAAAGCACACCCACACAAACCAAATCTATGTCAGCAACTCTAATTTAAAAAACACAATTAAAAAACAAATTTAACTTTTTAAATAAAAAAGGTTAATGGCCAAATTAAAGGAAGTGTAAGCATTATGTTTAATATTTTAAATTTTAGGTTATTCAGAAATATATATTGTGAATAATAAGAATTATTTCATAAATATATATGTATAAATATAAATATATATCTACAGGATCTGCAATGCAGGAGTAAATTCTTTAAAGAAAAAAATTGCACTTTAGATTATGGAGATGTTGTCAAATTTACCCTTTAAGTGAACTGTAATTACCAATCCGGGTGCTTTTGGCACAGCCTTTGACACAAAAGCCTGTGAACATTGACACAATCTTAAAAACACAATGCTTTTATATTTTATTCACTGGAATATGAAGAATTAAACAGAATTTAGAATTCTGACTAAAAAATCCCAGATAATTGCAATTGCTTAATTAAATACAAAAAATATTGTTTAAAAAAGACCTTCAACCTACCTTTACATATGAAACATGTAAAATTTTACCACCAATGTTTTCTCCAAGTTCTTCAGCAAGAATTCCCAGCCCACATCAAAGGTAATATTGTCTTTTTCTACTCATGTATGATTTGGGTCACACCCCAGTATATAAGGACAAAAAATAGATGTATAATAAAAAGATTGGATAAATCAGGAGAGGCTTTTTGGTCTTGAATTCTTCACCCACTAACAATGAAGCAGCACTGTAGGCAGCCCAAAACACACCAAACAGCTTAAGAAAGAAAGAAAAAAGACAAAAGGTAGCATATTAGCAAATCAACCTTGAGTAAAAATCATATTCACACTATTTTTAAAACTCAACCACAAATAGTAAAACTTATTTAAGACTGTTAAAAACATTTTCATCTTTACTCTGTTCAACTTCTGTGAATGTAGTCCTTAGATACAATTGAACCTGCCAGGTGTAGTAGCACATGCTGACCATTCCAGCACTCGGGACTGAGGCAGGAGGAGTACCAGAGTTTCCAGGATAGGCTGGACTACATATATAGTGAGTTCAAGGTCAGGGCAAACTACATAGTGAGACCCCCTTCTCTAAAAACAAAACAAAACAAAAAGAAAAACAAACCCTGTGTAATCATAAAAGTTACATAGGATACCTATTAAAAGAAAAGAAGAAACTTGGGCTACTTGCTTTAGTTCTGCTGAACCTAAATTCCTGAGTCTTGTCATAAGCCTTTTCA
>NW_004524596.1:525357-527484 GCF_000260255.1 Octodon degus | reverse complement strand
ATAAATAAATAAATAAATAAATAAAAAAGATCATGTCGCAAAAATCAAAACAAAACAAAAATTCTGGTAAGAAGTCTTGGCCAACTTGCCAATTTTAACCTTGAGGCTTGGTAATCCTTCTGCCTTAACATCCTAAGGACGTGGGCTGACAGATGTGTGCCATCAGACCTGGCTCTTTTTTTTTTTTTTTTTTGGTCTTTTGGAGACAGGATCTCACAATGCAGCTCAGGCTGACCTTGAGCTCACTTTGTAGCCTTGGCTGGTCTCAAATTCACAATGGTCCTCCTGCCTCAGCTTCCTTAATGCTGGGATTATAGGCATGTGCCACCAATCCCAGCTTCCAGAAAGTTTCTTAAAAGTAAAAAAACCACAACTATTATTGGAGCAAATACTGAAACAAAATATATTCTGGCAAAGTAGGACAACTTACATTTAAGACACAGAAACAGATTAGGTGAAATTTTATACAATATTTATTTGAGCATCACAATGTTTTTCCAGGAATAGGCATAAGTACGGGATTAAATAAAAAAGAAGAAAGGTTACACTGTGGCCAAGAGTTTCATTAAACAAAACAGTGTTTTTCTGAATATATATCAACCTAAATTATTTCTACCAGAATATCTATTAATCAGTCATCAAAGACATTTTTACAGCATACATGAAAAGAGAAAAAGTACAAAAGCGCTTGCCCCTGGCAAGTGCAGGGTACTGAGTTCAATTCCAGTAATGCAAAAAAAAAAAAAAAAAAAAAAAAAAATGTTTGGTATTGGGGATCAAACTCAGGACCCTGCACCTGCCAGACAGACACTTATGCCGCTGACATATCTCCCCAGCCCTCAGCCTTCATTATTGATGTTCTAGGTTTCTTTCTTTGTTTTTTTTCTTCATTTTATATATTTGGTACAGGGTCTCACTATGCAGCTTGGAGTTGTAGTGATCCTCCTGTTTTCAGCCTTTCCAGTGCTGGGATTACAGGTGTGCGCCACCATGCCTGGGGCCAGCACAGCATGCGGGATGAAACCCTGGTCCCTGTGCTTGCCAGAGCAGGTGCTTAGTCTGCTGAGCTATCTCTCTGGCCTCATTATTAATGTTTTAGAGAGAATAATCCTTTGTTGTGGGAGTTGTCTAATGTTCTGTTCAGTGCTTAACAGCATGCCTCATATCTGACTAACATCCTCTTTCCCAATGCCTCAGACTTTGTGAAGTGTCACCTGGTAGCAAACAGGTCAGCTGATAATGGTTTAGGTTTTTTTTTGTTTTTTTTTAAAGAACACAATGATGTTATGGACTGACAGAAAATATACTTGGGATGGGCCAATTTTCTGCCATGCTTTAAAAATTTTTTTTTTTTAAAAAAAGGCCATGCAAGATGGTACACATTTGTACTCCAGCTTTCTGAGAGGCTGAGGCAGAAAGACTGCAAGTTTAAACTCAGGAGGGGCTAGGGAGATGGCTCAGTAGAATAAGCACTTCCCTGGCAAGTGCAAGGGCTTGAGTTCAATCCCTGGTTCCGCAAAAATAAATAAATAAATAAACAAACTCAGTCAGGGGAACTTATTACCTTAATAAGAACCTATCTCAAAATAAAAAGAGGGCTGGAGATACAGCTTAGTAAGAAGGGTCTGACTTCAATCCCCAGTACCGCCCAATGGGAGAAAGGAAGAGACACAGGAAAAGGCACAGTGGCAGACAGGCTTGGTGGCACACATTTTTAATCTTAGTGCTACAGAAACTGAGCCAAGATTCCAACTTTGTTTTTTCTTTTTAATCTTTTATTTATTTGGCACAGGATCTCGCTATGCAGCTCAGACTCATAGTGATCCTCTTGTCTGAACCTCCCCAGTGCTGGGGTTACAGGCGTGCGCCACCACACCCAGTTTCCACGGCCAGCACAGCGTGCCAGCATGACATGGGGCACCGGGGATCAAACTCAGGTCCTTGTGCTTGCTAGGCACATGCTTAGACCGCCAAGCTATTTCTACAGCCCAAGGTCCCAACTTTGAGGATGGCCTGGCAACTGAAAACAAAAGGCAGGGATGTAGCTAAACGGTAGCACACTTGCCTAGCATGTATGAGGCCTTGTTAATCTCCATTATGGTATTAGAACAACAACAACAACAACAA
>NW_004524596.1:524234-524899 GCF_000260255.1 Octodon degus | reverse complement strand
AGTTAACTGATGAGCAGTCAACAGATCTTGGACTGAAGGTAACAGCATACGTACTAACTTATTACCCAATGAAGACTGAACAACCTCTTTTGTGACAGGGCCTGGCCAAGTAGTTCAGGTTCACCTTGAAACTCACTACGTAGCCCAGGCTGCCATCAAACTCAATGATCCTCTGACCTCAGCCTCCTGAGTGCTTACAGCCTCCTGGTGGCACCCACCACCATGCCTGGCTCTAACAGTAGTTTTCAGAAACTCAGTTTTACCCTAAATTTTTTGCAAGTATTTTCTGTTTTATAATAATATTTGTATGTTATATAAAGATTAAGAACTGACTGTGAATTGAGCCCAGTGACTAAAATATGACCTGAGGACAACAGTTTTAGCAATTCAGGAGCATTTTCAGAAATATTCAAAGCAAGTTTAACTCAAACAATATAGCAGTGAATGACTCTTCTTTTATGCATTCAGTACAGGGTCTACAGGGTCTCACTATGCAGTGCACTTGTAGTGATTCTCCTGTTTTCAGCCTCCCAAGCGCTGGGATTACAGGTGCGCACCACCACGCCCAGTCTCAATCACCATCTCAGAGCTCCCTGGCGGGGGGCAGGGGGAGCATGGCACGCATTGAATCCTGGCCGCTGCGCTCTGCGTAAGCAGGTGCGTTA
>NW_004524596.1:521674-523039 GCF_000260255.1 Octodon degus | reverse complement strand
AGTAGGTGCTTTAGACCACTGAGCCATCTCACCAGCCCCAAGAAAACTTTAGATACCTGTGAAAGACCATATAACAGAGAGAAACAGAACCAGAATGGGTTGGTTCCAAAATCCACACTTTTTAAATATTTAGTGCTTATACAACAGTAGTAGCTTACAGTTGCCAAATCATAAAAGGAATCACTATTTCTCTCATATTGGAATTTACAAATGAACCTTAAATAAAAGCTAATCTCATCAACATTAGGTGGCTCTGATTATCTAAAAACACTTTAGTTTGGCACTACATAATAATAGTTCCAGCCAGATATGGTGACACATGGCTGTAGTCCTAGCCCTTAAGAGGTTGAGACAGGAGGACAATCCTCAGGTCAAGGCCAGAATGAACTTCATCACAAGGCCCCATCTAAAAAAAAAAAAAAATCCTCCCAAAATGATAGTTTGAAATGTC
The DNA here is from genome assembly GCF_000260255.1 of Octodon degus. Classification (NCBI taxonomy): domain Eukaryota; kingdom Metazoa; phylum Chordata; class Mammalia; order Rodentia; family Octodontidae; genus Octodon; species Octodon degus. The sequence continues at coordinate 522,588 of NW_004524596.1, read as the reverse complement.
TTGGCTCAGCCTGGTGGCACCTGCAAGTTCGAGGTCAGCCTATGCCACACATTGAGCACAAAGTGAGTCTGAACTACACATAGTGAGACCCTGTCTCAGGGAAAAAAAAAAAAAATCAAAAGTGGTAGTCTTTTACCAGGCCTGCTGGCGCCCACCTATAATCCTAGCAGCACTTGGGAAGCTGAGGCAAGAGGCTTGTTGCAAGTTCGAGATCAGAGTGGGCTATAAAGTGAGCTCAAGGCCAGCCTTAAACTCTGTAAGGACACCCTGTCTCAAAAAAAGAAAAAAAAAATAGTGGTACTCTTAAAACGTTTTAGTCCTATAAAGAAAAAATTACAGGGCTGGTAAGATAGCTCAGTGGTCTAAAGCGCCTGTTTAGGCAAGCTCAGGCAAGAGCACAGGGACAGAGGTTCAATTCCTGGCATCACACGTCATGCCAGCCCCACCACCAGGGTGGGCCGAGCTGGCCACAAAAAAAAAAAAAGAAAGAAAGAAAAAAGAAAAAATTCCATTTGCCATAGTAAATACATACATCATACTACAGCATTTACAATTAATACTAACAATATTATCAATAAATGTTTAAAACATGCATATTAATGTAATTTAGTATCTGTATTACAGAAAATCAAATTTATTAGTCATGTCTATTGTATTTGATAAATATTCAAATAAAATTAAGTTATTAAATAAATGTAAAATGAAATTCTAAGTAGCCTCTTCAAAATCTAAGTCAGATGAACTTGTATTACAATAAGAAAAATCAGTATTAAAGAGTTGATTATAGGGGGCTGGTGAGATGGCTCAGTGGTCTAAAACACCTACTTAGAACAAGCTTAGCAAAGCACAGGGACTGCGGTTCAATCCCCCAGCACCACATGCCAGCCAGCCCCACCCCCTGGAGGGCTGAGCTG
>NW_004524596.1:512785-519164 GCF_000260255.1 Octodon degus | reverse complement strand
GAGTGATTCTTAATGAGACCAAGTGTTTGCTCAGGAGAATTCAAATAAACCTTCACTCCCATATCTAAGTCCTAAATTGCAAACACATATTTAGTGAAATATATTTTCATATAAATATACTAGGTTTGTCTAAGATATAAAAATAACATATACACAAATATAACTGAGTGTTTATCAGAATTATTTAATATTTATATATTCAGAAGGAAAAAGTTTCACAGATACTTCAATTTTATTTTAGTCTTAGGTTAAGATGTTGGACTGAAGCCAGGCATGATGGTGCACATTTGTTATTCTAGTACTCAGGAGCCTGAGGCAGATCACTGTGAGTTCAAGACCAGCCTGGGTTACAAAGTGAGCTGAAGGATAGCCTGAACTGCAGAGTAAGACCCTGTCTCAGAAAGCCAAAAAGGAAAGATGCTGTACTGAAGAAAAAAAAACAAACAAAAAACAAAAAAAACCTATCTATCTATCTATCTATCTATCTATCTATCTATCTATCTATCTTCTGAAACTCCAATAAAAGGGAAAGGCAAAAGTAGACTCCTTTTCCTGAGGTATAAATAGGAGACAAGGTAACAGTAACATTACTTGCAAAGTTAAAAAGAAGATAAAGGTTGGGAAGACAGCTCAGCGGCATAAGTGACTGCCTGGCAAGTGCAAGGTCCTAAGTCTGATCCCCACACATATACAAAAAAAAGAAGATGAACTAGAACTAAGCAATAAACCTGGCAGAGCTCTCCACCAAGAAGAAGAGGGCTTACAAGTTTTTTTCTGCATCTAAGACTCAATATTCATAGAGTCAGGCTGATACAAACCAAGATATATCTTAACTCTCTCTGGCAACTTGTTTTACTCTCTCTAGAAACAAAATAAGTTTCTAGGTTTATAGTAAAGTCATATACTTGATACAGTAGTTGTTTTCAATGTGCCCTGTGGACCCCTGGGAATCCTAGAGACTTCTTCCCAAGACCATAAGGTCAAACTATTTTTTTAAAAATAATACTAGCAAGACGTTATTGCTGGACATGGTGGTGCACACCTGTAAACCCAGCACTCGGGAGGCAAAGGTGGGAGAAACGCTGTGGGCGCAGGTCAGCCTGGGTTACTTAGAGAGTTCACAGCGAACTATACAGTGAAAGCTTGTCTTAAAACAATAACAAAAATAAAAGCAAAAACACTATTTGCTTTTTTCATTGGATTGGCATTGGCACTAAGGGGACATAAATAATGGTAAATATGCTGTTCACTTAGCACAAATCAAAGTGCTACAAATTTTATTAATAGTCACTATGTTCCTTACTACCTTGTTCTTACAGAAAAACAAAGATAGCCAGTTTTTATGCATGAATGCAGTAAAAATGGAGGTGGGCAGGTTGCTGCATGCCTGTAATGCCAGCTAGTTAAGAGGCTGACATAGGAGGACTGCAAGTTAGAGGACAGTCTGGGGACTAGGCAAGACATTGGTTTGAAAGAAAGCAAAAAGGGAGGAGCTAGGCATGGAAGTGCCTCCCTGTGATTGTAGCTCTTTGGGAAGGTGAAGCAGGAGAATCAAAAGTTCAAGGACAAACTAAATAACTTAGTGGGACCCTGTCTCACTGACAAAAAAGCGTGTTGGGGGAGATAGCTTAGAGGTAGTGTGCTTGCCCCACATGTGTGAGACTGCGTTCAATCCCCAACACAGGGGTGGTGGTGGTGACTGTGTGCTAGAAATAATTCTATTAAATTTCAACTTCTGAGCATGCCTTTTTAATGTTCTGTGGAACGGCGATTCAGTAGTCATCCAAAGGAATAGAATGTGTGACACAGTGAAGAACTGAGTTAGATGGGTTTTCTATGGAACATCATTTCTGCTTGCGAAGGCAACTGATAAATTATGATTATTTAGACGTGGATGTGGCAAGTATTTCTTGAAGATGAATAAAGTAAATCTACTGTTTCAATAAAAACTCATAGGGCTGGTGAGATGGCTCAGTCAGTGGTCTAAAGCACCTACTTAGAACAAGCTTAGCAAAGCACAGGGACCGCGGTTCAATCCCCCAGCACCACATGCCAGCCAGCCCTGCCGAACTGGCCACACACACACACACATACACACACACACACACACACACACACACAAATAAATAAAAACTTTAAAAAACCTCATAGTATTTGTTGCAAATGCAGCTTTAGATTTCTTTTCTTTTCTTTTTTTTTTTTTTTTCGGAACTGGGGATTGAACTCAGGCCCTTGCGCTTGCCAGGCAAGTGCTTATTCTACTGAGCTAAATCCCCAGCCCCCCTGCAGCTTTAGATTTCTAACAAATAATTTGAACTAAAAAACTGTTGTCCACCTGTGTAAGTTTTCCAGTATCATCAGACTTTTCTGATGTGATAGTTGGTGGTATTAATGTGGTTTTTTTTTTAATATTACATGATAAAATAACATTTAGCCAGGCATGGTGGCATGCGCCTGTAATCGCAGCACTAGGAAGGCTGAGGCAGGAGGATCACCATAAATTTGAGGTCAGGCTGGACTACACAGTGAATTTAAGGCCAACCTGAACTACATAGCAGTAGTGAGACACTGTGTAAAAGCAAACAAAATTAACATTTAAAATATGTGCAAAACTCAGTGAACTAATAATATTTTCTAGAACACCAACAAATGTTACAAAATCATGCTGGGGTAAAAAAGATCCATTCAAAGCAAATTTAATAAAACAGTGTAAAAAGTTCATTGACACTGAGAAATTACTGTAAGTAGGGTCAGGAATATAGCTCAGCAGCACAAGTGCCTGCCTGGCAAGCACAAAGTACTGAGTTTGATTCCTGGTAAACCCCCTCCACAGAAGAAACTACTGGAAGCAGCCTATATACCCATCAACAAATAAACAGATATAGAAAATGTGGTTATTTATATACACTGGAGTATTACTCTGCTACAAATGATTAAGTCATTTGTAGAAAAATGGAAGTACCTTGAAACCACAATATTAAGTGAAATAAATCACATAGGTTTAAAAATTGTCTTTCTCGTATATGAAAAAATCAAAGTACAAATAATGAGTAAAAGCAAAGGCACACAATGGGAAATAGGGAGCCAGATCCTTCACAAAGGGGAGGAGCACTACAAGATGTAAAAGTGGGAAAAAGATATAAAAGGATAGATGTGCTAAGTACATATACTACCCACCTAAAACGAAGACACTGATTATATTCCCCAAACATCCATCCATCCATCCATCCATCCATCCATCCATCCATCCATCTATGAATGAGACAGGGTCTCACGATGTAGGGCAGGCTAGCCTTGAACTTGCTTATATAGCCCAGACGGGTCTCAAATTCACAGTGATCTGCCTGCCTCAGCTTCCCAAGTGCTGGGATAACATGCCCAGCCTCATTTATTTTTAATTAAGTAATCGGTACATTTTAGGTATACCTAAAGATCACATTCATCACAGGGAATTTGTACCTGAACATGATAAAATTCTTTTCTTTTTTCCATCCCCCTACCCACCCTTCAACCTCTCTTATCTTTTTTTTTTTTAAAGCTTTGTTTCCATTTTTCCCTCATCTCATTTTTTCTTCTCTTTTCTTTCCCCTTCCCTTGTTCCCCTTCCCATTTAAATATTTTCTTTACATTTTCAGTTTTTCACACTTGAGAAACAATGCAGTATTTATACATGTATGTTTGATTTATTTTACTTAAGGGTATAGTCTCAAGGGCATCCATTTAGCTAGAAATGTTGTAAGATTATCCTTTTTTCATACTCGAGTAGTATTCCATTGTAAAAACAAAAACACAAACTACTAATAAAAAAAGAAAATTACTAGCTGTGAATTTTGTATAGTATCAAAAAAGAGTACCCAGACCTGAAAAGCTATTAAACTACTCTCTGTAATCCATATCACTGTAATCCCAACTATTCAGGAGTCTGAGGCAAGCAACTTACCAGTTGGAGACCAATCTAGGGCAACTCAGTGAGACCATCTCAAAATAAAAATATAAATTGGGATGGGGACATAGATCAGTATTTCCTGAGTTCAATCTGCAGCACCATGGGCAAAAGAGAAAGCGCACCCTTCTCCACTGTCAATGAGAGGGTAGACTGGTACAACCACTGTGGTAATCAGTGTGGAGATTCCTCAAAAAACTAGCAGTAGAGGTCCCATTCAACCCAGCTATTCCCTTCCTGGTATTTTTCCAGAAAAACTGAAAACAGAAGTGCAATCTGTCATAGTGAATTTTGTATAGTATCAAAAAAGAGTACCCAGACCTGAAAAGCTATTAAACTACTCTCTGTAATCCATATCACTGTAATCCCAACTATTCAGGAGTCTGAGGCAAGGGTTGTTTCCAAATAAATCTTGGAAACAACCCAAATGCCCATCAACTGAAGAATGGATAAAAAAGATGTGGTATTTTTATACAATAGAGTATTATTATTTGGCTATAAAAAAAGATAAACTTGAGGCTTTTGTAGGTACATGGATACAACTAGAGACCGTATTGATAAATACAATAAATAAGACTTGGATGTGTAAATATCATACTGTCTCCCTAGTGTAAGAACATGAAAGTAAATAAAATCTGAAAGGTACAACGGACACTGTGAAAGAGAAAGAATCTGTTCAGAGGGAAGGAACAACTGGATAAAGGGAAAGAAGAAAAGAAAGAAGAGAAAAAGAAATATATATCTATATACATAGGATAGCTTGGAAAACTATACTGCTGATTTTTGCTGATTTATTGAAAGGAGTTAATGCTTAAATTGTTTTTCCTGTCCTGCTAAATTTTTTTTGGACCAACTTTGAATGCTTATATCTGGTTATGTTTGTTTTTGTATTTTTAGGAAAGGGTCTACAGGGTGTTCAGGGTCTCACTACTAGATTGGACTCCTAGCAATCTGCCTGTTTACAGCCTCCCAGGAGCTGAGATTACAGGTGCGCGTCACCACACCCAGTCTCTATATCTGGTAATCTGAGCAACTAATTTGAAGACAACAATATGCAACATAACAAAAACTGTTGAATTCCTGTTAGTGAAATTCTGTATGGTTTCTTTTTCTTTTTTTTTCCATTGTTTTTTATTCTCCCTGGCCCCCTAGAAAGTAGGGGGACAGGGAGATGGCTCAGTGGAATAAGGGCCTCACTGGCAAGCGCAGGGGCCTGAGTTCAATCCCCAGTTCCACCAAAAAAACCAAACAAACAAAAAGAAAAGAAAGGGGTTGGGGAGATGGCTCAGTAGAATAAGCACTTCCCTGGCAAGCATAAGGGCCTGAGTTCCATCCCTGGTTCCACCAAAAAAAAAAAAAGAAAAGAAAGGGGTTGGGGAGATGGCTCAGTAGAATAAGCACTTCCCTGGCAAGCATAAGGGCCTGAGTTCCATCCCTGGTTCCACCAAAAAAAAAAAAAGAAAAGAAATTGGGTCAACCAGATAGCTCAGAGGATTAAAGCACCTGCTTAGGCAGACACAGGGGCTGGGGTTCATCCCGGGCCTGCTGTGCCAGCCCCGCACCTGGGTACCCTAAGACTGGGATTGGAACTGGGCGTGGTGGCACACAACTGTAATCCCAGTGCTTGGGAGGCTGAAAACAGGAGAATCACTACATGAGTCCAATCTATGTAGTGAGACCCTGTACAGCTTGTCCTAAATTTTTTTAAAAAGCAATTAAAATGGTAAATTATGTTTTTATATTATAACCCAAAAAGAATATTATACAAAAAAAGAAAGCAAAAACAATGACAACAATAAAATAAAGTCTCCTAGGGCTGGCCAAATAGCTCAGTGGATTAAAACACCTGCAAGCAGGTATAGCAGCCAGGGTTCAATCCCTGGGCCTGCCGTGCCAGCCCTGCCCCCCAAGGTACACTGAGACAGACTAAGACTGGGCGTGGTGGTGCGCACCTGTAATCCCAGGTCTTGGGAGGCTGTAAACAGGAGACTCACTACAAGTCCGATTTAGCAGTGAAACCCTGAACACCCTGTAGGCCCTTCCTGAAAATACAGGGAAAAAAAAGTCTCTTCTCCAATTATGTACCTATATGTGGCTTTGTTTTCTTAATATACTTAAACCTAAACAATATAACAAATTAAATGTAGAAACTAGGTCTTAAATGTCTAGTTTCCATTAAACCAGACATTAACACAATTTGCAAAAATCTAAGGCAATGTCACTCTTCTTAGGCTCTTTTTGTTTTGTAAAAACCATTTTCTTTAAAATGTATTTTTTATGTTACAATGTTGACAGATTTAGGTGAATATATCTTTTAAATTATTTTAAAATCTAACATGGTAAAATAGTGACAGACACAACCCACATAAAGAAATCCTTAAGGGGAACTGAGAACTGACTTATGGACAAACTTGAAGAACTACTAAAAAAAAAATT
>NW_004524596.1:509527-511076 GCF_000260255.1 Octodon degus | reverse complement strand
AGGGGGCAGGGCTGGCTGGCATGTGGTGCTGGGGGATTGAACCGCGGTCCCTGATGCTTTTGCTAAGCTTGTTCTAAATAGGTGCTTTAGACCACTGAGCCATCTCTCCAGCCCTAAGTAGGTGCTTTAGACCACTGAGCCATCTCACCAGCCCCAGTTTAGAGCATTCTTAAAGAAAATTCATATCCAAACAGTTTTTTGGTCTTCTCTAGAAGTCTTTACAACTTATGTTACACATTTATCCGAGTAATAAAATGTGGAAAACGTTCCAAGAATTCTAGCACATGGCTCAGTAGAATAAACTCTTCCTGGCAAGCGCAAGGGCCTGAATTCAATCCCTGGTTCCACAAAAAAAGAATCGTAGCTCCTCAGACTTAGTTTAATGACACATGCATAGATTTAAAATTATCTTTTGGGAGGGTCTAGAGAAAAAATTAGCAATAAAAACTGACTGTTCAGATCTTGGTTTCTAAATATACTCCAATGAAAGGAACTAAAATTCCTTCACTGAAATAGTTTCTTCAAGAGCTACAGTGGGGAAAAGATAAGATTAACTGAGAGCACTTTGTGGAGTCACATGACAGGAAAGTAGTTAAAAAAAAAAAAAGGGGCTATGTTGAAGGGATACAGAAGGCCACCTGAAAGAGTGTCCAATGGTTCAACAGGGAACAATGAGAGCAATAAAATGATAATTTAGGATTGTAAGTGGGAGAACTTTTATGAGCCTATAACTGATACGAAAACAGTAACTGAATAAGTAATGGGAAAAAAGGGATAGTTGTTCCTTAAAGAATACCAACTAATAAATATGGAAGGAATGAAAGAAATTGGAAAATCATTTAGCAAACACCAGAGTTAAAACTGCTGCGAGACTCATCAATGGATGGTAAAGTCAGTAGGAAAAAGAAGAAGATACAGGACATTTGTATAATGGCAAATATCTCCAGAAGGTATCAATTATAAAGAGAAACAGAGCCACTTCACAGTAGAGGAAATGGACAGAAATATTACATCACTAAGCCAACTAATCAAGGTTAATACCACCAGAACTGTCCTAACAGTACCACATGCCCTCTGTTAGTATACAGAGGGGAGCACAATGTCCTTTCTGTGGTAATCTTGTAAAAAAAAAAATGCATAGCTCCAATCCAATCATGAGAAAACATTCAATCCACCCAAACTGAAGTGATGCTATTTTTTTTGAGTTAGGGTCTTGCAGTTTATTTCAGGCTAGCTTTGAACTCACTATGGAGTACAGGCTGGCCCCAAACTTACAATGATCCTCCTGCCTCACTCTTCCCAGTGCTGGGATTACAGGCATATATTCCTATACCTGGCTGGATGACACTCTATGAGGATACAGTAGCCTTCTGTTTTTAGCCTTAGAATCTTTTGTTCAAAGATGACACAACAGATAAAACCAGAAATGCTGTAGATGAAGAATAGGAGATAAGGAGACCCCATTCAACTTGTTCAACTTGTGCTTATAATACTTTAAACAGTATACATGATATCAACTACTGATTTGGATAAATGTTAACAGTACTTG
>NW_004524596.1:499729-508872 GCF_000260255.1 Octodon degus | reverse complement strand
CTTAGCAAAGCACAGGGACCGCGGTTCAATCCCCCAGCACCACCTGCCAGCCAGCCCTGCCCCCTGGTGGGCTGAGGTGGCCACACACACACACACACACACACACACACACACACAAATAAATAAATTTAATAAAAAAATAAAAAAATAAAGAAAATAAGCTACAGCAACTTGCTACAAGAACAAGAAATTAATGTGCTTCTAACATTAATTCACTTCCAAGTCACTGAAGAGTTACATTTCCTTAAACACTTAAGTGGAGATAAGGGCCAGCGAGCTAGCTCAGCTAACTAAGCACCTGCTCTGGCAAGTGCAGGGACCAGGGTTTGAGCTCCAGTCCTGCATGCTGTGCTGGCCCCAGCCCTAGGGTGTGCTGAGCTAGCGACTGAGTCAATGCATGATGTTATATGCCTGTAATCCCAGCACTGGTGAGGCTAAAAACAGGAGGATCACTACAAGTTCAACTGTGTAGTAAGACCCTGTGCCAAATGCATAAAATGGAAAAAAAAAGTTCCCTAAATGGGGATAGTGATGTGTGTATGTTATTTGGATGGTAAAGATCCTGAGGGTAAGACAAAGTGATTAAAATAACAGTAATGATATTACAAAAAAAAAAAAAAAAAAAATACTAGGGCCAGTGAGATAATTCAGTGAACTAAAATACCTGCAAGCTTAGGCAATCACAGGAACTGTGGTTTGATCCCTGATACCACATGCTGCACCAGCCCCGCCTTCAGGGCAGGCTGGCCAGCCAGAGTCCAGGCATAGTGGCATATGCCTGTAATCCCAGCACTGGGGAGGTTGAAAACAGGAGGATCACTACAAGGCCAAGCTGCAGTGAAACCCTGTAACAACCAAATGCATTTAAAACAAAACAAAAAAAATACTAGAGCTGTGTGTGGTGGACATGCCTATAATTCAGCACTCTTGAAGGCTGAGAAAAAAGATCATAAATTTGATCTGGGCAATTTAGCAATTATAGTGCAACCCTGTCTCAAAATACAAACTAAAAAGTAAAAAATAGCTGAGTGTGAAGGCCCTGGGTTCAATCCCCAGTACACAAAAACCAGAACAAAACTCAGAAAACTTACTGAATCTATGTCACGCATGATTTATTGAAAGTTATGTTCATTTTTAAAAAATGAAGTAGTGATTGTGACATAGATCAATGGGAGAGCACATGCCTAGCATGTGCAAGGCCCTGGTTTAATGAATGTACTTGGAAAAACAGCTAATTCTTTTTTCCCCTTATTTGAGACAGGCTTCTCCATATGTAGTTCAGGCTGGCCTTGAACTCACTATGTAGCACAGGCTAACCTTGCACTCACATTAATTCTCTTGCCCCAGTCTCCTGAGTGGTGGGACTACAGGCATGCGCCTGTAACCATACCAAGCAAAAGCTGATTTAAAAATTTAAAAATAAACAAAAGGTAGGAACATAATTATGTATTAAACTCCATCCTTCTGGGAAGACATAAGGACAGGGGTAAACTCTTCTGGCCACTGGTTGATTCCAGTCAGCTGAAAGCTATCCCTCACACATTCACTGTGCTGCAAATACTAGGATTTTCTATGTGAATGACAAGATAAACCTTGCAAAGTACTACTCTAAGTGCAGAACTCTACCCTTTTAAACAAAGAATAGTTATAGGAATGAACAAGAAATAATGGTGCTTCTTTTGCATGGCATACTTTATCAAGAAACGAAAAGTGACTGATCCTAATAGGCAGAGATAAAATACTCAATTATAGTTAATAAACGAAGTGCAAAGATTTAGAACTTGTATAAAAAAATTATACTTACCCTAAATTGTCCATACAGTGATATCATAGAAAAGAACAGAACAACAGCCAGAGGACCCCAAAAGTCAGGATTGTCTCTCACTACTTGTCTATTAAAACCAAGTGATGGCATTGGCATCAAAACACATCGGATTTTGTAGTAAATATCCTTTAGATCGATATCCAATTCTTCCCTGTAATTAAAAATAATTCTCGAAAAGTGTACAATTCTGAATACTATGATAGTTACAAAATAATTCAAAATAATTCAAAACTTTAGGTTGGGCATGGTGGTACACCCTTACACCTCCAGCACACAGAGGTTGAGGCAGGATGCTCATGAATTGGAGGCCAGTTTGGGCTACACAATAAGTCTGAAGTTAGCATGGGGTATACATTGTAAGTCCTTGTCTCAATCCCTTAGCCAATCTCTGAAAGTATGTATGTATTTTATTTATTTATTTATTTATTTATTTGGCAGAACCGGGGATTGAACTCAGGCCCTTGCACTTGCCAGGGAAGCACTTATTCCACTGAGCCATCTCCCCCGCCCCTGTATTTATTAAGATAGGGTCTTGTTATGTAGTCCGGCTGGCCTTGAACTCATTATGTAGTCCAGGCTGGCCTCAGAGTCCAGAGTGCTAACCATTACACTATGGAACCCGCACAGGCTGGCCTCAGACTTACAGTGATTCTCCCATGTCAGCCTCTTGCGTGCTGGGAATATAGCTGTGTGAAACAACTGGCATGAAAACGTTTTTAAGTTTAAATAATAGCAGTATGATAGTCACAAGTTAACAAAATATTTGCATTTGAAGTGCCATAGTTCACTGTCCAAGTTGAACTACCTCAACTTTATAGAGATGTCTTACTATTTCAGTGTCTTTAAAGTTGGGATACATTTCACAGTTGCTGATGGCTTACAACTGTTGCCAGCCTGCAGAGAGGCGAAGTGCTTTCCTTTGCCCATCTCCTGGAGACACCATCCATTTAACACAACCATAAATTAAATTATCTGCTTAAGACTTTGGGGACCATTTTACTAATTCAGACTGTAAGCCTACAGAACTAGTTTTATATCCTCAAGGAAAATGTTTGCTTTCAACATCCCACCTTATGTCAAACTTATGCAAACTTCATTGCTTTTCCTTTTCTTACCCATCCTCCCATGAAGAGGAGAGCTCTTTGATGTCCCAGCTTTACGGGATTTTAGGTTATTTGTTTATTTATTTATTTATATTTTAGGAAAGGATCTACAGGGTGTTCAGGGTCGCACTACTAGATTGGACTCTTAGTGATCTGCCTCTTTACAGCTTCCCAAGAGCTCCACACCCAGTCTCAATTGCTGTCTCAGTGGGCCCTGGGGGCAGGGCCAGCACAGCAAGGTATTTTTTATTAATATGTATACTAACTTCATCTTATAATCTTAGATTTGATGAAATATAGTATTATAACATTAAGAAAAATGTTACAGGGGCTGGTGAGATGGCTCAGTGGTCTAAAGCACCTACTTGGAACAAGCTTAGCAAACACAGGGACCACGGTCCAGTCCCCCAGCACCACATGCCAGCCAGCCCCGCCCCCTGGTGGGCTGAGCTGGCCACACACACACACACACACACACAAATAAATAAATAAATAAATAAATGAAAAATGTTACAGCTTTTAATCCACTAATAATTACAAGGAAAACCTGGAAATGCCTCAGTTTTTACAAAGCTATATATTGATTATTTTTTCCAAAACTATTAATTTACTTTCTCCCCCCTGATGAAAATTGTAAGATTCCACAATTTTGGACAAAATGAAAGTCTTTCTATAGTTTAAGTACCAAAGGCAGTAGTGGACTTTCTATTTTTATTTTATTTATTTTATTTTTTTGGCGGAACCAGGGATTGATCTCAGGCCCTTGCACTTGCCAGGGAAGCGCTTATTCCACTGAGCCATCTCCCCAGCCAAAGTGAATATTTGTTTTTATTTTATTTATGGACTTTCTATATAATAGGTTTTAGAAATATTTTTAGAACTCTTCATTTTAAATCTGAATTTCAACAATAAGCAACCAAAAGCTGTTTGTTTTTTTAAAAAACAAAAAGCAAAAAACTAGGGGCCAGGGAGATGGCTCATAGGGGCGGGGGAGATGGCTCAGTAGAATAAGCACTTCTCTGACAAGTGCAAGAGCCTGAGTTCAATCCCTGATTCTACAAAAAACAAAAACAAAAAACTGTATTAGGGCTGGTGAGATAGCTCAGTGGACTAAGCGCCTGCTTAGGCAAGCGCAGTGACTGGGGTTTGATTCCTGGCACCACTTGCTGTGCTGGCCCCACCCCCGGGGCACACTAAGCAAGCAATGGAGTCCAGGCATGGTGGCACACACCTATAATCCCAGCTGCTGGGGAGGCTGAAAACATGAGGATCACTATGGGTCTTAACTGTGTACAGTGAGACCCTGTACCAAAAAAAAAAAAAAAAAAAAAAAGAAAAGACTATATTATTACCTGAGACAGTAGATAGACCCAGGTAAGAAGTTTGGAGGAAAAAATAAATAAATAAAATAAAATAAAGAAAGAAAGAAAGACGCTTGGAGCATGTGTGTAGTGTGTGCATGCACATGGTAAAAGATTATCACTCTTTTTGAGACAGGGTTTCATGCAGTTCAGGCTTGCCTAGCACTCAGTCATTCTCCTGCTTCAGCCTCCCAGGAGTGCTAGAATTACAGACATGTGCCACCATGCCTGGCAAGTTATCATTTTTTTACTTTTTGCCATAAAACAAAAAGTTTCATTGTTTTAGCTTTTTTCTCTTAATTCTTAGTAAAACTGAAAAGTGCTATAGTCTTTGACTGAAAAGATTAAGATTTTTCATAGTTGTCTTTAAATTACATGTAAGAATACAAACATCCACAGACTCACTCTTAAAACCAAAAAAATATTTTACATACAAAAGTGGCTTGTTATCTTCAGGATCATCATCTTCAACTTCCAAAAGCCAGCCATATCCTCGTTGTCTCAGAAATGTAGTTGCTGTTGATTCTTTGATAAAATCTCCACCAAGATTTAATTTGACATCTGGGGATGCTATAGACCCACTAAGATCTGAGGAGGAAAGAGACAGAACTGTCACCCAAGGTAAAACACATGAATCTTTTTTTATTTCTTTTTGTCTGTTGGAGACAGGATTTCAGTATGCAGTTCTAGATGGTCTTAAACTCACTTAGTAGCCCAGGCTCACCTCAAATTCTCAAAGATCCTTTTGACTCAGCACCCCGCCCCCCATAATGAAATTACAGGTTTGCACGACCATACCAGGCTAAATGTGTGAATCTTAACCAAAGTGAACACATGCTCAATTAAAATAATATCATTTGATGACTTCTATCTTTGAGAATTTGCTACTACATACAACCTTCAAACTTTATAGTCGATAGACATCTTACCATTTTTTAATTAAAAAAATGAAAGATGAAAGGTGAAAAGACATACAAAAGACTTTGTAGCTCATTAGCTAGAAGCTAGACTTACAAAAGTAATTTTTAAATTTAAATAGGAGGGAGGGATGAGAAGGGGATATAAAAGGAATTAAGATGTGGTATGAACATCTACCAACTTACCACAACAAACATAATCTTTGTTTTGTTTTTTTTTTGGTATTTGGTAAGTGTTTACAGGGTCTATAGAGTCTCACTGAGTGATCCGCCTGTGTTCAGCCTCCCAAGTGCTGGGATTACACGTGTGTGTGTGTGTGTGTGTGTGTGTGTGTGTGTGTGTCCACACCCAGTCTCAATCCTGTCTCAGCTTGCCCTGGGGCAGGGCCAGCACAGCATGCTAGGGATCCAACCCCGGCTGCTGCATCCACCTAAGCAGGCGCTTTAATCTGCTGAGTTATCTGGCCAGCCGATTTTGTACTGCAAACATATAGTAATAAAAGTAAAATTTTCCCCCCAGTGCTAGGAATTGAACTCAGGACTTTGTGCTTGCCAGGCAAGTACTTATTCTACAGAGCTATCTCCCCATCCCAAAGCAAAAATGTAGACAACAAAAAGTACATGGTGGGGCCAGAGAAATAGCTCAGTAGAATAAGCGCTTTCCTGGCAAGTGCAAGGGCCTGAGTTCAATCCCCGGTTCTGCAAAAAAAATAAAAATAAAAAAAATAAAAAAAAAAGTACATGGATTGTAGTAAGTTTAAAAACTGGGAAAAAATAAACAGGAAACATAAAATACATTAGCTGCTCAATTTTGGGTATTTTTCATTATTGTACATATTATGTGTCTCTGAACAAATCCTTTTATAAGGGATCACTGGACTTTTTTCCTTTTTAAGACAGGGTCCTGCTATGCAGTTCAAGCTAGCCTTGGGCTTACTTTGGAGTCCAGGATGGAGGCTGACCCCAAACTCCCAGTGATTCTCCTCCCTCAACCTTGGTGCTTGGATAACAGGAGTGCACCACTACTCCCAGTTACTGGACATAATTTTTGCTAGGGCAAGACTTTTTAGGTTTTTCATGTATTTATTCAAATATTCTTTTACTTACACCATCATATATGTGAAGTGATTCATATATTAATGTTTAGTTCTGAATAAATCCGCTGAGTTCCCTGCTATTTCAACAAATTCTTCATATGATTCATTTTTTTTTTCTTCTTCACATAATTACTCATCTTTAGTTTTGATAAGAAGTCGTGAATTCCTGTGCAGCTTTTCAGGTTAGCTCTAAGTGAAGTTGTAGCGTTTGAGTTACCCATATTAAAAAATAAATCCCAACTAGGCACAGTGACAAATGCCTGTACAGTAGTTCCTCTCTATATTGAGGTTCGACCTTTTTTTTTTTTGGGGGGGGGGGCGTTGTGTACCAGGGATTGAACTCAGGACCTTGCACTTGGCCAGGCAAGTGCTTATTCTACTGAGTTATCTCCCTGGCCCTTGAGGTTTGACTTTTGTGGACTCACTGGTTGATGGGTTTTCAAAAAACATTAATCTAAGTTATTTATTGCTATATCACAGGATTCTGCAGTAGCATACAGTATTTGTATGTTGATAAAATTAAATACGTTTGTGGGCTAGGGAGATAGCTCAGTGGAATAAGTGCTTACCTGGCAAGCACAAGGACCTGAGTTCAATCCCTGGTACCCAGAAAAAAAAAATTACATAGGCTTGTGAGTTTAGAAAATGGTTAAGAATATTAGAAATATTTGTAAAAGTGTGGAAAAGGTTTGTAAGTGTGTGGGGTTTATAAAGTCTTAAAATATAAATACTAAAATATAAGGTCGCTACTTCACTGATTTTCACTTATTGTATCGTTGTTTGAACCGTAACCTCTGCAATAAGTGAGGGACCACTGCAATCTCAGCCCTCAGGAGGCTGAATAGAAGGATCACTGTGGATCTAAAGCCAGCCTGGGCTACACTGTGACTTCAAGGCCAGTCTGAACTATACATTAAGACCCTGACTTAAAAAGAAGTGAGGGAGGGTGGCTGAGGAGATGGCTAAGTAGAATAAGCACTTGTCTGGCACGTGCAAGGGCCTGAGTTCAATGCCCAGTTTAAAAAAAAAAAAAAAAAAAAAAAATCCATGCATAGGCTGCAGTGTCTTAGAGGTTACAAATACCCATAAATGGAAAATAAAGATTTGCTTCAGGTCATTCAGGAATTAAAAAGATAAAAATCACATTTGTAGGATGAGACAGTATATACTAGTAAACAAATGTCATAGGGCCGGGGATATAGCTCAGTGTCATAAGCGCCTGTCTGCAAGCCAAGGTCCTGAGTTTGAATCTCAGTTCCAGAAAAAATACAATAATGACAACAAATGTCCATGTTGTTAAATCATATAACTGACATGGTACTTTAGAAAAATAATGTTAGCAACAGCAAACCTTTAATACAGATCCCTCTGCTCTAAAGATCATCTCCAACAAATACTAAAGTCGGTTTCCTTAAAACATAAACTAGGCTTTTTAGAGACAATACAAGGAGCTCAATCTGCATGGCATTTTAAATTCTGGAATGGCCTTTGGGAACTGACATTAAAACCTTGGCCTTGATGAGTGCTTCAATTATGAGTCACTTTCTGGTCTGTTTGTGACAACTCCTGCAATTAATTATAATAAGGAAAGTTTACATTTTGTTTTGTCTGTTTTTTGTATTTTAGGGAAGGGTCTACATGGTATTCAGGGTCTCACTACTAGATTGGACTCCTAGTGATCCGCCTGTTTACAGCCTCCCATGAGCTGGATTACAGGTGCGCGCCACTATATCCAGTCTCGGAAAGTTTGTATTTTGAAGCCTCAGCTTAACTACTAAGTTAGATCCAAGTCATTTGTCTTCTTGGTTCCACTAAGTTCATCCAGGATAGATATGATTCTTCTCCTCCTACCCTTTGGTCATACTGGAGGATCAAACTCAAGGCCTTACACAAGCTAAGTGAACACTCCACCAACCCACATCCCTGGTCCCTAAAAAGTTGGTTTTTTTTTGGTGGTGGTGGTTGTTTTTTTCCCGGAACCAGGGATTGAACTCAGGCCCTTGTGCTTGCCAGGGAAGTGCTTATTCCACTGAGCCATCTCCCTGGCCTTGCTAAAAAGTTATAAGGAGTTTATTCAAGTAGATAAAGTATAACTGTACTTTGGTTTTGGCACCAGGAATCAAACTAGGGACCTCACGCTTGCCAGGTAGGTGCTGCACCACCAAGATATATCCGCAGCTCCACTACTGGTTTTTTTTCTTTTTTGGTCTTTTTTTGAGACAATTAAAGTACCTGCTTAGTCAAATGCAGGGTACTGGGGTTCTCTGCCCTGCCATGCTGGCCCTGCCCCCAGGGCACAATGAGACTGGGTGTGGTGGTACAGGCCTGTCATCTCAGCACTTGGGAGGCTGAAAACTGGAGAATCACTACCAGTCCGATCTGTGTAATGAGATTCTGTAAGAAATTAAAAAAAAAAAAAATTCATTGCTAGTTGAGTACAGTAATACATGCCTAGAATCCCAGTTGCTCCAATCCCAAATAAGTACTTGGAAAGGTAAAGAAGGAGGATCACAAATTTGAGGCCAGCAAGAGCAATTTAGCAAGAACTTATTTCAAAATTAACAAAGTAAAAGTAAAAAGAGCAAGAGATATAGCTCAGTGGTACAGCATCTCTGTGTTTAATTCCAAAGAATCATAAAAATAATTAAAATAAAGGGTTGGGGATGCAGTTCAGTGGTACAGCCCTTGCTGAGCAAGCATAAGACCTAGGGCTCAATCCCTGGTATCACCATCACCACCACACTACCAGCTTTCCACTGCTGTTTGGGCTTAGAGTGAAGAAAAAACTTAGTTAAGTTTCAAATCTTATTAACAGCCACCTTTACAAAAATGGTACAACA
>NW_004524596.1:497990-499344 GCF_000260255.1 Octodon degus | reverse complement strand
GCCTATTCTACTGAGCTATCTCCCTGGCCCTGAAGGTTGGTCTTGAACTCGAAGTGATTCTCCTGCATCAGCCTCCTGAGTGCTGGGACTACAGGTATATGTGCCACCACATCCAGTTTAGAACTAGAATTTGAACCAGGATGAATTTTATCAGTATACTTACTGACAAGTTCTTGATTTCTGTGGAAGAATAATATACTGTATTGAACAAGGAACACACTTGGTACCTGTCCACATTTTATATATGAGAGGAAGTCTTTTCTTATTTAACAAGCTAAAAAAGCAGGGTAAATATCATTTCAGTTGAAAATGAAATTCATGTGTACTGCTGCTTGGAAGATCTGAACAGGACAGCTCCACGTTTCTATAAGCAACTACATTTAACTAATTTCCGTTAGTTGAATAAAAGGCATTATGTTTGTGGAGGGAACATTTATGGTGCTTTGGATTGTGTGGAAACTATGCATTTTCTATTCAAATGCTATTTTAATTTTAGAAAAAATTGATTTAAAAATTCAAAAAAAAAAGAAAACAAATTCATGTGGACTGTAAGTCTAACCTAGAATTAAGTAGGGTACAGCAAAAACAAAAATAATTACATGTTGCCATGAAGAAGCAAATCATTAAGTTTATAAAAAGTGTCATTTTAATGTATTAGAAGCCTATGAAAACAATTAAGCACATAACACATGAACATAATAATTTTCTAATTACTAAACCTACTGGAGCCTAATCATGAGTATGACTTTCTCAAGGCTTGAATAAATCTGTGTCCTACTTATTTTGTTGTTTTTTGTACCCAGGGACTGAATTACATCCCCACTCCTTTGGACTTTGTTGTGAGGCAGGGTCTCGCCAACATGCCCAGGCATGTCAATTTTCCTGCCTCATCCTCCTGAATGCCTGGTATTACAGGGATGTGCCTTTGTGCACAGGCTTAAGCTGTTTCTATTCATCTTGCTCTGGCTTATAGTTTTATTACTTTCATTAATACTGTCAGTACATTTTCACATTGTATCTTAAAAGTACCTAAATTAAATCTCCTGGGGCTGGCGAGATGGCTCAGTGGTCTAAGGCACCTACTTGGAACAAGCTTGGCAAAGCACAGGGACCGTGGGTTCAATCCTCCAGCACCACATGCCAGCCAGCCCCGCCCCCTGGTGGGCTGAGCTGGCCCCCCCCACAATAAATAAATAAATAAATGTTAAAAAAATAAATTAATTAATTAAATCTCCTCAGCCTATAGTTGGAAAAACCAAATTCTATTTCAGCATAGTTATTTAACAGACATTTCTTTTAGTTGCCTTCTAATGTAATTTTTATTTTGAAATATGGTTTTTTTTTTTTTTTTTTT
>NW_004524596.1:494608-497823 GCF_000260255.1 Octodon degus | reverse complement strand
CAAATTCATAAGAAGTTGTAGGGGCCAGGGAGATGGCTCAGTGGAATAAGCGCTTCCCTAGCAAGCGCAAGGGCCTGAGTTCAATCCCCGGTTCCGCAAAAAAAAAAAAAAACAAAAAAACCCCAAAAAGTTGTAAAACAGTATAGAGAGGTCCTATGTAGCCTTCATCCAGTTTTCCCCAGTAGTACCATCTCATCTAACTATCAAAACAAGGACATGGGCATTGGTATCATCCAAAGACCTTACTTTATTTTACCAGTTTTCAAGGTACTCATGTGTAATTTATACAACTTTATCAAATATGTACATGGGTATTTAGGACAGGGTCTACAGGGTCTCACTATGTAGATTGGACTTGTAGTTATTCTCCTGTTTTTGGCCTCCCAAGTGCTGGTATTACAGGCATGCACCACTACGCCCAGTCTCAATCACCTCTCCACACGCCCCACGGGTGGGGCCAGCATGGCATGCCAGGAATGAATCCCGACTGCTGCGCTCTGCCTAAGCTAGCTCCACTGAGCTATCAGGAGGCTCTAGAGCTTATTAAAAAAAAAAAAGTCTTGCTTAGGCTGGGCATGGTGACACACACCTGTAATCCCAGTACTTCATAGGCGGAGGCAGGACTGTTGAGAGTTCCTGGCCAGGCTGGGCTACACAGTGAGCTCAAGGCCAGCCTAAACTGCACAGTGCGATGCTGTCTCAAAAAGACAAAAAAAAAAAAAAAAGGAAAATTTTGCTTAACTACCACCCCTACATGAAGTATTAACTAAAAAGTCATATTCCATTTTCATACAGGAAAAATAACTATTCTTGTGTCTATCTTGTACTATCTTATTTCACTAGCATATTATACTGAAGACACAAAATCTCCAAAACTGGGATACCTAAGAGCTTTTTCCACATTATTTTAGTGAATGGTAATATTAATACCTTCTGTATTCAGGATTCCAAGTTAGAAGTTTGATTCATCTTGCTAGTATGTTTTACATGTTCCCACATCCATCACTCACCACTAGTCAATCACTTGTACTTCCAAGTATTTTTAAAACCTGTCCATTTTTCTCCACTTATACTGCCAACATCAGCCTAATGCAAGCTAGTAATTCTTTCTTACGTGACTGCAATGGTGAAATAACTGCTGTCTCCCTAATCTTTTTTTCTCCTTTCAATCCAATTCTCTTACCTGGAAGACTATTTAAATGGTAACTTTTTTTGTGGGGGAAGAAACCTTTTAGCAGCTTCCACTGCTGCCCTGGCTCACAGCCACCAATCCCTACATGCCTATCTACCTCTCCACACTCATTTTAAATTCCCTCCCATCCAGGTCCTCTGAACTAACCACAGGAGCCTCCCAGTTCTTTGAAAGGTAGGTCCCCTTCACCTCAGGGACTTTGAACCTGCTTGCTTCAACTTCAGATAATTAAATGCCACCCATTCTTCTGTTGCCAGACAAACCTGATCATAGAAATTTGCTTTCATCTCTAAGGCTACAGCAAGTTCCTTTCAGCGTTACCCCTAGTTTTCCTTTAAAACCTTTTTTTCTAATTATTTATTTGTGTGTGTGTGTGTGTGTGTGTGTGTGTGGCCAGCTCAGCCCACCTGGGGGCGGGGCTGGCTGGCATGTGGTGCTGGGGGATTGAACCGCGGTCCCTGTGCTTTGCCAAGCTTGTTCCAAGTAGGTGCTTTAGACCACTGAGCCATCTCACCAGCCCCTTAAAACATTTTTTACTGCTTATAATCTTACATTTGTGTGACTATTTTATTAATGTGTACACACTATATGAAGGGTGAGACTATGTGAGGTTCTTGATGTTTATACACAGATTACTAGAGTTTAAAATAACACCTGGCCTATAGCAGACAATAGATGTGTGTGCTCAATAAATTCATGGAAGGACAAACAGCTCCAAATTGCTAAAGTTAACAAGTGAGAGTGATGGTTTTTAATAAAGCAAATATAAAATGAGATTTGTATTTTTGAATCATTATCTTAGTTACACTATCGAGGACTGATTTTAAAAGGGAAGAAAATGAAGTTTGATCAAGAAGTCATAGGGGCCGGCCAGCTAGTTCAGTGGACTGAAGTGCCTGCTTAGGCAGAATGCAGCTGCCAGGGTTCCATCCCCCGCATGCCCCGGGGTGCTGAGACAGCGACTGAGACTGGGCGTGGTGCCGCCCCGCTATCCCAGCACTTGGGAGGCTGAAAACAGGAGAATCACTAGGAGTCCAATCTATATAGCGAGACCCTGTAGACCCTGTACTAAAAAAAAAAAAAAAGTTATAGTAGAGTCTGGAGAGGTAGAAGCTGTGAACTGAGGTAGCATCAGCTGACAGAGAAGAACTGATGAATTACACAGTCATTTTACAGCTACTCCAACTTTATAATTAGCAGAATACAGAGTGACAAAAAGACTACAAACAAGTTTCTGCTAGAGAAACATATTTATTTTTACTTTAGCATTTGTTCATTTTAAACAATTAATCTATCAACAAATAGTTACAAATTACTTATTTATAAAATGCCCTGAGAATGATACGAAGTGAGCTTCTTGGAGGAACTAAAAATCTAACTGATGATGTATTCAAACATAGAATATTAGCCACAAATGGAGGATACCAATTCACATTGCTACTAAAACCTTAAACCTTTTGCTAAGTGAAAGAAGCCACACACAAAAGGCCACACACAATAAATACTATTTCATTTACATGAAATGTCTAGAATCATAGAAACAATACATAGTGTTTGCCAGGTGCTAACATGAGGAAGGGGCAGTGACTAGGAATGAGGCGATAAACCAAGTGTGGTGGCACGCGCCTCTAATCTCAGTGCTTGGGAGGCTGAGGCACGACTGCCAGAGCGCAAGGCCTGCCTGAGCTACACAGTGAGTTCAAGCTAGGATGAAATACATAGCAAAGGGCCCGTGACATAGCTCAGTAGAATAAGTGCTTGCCTGGCAAGTGCAAGGGCCTGAGCTCAATCCCCAGTTCTGAAAAAAAAGAAATACATAGCAAGACCTTCTTTCTAAACACCATCCCTTGGGGTGGAGAGATGGCTCAGTGGTCTAAAGCACCTATTTGAAACAAGCTTGGCAAAGCACAAGGACCGCAGTTCAATCCTCCAGCACCACATGCCAGCCAGCCCCGCCCCCTGCTGGGCTGAGCTGGCCACACACACACACACAATAAATAAATGTAATAAATAAATAAAATAA
>NW_004524596.1:491963-494018 GCF_000260255.1 Octodon degus | reverse complement strand
GTGCTTTAGACCACTGAGCCATCTCACCAGCCCCATAAAGCACATCTTTTTATTGGTACATGACCATATTACTGAATGATGTGAGATGCCATATGAATAGAGGCCTACACAATAAGCGAATTTGTCCGTTACAGATGGCTACATGGGCAGAAAAGGAATCATTGCATAGAAAAATTATGGAGGGACAAGGCACCAACACCCAACATTTATGGTTAAGCAGAGTTCATTTCCAAAGGTTATAGAAGATAGGTTAGGGGTTCAGTGTTAAAAATATATACCTTGGGCCAGAGAGATAGCTTGGTGGTCTAAGCGCCTGCCTGGCAAGCACAAGAATCAGGTTCCATCCCCAGTACCACATATTGTGCAGCTCACCAAAACCTAGTGCATGCCTGTAATCCCAGTGCTAGGCAGGCTGAGACAGGAGGATCACTATGAGTCTGAGCTGCATCGTAAGACCTTCTACCAAAAGAATATACCTCAGGCAAATTATCCCTTATCTTAATTTTATAGGTGATGTGTTTCTTTGTGCATGCCCTGTGGATTCTGTATAGCATAAGGTATTTTCCATAAAAGACTTTTGATGTCCACTAAGTTTGGAAAACCCTGCATACTATAACCCTCACTTGGAGTTTCAGAATTAACAGTAGCATATTAAAGGCACTGCGAACTCTACATTAAAGACACAGGTTTAACTTTGCTTGGCACACTATCTAATAAATTCATGTTATTGAGGGACTGGAGAGATAGCTCCGTAGAATAAGCGCTTGCCTGGCAAGCGCAAGGGCCTGAGTTCAATCCCCGATTCTGCCAAAAAACAAAACAAAACAAAACAAAACACTCATGTTATTGTGGAACCATTTCCCCTTTAGGAAACATTGCTGAAGGGGCCAGGGAGATGGCTCAGTGGAATAAGCACTTCTCTGGCAAGCACAAGGGCCTGAGTTCAATCTCCGGTTCCGCCAAAAAAAAAAAAAAAAAGAAACACTGCTGAAGATACTTCTGTACATCATAGGAAGCATGTATAGATCGAGCAGAATACTGGTAGAGACTCTGGAAGTGTAATGAATTAGGAAATAACCAGGATATTTTGGCTATGAAAACAAGGAAAAGGGAAGCAGTAGACTTAAATAAGAAATACATCAATTAGGAAGGGATCTGTAATAGCACAAATGAAGAAAACAGAGTGAAAGAAAATACTGGAGAGAAAAAGAAGAGAAAGACACCCAAAGAGCCCGAAGAAATGGAATAAAAGCAGCAACAGCTGAGTGTGGTGGCACTAACCTGCAATCCCAGCACTCTGGGAGACTGGGGAAGAAGAATCACAAATAGAAGTACAGAGCGGGCAACTCAGCGAGACCTTATCTCAAAAAAAAAAAAAAAAGGGCTGGGAATATAGCTCAGTGTGAGTTCAATCCCAAACACTGGGGAGGAAAAATCAGGATGGCTTCTTGGGTGGCTTCTTTTTTCCCTAGTTATCTCTGCTTATGTTCTTCCTAACCACTTTCTAAGTGTTGGCCTCACTTCTAACAACACAGTACTTTCACCTTATTTAAAAAGTATGCTGGAGAGATAGCTCAGCAGCATAAGCGCCTGCCTGGAAAGTGTAAGGTCCTGAGTTCAATCTCTGGTACAGGGAAAAAAAAAAAAAAAAAAAAAAGTCTGGCTCAGTGGACTAATGTGCCTGCTTAGGCAAGTGCAAGGGAACCGGGGTTTAATCCCTATGTCATGCTGGCCCCACTCCCAGGTGTGCTGAGACAGTGACTGAGACTGGGCATGGTGGCGCACACCTATAATCCCAGCACTTGGGAGGCTGTAAACAGGATCACTACAAGTCTGATTTTTGCAGTGAGACCCTGTGTTAAACACATAAAAACTTGTGACAATCCTTCTGCCTTAGTGTCCTGAGTTGTGGGGTTATAGGTGTACACTAAAACACCCAGCTTTTAAAATGTTCTAAGTGCACTGATGAAGGTTCTACAATCTGAGGTACAGGATCTCAGGACAAATCCTGAGGGCATTTCACTGACCTTCTCAGACCAAAAAGCTACAACTCTT
>NW_004524596.1:479879-491283 GCF_000260255.1 Octodon degus | reverse complement strand
TTTTTTAAAAATAATTTAAATAGACAATTCGGGATGAGGAAATAGCTCAGCAGTCTAACCACCTGCTTTGATATACAAGGACTCAGGTTTGATCCCCTATACAGCATGCTGTGCAGGCCCTGGGCGCCGAGCTGAGTAATCCCAGCATGGGGGAGACTGAGACAGGAGGATCACTATGAGTCTGAGCTGTGTAGCAAGACCCTGTGCCAAATAAATAAAGATTAAAAAAAAAAAAATCAGGGCTGGTGAGATGGCTCAGTGGTCTAAAGCACCTACTTACAACAAGTTTAGCAAACCACAGGGACCACGGTTTGATCCCCCAGCACCACATGCCAGCCCGCCCCGCTCCCTGGTGGGCTGAGCTGGCCACACACACACACACACACACACACGCATAAATAAATAAAAAAAATTTTAAAAAAATCAGACAATTCACTGTTTGATGCATATTATTTTAGGTTCTGTGGTAAGTGGTGCACGTAGAAAACAAAGAGGGAGGGGCGGGTGAGATGACTCAGTGGTCTAAAGCACCTACTTAGAACAAGCTTAGCAAAAGCACAGGGACTGCGGTTCAATCCCCCTGCACCACATGCCAGCCAGCCCCGCCCCCTGGTGGGCTAAGCTGGCCACACACACACACAAATAAATAAAAAAAATTAAAAAAACAAAAAAAAAACAAAGAGGGATTAAGAAAAATTTTTACCAAAGGAACATTTGTGTTTACTCTTAAATTTTAACTTGATGTAAAGAGGAGAAAGGCAGTCAAGGGATGAAGATAAGGGATTATGGTGACAAAACACAACATATTTTAGAAAAAAGGATTTATGTGAACTAATAGTAATAACAGGAATCATTATAAACAAGAGATTTGGATAGCACTTAGGTATATACTGAGAATATAAATGTATATACTGAAATGATTTATGGTTAGAGGACAGCATAAAAAGGGGAGAAAAGAACTTACATGACATATGTAGGAACTAGAGTTACTGCATATCTAGGAACTGGAATTACTGCATAAAATGTTCACATTAGGAAACAATGAAAATAAGTGTGGGACAGGTAATACTGGGACCCAAGCAGCAGCACCATTACTTATATATGTGGAGCATTTAACTCTGCTAGGTATGGTATTAAGTGTTTGATGTTTATAAAGTATTTCAGCACTTGGGTATTTTAAGCCCCAATGTGTATATGAATAAACCAAGTTAGGGAGGATAAACAACTTGACCAACATCACACAGACAACTGGTAAAGCCAGAATGCCATGTTGCAAACTCAGGGCTCATTATACCTTAGATGTATTACTCAATTTATAAAGTACAAGAAAGAGGCATGGTTTAGCAGAAAGAAATATAAGGAGACAGAAACTAAGTTCTTTGTGGGGGGAACCAGAACTCAAGCTCAGTACCTCGTGCCTGCCGGGCAGGCACTGTGCTGCTGAGCAATTATCCCCAGTCCCAAAGACTAGTTCTTAATTCAAGAGTCATCAGGTAAAATAACCACTCTAAGCCCATTTCTTATAAAATATAGGCATAATAAAGCATCAGGGTCTTATAACAATCAAAAGAGCAGTAGGCTTAACATATTCTGTAATGTGAACTTTACAGTGTTATACACATAAAGTGTTTATATATCTCTCCTTAAATATATAATGCATCTATATATCTTTGGAGAAAACAAAGAGGAGCTTTAACAAACCTGATGGATTTCACTTATTCCAAGTTCCTTAGTATATACTACCAATGAGTAAGCCCTTGGTTAAACTTTTTTTTTTTTTGGCCAGCTCTGCCTTCCCTGAGCACGGGGCTGGTGGACATGGGGGACTGAACCTCGGTGCCCTGTGCCTGCCTAAGCTTGCCTAAGCAGGTGCGTTAGACTGCTGAGCTATCTCGCTGGCCCTCTGTCAAACTTCTTAGATACAGTCCTCGAAGAAGTGAAGATGTATACAAACAACAGTTCCTAATACTCAATGGACACTTTCGGACTCTTTTGTTTGGAGTACATGGACTCAATGGACTCTTTTGTTCGTTTAAAGTCTGGGAAATAAATCTGACATAAGCACTACGCTACCAAATGTAAGTAAAACTGGAGAAACTGAGGAAAGAGGATAGCAAGTTTAAGGTCAGGCTGGACAATTTATCAAGACTTTTTTCAAAATAAAAAGAGCTAGGGGCTGGTGAGATGGTTCAGTGGTCTAAAGCACCTACTTAGAACAAGCTAAGCCAAGCAAAGCACAGGGACCGCGGTTCAATCCCCCAGCACCACATGCCAGGCGGCCCGCCCCCTGGTGGGCTGAGCTGGCCACACACAAAATAAATAAACAAATAAATATTTAAAAATAAATAAATAAAAAGAGCTAGAGTTGTATTAGCTCAGGGCTATCCAACTCTACATCAAAAAAAAAAAAGTAGATGAAACAAAATGAAATATTTTTAAGTTGCTTTACTTTGGTTTAAGAGAAAGGTAACAGCTACATTCCATTTGAAGCCCTCAATCCCCTTTGTTTTTCTCCTATTTTGGGATGGAGTTTCCATAAATCACTAAGACATTCAGGCTGGGGTTGAACTGTGTCGCCTGTTTATTTCACTTCTAAAATCATAATTATTACCTTTTTCTTAAAAAATGCCACTCAAAGGAAAGAAAGAGAAAACAAGCTATGTCTACAGATGCACTATGAAATCATGTTTCTGAGAAAAAATGAGGATCTTCTCTAGCCTGAAATTTCTAGCTAAAGTAATCTGTATTTTTTTTTTTTTTAAGAATTTATTTGGGGCTGGTGAGATGGCTCAGTGGTCTAAAGCACCTACTTAGAACAAGCTTAACAAAAGCAAAGGGACCGCGGTTCAATCCCCCAGCACCACATGCCAGCCAGCCCTGCCCCCTGGTGGGCTGAGCTGGCCACACACACACACACACACACACACACACACACACATAAATAAATAAAATTAAAAAAAAAAAAAAAGAATTTATTTGTTTATTTATTTTGTGTGTGGCCAGCTCAGTCCACCAGGGGGCGGGGCTGGCTGGCATGTGGTGCTGGGGGATTGAACCGCGGTCCCTGTGCTTTGCTAAGCTTGTTCCAAGTAGGTGCTTTAGACCACTGAGCCATCTCACCAGCCCAGTAATCTGTATTTTTATATTAGACAGTAGATCTGGTCACTGGAAAAGTATATAAATATCTAACAAAAGTGAAATCTGACGCCTGTAATCCCAGCGCTTGAAAGGCTGAAGCAGAAGGATCATAGTGAGTTCGAGACCAATCAGGGCTACAAAGTGAACTCAACGCCAGCCTGAACTGCACAGCAAGATCCTTCTCAAAAAGAAAAAAACGAAAGTAAAATTTGAAAATGACTAGTACAGAAAGATTTAGGGTAAAAGGGAATTGAGTATAAAGAAAGGGGAAAAAGGAGAAAAAAAAAATTTCCTGTGCTGTTGAAAAGTCTCCCTAGCACCTCGGCTTCTTCAAAACAATACGATGAGGGCAGGCCAGTTAGCTCAGGGGACTAAAGCCCCTGCTTACGCAGAGCGCAGGGACCTTGGTTTGATACCCGTGCCGGCCCCTCCCCGGGCACACACACTGATGGCGACAGAGATTGGGCCTGATGGCGCGCACCTGTAATCTCAGCGTTTAAGAGGCTGAAAACAGGAGGATCACTATGAGTCCGATCTGTGTAGTGAGGCCCTGCACTAAATACATTAAAAACTATATATATCTATATATATCTATATATATCTATATATATCTATATATAGATATATATATATATCAGTACGCTGAAGTGTGTAAAAGCTGGGCAACTTAGCAAACTGTGTCATCTAATTAAATTATGCAGTGTCCAATGTACGTGGGTTCCACCTTTCTGAATGTTAACGTCAAGCACTACCAAGTGGGACAAAAACTGTGATCCAAGCCACCAAATTCACTAAAACCCACCAACTCCGTGAGGGGCGTTTGATGTACAGCGTCCAACTTAATCCCTGCCAAGATTTTTCTATTGACAAAAAACTGGGAACCCCGAAGATGGCTCAGTAGAATAAGCGCTCCCCTGGCAAGCGCAAGGGCCTGAGTTCAATCCCTAGTTCCACAAAAAAAAAAAAAGATAAATTGCTGGCACGCAGCTCTTAATTTTTTTAGCTCATTTTTTGGATACCGTCCACGGCCAATCTAATTGTTTCCGAGAAACTGCGAGAAATTCCAGAAATAAAGCCCCGGCGGTGAATAAGGCATCCGGAAGGCCGTGCTCCCAGGCGGAGCGCGCAAAGCTGCAGCTGCCGAGTCACTGGGCTTCCCGCAGCCGGCCGCCCAGCGCCCGGGCCACTCCGGCGTCCCCGCCCGGCCACCACCGCCCCAGCACCGCGAAGCCCGCGCGGGGCACCCACCGCGCAGCGGCTCCCGCTCACCGTCCGCGTCGGCCGAGGACACAAAGGTGAAGTCGCCGTTAGTGGGGGCAAAGGCCGGGGGCGGGCCGGGCGGCTGCATCTCGCCGCCGCCTCTCTCGGCTCGCTGCGGTGGAGGAGGCTCCGTTCGGGCCCAGGTCCCGGGGCAGCCGCGGCGCCGACTCGCACGCCCGCGCCACGCCGCGGGCCGCTATGGTGAGGTGCAGGCTGGGGCGAGGCCCGACGGGACCGCGCCGGGCAGTAACCCCCAAAGGCCTCGCCGAGGTCCACAACTCTCGGGGGCGACCGCCCAAGCACCACGACGCCGGCGCCGTGACAGGACCAAAACAGTGACAGCGCCACGCTGATTGGCTCTTTGTAATATGCTCTCCCATTGGTTCCCGGAGAAAGGTTCTGATTGGATCTTCTTGTGGCTGACTCCGGAAGTCCTCCCAGGTCGGAAGTCCGCTCGAGCATCCCCCTTCCCCGGCCGCCCCTGTCTGTTTTTGTTCTCTATAAGTCCTACCGTTCCCAGTTTTTCTTCTTTATACTTTACTTCTGTTAAAACTGGATGGCGTAAAGATTTTTTGGGGGGGGGCAGGGGGCTAGAATTTTATAACTACTTAGGTTTCTAGAGTTCAAGATTTCTTTTTGGATACCAAGATTTCGTATTTACTAATTGTAGAAGTTCTTGACTAAATTTTGTGTCATCTCAGAGCCTGTTTCTTTACCCGTAAGACAAAGGGGGCTAATTGGAGAGTAATAATTAAAAAGAAAATAAGCTATAAATTGTCAGCCAGAGATTAGAGCTGTAGCCTAGTAATATTCTTTTATAAGGGAGGTAACTCAGGACAGAAAAGCTAAGGTAGTATTAGAACCATGGTGGCCCATGCAATTAATCCCAGCACTCGGCAGGAGGATCCCAGGCTCCAGCTGAGAATGGGGAATTAATGGAATTAATGAGACTGTTGCAAACTAAAATAATAACAAAAGGCCCAAGGATGTAGCTTATTACTTGGGCTCTAGCTTCAATGGGGGGAAGGGCAATGTATCTCTAGTGACTTTAGCCAAATGCTCTTTTCTCTGTGTGTGTGTGTGTGTGTGTGTGTGTGTTGAAATGCTCTTTTTAGAAGTATTTGTCGATAAACTTGCCATTGTTCACAAACTCGCAAGTTTTTAAATGTTCAAGTTAATATTAAATTTAATTGTATGTTAAATATACAACTTAATATACAGCTACACAAAGATGACTTCCAATTCGAAGAGAGAAAATATGGGACTATATTATGAAATATATTTGGAGAAAAAAATTAACAGTGGACCTGGAATACAGCAATGGAAAGGCATAATGTGTTAAACAGAATTCCAGATTTTTCCCATAAGAGGAAACAAATTGGTACCTAAAAGACGAGGAAAAATGTGCAGGCATGGGGAGGAGGAGGTTGGCAGCCTGACTCATAACCTTTCAGAGACAATTAACTGAATTTAGAGTCATTCAGCTTTCTAAGAGTTCAGTTTTTATGGGAAAAAAAAAACAGCAGCAGATGGGATTGTACAGATCATGAAACTTTTTATGCTATTCTAAGGAGCATAAAAAGTTTTTTTTTTTCTTTCTTTCTTTCTGGACTGACCAAATAGCTCAGCGGATTAAAGCACCTGCTTAGGCTGACGCAGGGGCCAGCAGTTCAATCCCTGGTCAGTTGAGACTGGGCGTAGTGGCGCATGCCTATAACCCCAGCACTTGGAGGCTGTAAACAGGAGGGTCACTACGAGTCTGATCTACACAGTGAGACCCTGTAGACCCTGTCCTTAAAATAAATAAATAAATAAAATAAAATTCTTCTGGAAATGAAGGAGGAAACTATTAAAGGATTTAAAGGAGTGCTATCAATTATATCCATTAGAATACCCACAATGGGGATAATGTGACTTGAAAAGCAGAAAACTATATCAAAGCTTTTATAGATACATAATTTAATTCTCTGGAGAGGAGAACAAAGAAACAGATCTGAGATGTTACAGTTAAGAATCTGGAGGACTTTTCTTCATCATTTTGGTTATTGCCAGGACAAAATACTCCACAACTCTTAAAGAAGGAGTTTGGGCTCCTGTTTTTCCTCCATTGTCAACTGACTCCAAGGCAGAAGTGACACAGTGGAAGAGTCTGGTAGAGGAAGCTGCTCCTGTCCTGGCAGCCAGGAAGCAGGAAAAGAAGGGAGAATCCAAAATGGAAGATATGACCTGCCAGGTCGTTCCCCCAGTGACTCATCTCCATGCAGGCCCCACTCCTCACAGGCAGCCAACCCATCTCAGCACATTTTTTTATTTAAACCATAACATTGCACCCTTGTCCCTAAAAGACTCATTCACATTTCTTTATGCAAAATGCATTTAGTTCATCTCTAAGTGTTGTCAGTGTTTTAAGAGTTTCAGTATTGCTGAAAAGTCCAATGTTTCTTGGGAGACTCAATGTTTCTTGGGAGACTCAAGGGGAACTCTTCACTGTGTATCCAAGTAAAAGTAAATAAGGAAGTTAAACACTTCCAGTGTACAGTAGCACAGGGTAAACATTCACATTCCAAAAAGGGAGACTAGAAAGAGACGCAGACCAAAGTAGGATTGAAATTGATTGTGACAAACATCAAATCCTGTAGCTCCTTTGTCACAGCCCAATATAAATTATGAGAGGTGAACTCTAAAAGACCCTGTCCCTAAGTCATTGCTAGTTGATGGCCTCTTGATTTTGTTCGGGTTTTTTTTTTTTTTTTTTGGTGCTACCAAGGATGGAACTCTGGACCTTGTGCTTGCCAGGCAAGCACTTATTCTACTAAGCTGTCTCTCCAGCCTGATGGCCTTTCTTTTGGATAGCCTTTGTTCCCTGTCTGTGGCTTTCTTCAGCTATTCCATGTTCTTGGCATCTCTAGGTTCCTGGAGTCTCCACCGCACATTTGGAAGTGCCTGAGTAGCTGAACATTGGGAACTGAGTCCTGGGGAATGGTTTCCCTAGATGGTCCTTGAGTAATAGAGTGCCCTGGCATTGTCTTCTCAAAGCAGTCTTCTCTTTTTTTCCTCTTCTTTTTTTTTTTTTTTTTTGCTGAACTGGGGATTGAACTCAGGCCCTTGCACTTGCCAGGGAAGCACTTATTCCACTGAGCCATCTGCCCAGCCCTCAAAGCAGTCTTTCAAAGGATTTTATCTTAACCCTTTTACACTCTTAATGTACTAAATGGTAAGGTCTCACTGTTTCCTGAAAAGGCCTCCAGGCAACTTTCTTGTTGTCCTGACCAAAAGTGTTTTGTTTCTTCTTAATGTTAATCTCATAAGCAATTATGCTTTACTTTACTTTGCTCCAACTTTATAGACTCTTCCTTCCTGTGAAACTCCAAACATTTAAGTTGGCTTTTTTCTGAGTGTGTGGTACACAACTGCAGTCCCAGCACTCGGGGGGCTGAGGGAGGAGAATCGCCATCAGTGCAAGACCAGCCTGGGTTGCATAGTGATTTCTAGGCCAGCCTCAACTATGTAGCGAGAACCTGACTCAAACAAAATTGATGAGATTTTTTGCTCCTGATTTTTATTTTTTTTTATTTTATTTTTTATTTTTTTTAATAAATTTATTTATTGTGTGTGTGTGTGGCCAGCTCAGCCCACCAGGGGGCGGGGCTGGCTGGCATGTGGTGCTGGGGGATCGAACCGTGGTCCCTGTGCTTTGCCAAGCTTGTTCCAAGTAGGTGCTTTAGACCACTGAGCCATCTCGCCAGCCCAGCTCCTGATTTTTAGTATAAAGCTAACTAAAAGCCACCTGTAGTATTGATACAACAGCCTGAACATTAATTGGGCTGTCTTGAAATTTAGTCCACTTAATTAGTCTGTCCAAATTAATCTCAGTCTTCCACAAAATCTTAGGGTTATGAAATTTCATTGTTTCTTGTGACTCTTCAGAGTTCTTATTCTCCATTTGATGCCTAAGTATTTTTTAAATTTTGTTTTGCATTGGGTTTATGGTTATGTACCAGTAAGAAGATATTTTCAGACCATAATGCTTGTTTCTGGAATCTTGATTTAGGAGTTTATATTTTGGTTCTGGTATTTTTTTTGGGGGGGAGGGAGGGAGAACCCGGGATTGAACTCAGGCCCTTGCGCTTGCCAGGAAAGTGCTTATTCTACTGAGCTTTCTCCCCAGCCCCTTGATTCTTTTTTGAGTCAGGGGTGTTGCTATATAGTCCAGGATGGCCTTGAACTCATTATAGCTGAGGGTGACCTCGAACTCATGGCAATCCCTGCTTCAGTCTCCTAAGTGCTGGGGTTACCAGTGTGTGCCACCATGCACAGCTTGTTTTGGTTGTTTTCTTTTTTTAAATTTTTTAATGTGTTTGTGTGTGTGTGTGTGTGTGTGTGTGTGTGGCCAGCTCAGCCCACCAGGGGGCGGGGCTGGCTGGCATGTGGTGCTGGGGGATTGAACCGAGGTCCCTGTGCTTTGCTAAGCTTGTTCTAAGTAGGTGCTTTAGACCACTGAGCCATCTCACCAGCCCCTTGTTTTGGTTCTTTAAATAATGTATTTGTTGACTTTCAACAGTAGCAGTAAAAATGGGGGCCGGGGAGATGGCTCAGTGGAATAAGCGTTCCCCTAGCAAGCACAGGGCCTGAGTCCAATCCCTGGTGGTGGGGGGGACCAGTAGCAGTAAAAATGCTTTATTTAGGGTCAGACAGATAGCTCAGTGCACTAAAGTGCCTGCTTAGGCAGAGCGCAGCTGTTGGGGTTCAATCCACATCTTGCAGTGCCAGCCCCACCCCTGGCACCCACCGAGATGGTGAATCACACTGGGGACACTGGGCGTGGTGGCTCGTACTTGTAATCCCAGCACTTGGGAGGCTGAAAAGAATCACTACGAGTCTGATCTGTGTAGTGAGACCCTGTAGACCCTGTACTAAATACATTTTTAAAAAATGTTTCATTTAATTTGCTAAGCCCATTTCTATGTTGTAAATATCAAGAGGACTAGTTTATTAAGACAAAGTATACTTAATTGATATTTAGTTATTTATTTGGCAGAACTGGGGATTGAACTCAGGCCCTTGTACTTGCCAAGGAAGTGCTTATTCCACTGAGCCATCTCCCTGGCCCTGATATTCATTTAAATAACTCATTGAAACGTACATGAAAGGGCTGGCCAGATAGTTCAGCAGATTAAAGCGCCTGCTTAAGGCAGATTCAAGGACCAAGAATCACCATCCCGGCCCCACCCTGGGATTGCACTGAGACTGAGATTAAGACTGGGAGTGGTGGTTCACTCCTATAATCCCAGTGCTAGAGAGGCTGAAAACAGGAGGATTACTAAAGGTCTGAGCAGCATAGTAAGACCCTATACCAAATACATTAACAAAAGACTCATTAGGTTTCTTTCTAAATTTCATAATTATAAATAGTATGATGGACAACCTTGTAATTGTATCTGTATACATATTCACGTATATTTCCTTAGGATTTTTTTTTTTTTTTGAAGAACCGGGGATTGAACTCAGGCCCTTGTGCTTGCCAGGCAGGCGCTTATTCTACTGAGCTATCTCCCTGCCCCACCCCCTTTTTTAAATAGGGTCTTGCATTTCAAATTTCTAGTGATCCTCCTGTCTCCGTCTCTCTAGCATTGGGATTACAGGCATGCCCGGTTCCAGTCTGGCATGGCATACAGTACCAGGGATTGAACCCAGGTTCTTGTGCTTGCCAGGCAGGCCCTTAGACTGTTGAGCTATATTCCCAGCCCACTGAGGTTAAACATATTAAAGAGAAATAATAGGTCAAAAAGTATATAAATGACTGAGGTTTTTGCTACTCTTATGGTTTGCAGCAATAATGTTACAGACTCACTAACAAAGAATAACCTACAAAATCTCCTATTTGGAAGGTGCTTGAGCATCAGAGCACAATACCCATTAGTGGGGTTGGTCTGTGGCTGGGTTGGCAGCTGGTTGGCTGTTCGGAGGTGGGTTCTGTGGGTGTGACCTGGGAAGCCTTGTGGTCTGTCTCTCTGGCTCCTCCCGTCTCGCACTGCTTCCTGGCTAGCAAGATATGAGCAGCTTTTCCTTCCTTTTTCTTCTCTGCCATGCTGTTATGGTTAATACCTAGATGCCGCCCAAAACCTCACACAATCAGAGTGGGGCTTTGTGGAGACAAATCGATCTGGGGGCAGGGCGGTAATTTTCATCGGTGGACTGTTCCATTGAGGACCTCCTAGTCAGAGGAAAGGGGTCGGCGGGGCTCTGGCTGAGGAAGGT
The DNA here is from genome assembly GCF_000260255.1 of Octodon degus. NCBI lineage: Eukaryota > Metazoa > Chordata > Mammalia > Rodentia > Octodontidae > Octodon > Octodon degus. The sequence goes on along the minus strand of NW_004524596.1, from coordinate 480,627 downwards.
CTATGACCCTCCTCCTCCCTTGATCTCTCTCTCTCTCTCTCTGCTTCCTGCCACCATGTCACTGGTAACTGGTCCTTGGAGAGATAGCAACAAGTTATGCTTAAATGTCAGAGTGCAGAAGTACCTCTTTCCTTACTGCCATTCCCTTTATTGACATTGCATATAATTACTTCTTAAAAACATGCAATTTGATGTGTCACACATTTTATTGTCTCATTTTTTCCATTTATTTCAATTAAATTAGGATACTTCAAAGCACTTGAAAATTTAATAGAATCTAAACAATTCTAGATGAGACAAACATTATAGATGTGAATGGAAGAAATAATTTCAATTTTGAATTAATATTAGTGAGAGAATATGAGGTAACTATAAATGACAGTAAGTGAATCTAAGATCCCACTCAATTGTATGCCAGGAATCAAATTTGTATACTTCAAAAGGTAGTAGGGGCCAATGAGATAACTCAGCGGTCTAAAGCACAGGGACTGCAGTTTGATCCCTGGCACTACATGCTGTCCCAGCCTGCAGGCTGAACTGGACAGAAAAAATAAAAGAAAGAAAAAAGAAAAAAAAATTAGTGGATTAAAGCGCCTGCTAGTAACTGTTATGGTCATTATGCATGTCCACAACACACTAGAGCTTTGTGCAATATCCTATCCTCAAACTGTTAGAAGTGCTGGTCATTTACTTGCCATTCCAGTATTTATCTTATGTTTTACTCTTAGTACTTCTTTGCTATCATGAA
>NW_004524596.1:473389-478657 GCF_000260255.1 Octodon degus | reverse complement strand
TTATTTATTTATTTATTTATTTATTTATTTATTTATTTATTTATTTTTGCAATACTGCGGATTGAACTTGGAACCTTGCACTTGCCAGGCAGGTGCTTATGCTGCTGAGCTATCTGTCTGGCCCCTTTTTTAAAATTTTGAACTAGATTCTCACCAAGTCACTAAATTTCCTAGGCTGAACTGGAATTTCAGCCTCCCAAAGTTGTGGAATTTCAGTGGTGAACCACCAGCCCCTATTCATTCATAACTTGTTGGTTGTCTATCTTGATAAATGGCACACGTAGTCACAGCCATTTATGCTGGAATGCTGAATGCCATCGTTGACTCCTTCCTTACACCCACTCAAGACTTTTCCATCCACTTTTACTTGGTCCATTTCTTAAATAATGCCTGGGAGCACTTCTCATTTCCATGGGTGCTACTCTTATTCAAATTACTGTTACTTCCTCTGGACAATTACAGTCATTTCTGAGCTGATTTTTCTTTTTTCTTTTAATTTTTTTATTGAGAAATAAATATGAATAAGACAGTTTCACAGCTGATTAATAGGACAGTTTTGATAATCAACACACTGTACATTCTTATCTTCTTAGTGGTTATCCATAGTACAAGAAGCAGACAGGATATTCTCTCCAAACACTGTTAGTACACCTCTTTCTTCTCATTGAATTAAGTGAAAGTAGCTGTAAATTTATCCTATTTTGTATATATAAATGATCTTTACTTTGTATCCTTTTTTTTTTTTGTCCTGTCAGAGGTGAATATTCTATTGGCATCTAAATATTATAGGTGTTTGAATTCAACTAAACAATCTAACACTGTCTAGCAATCTATAATATTAATGGGTTATCCTCAGAAGTTATTGACTTGAGCCTTTTACAGCTCATTGTATTAATATGGATTTACTTGATATACCTCATTTTTTTACCCTTCTACTGGATGGTGAAGACCAAGATATAGCAAGGCCTTTATACCAAGAAATGTAACTTTTGTATCTGATAAGGGCAGCCAAGTACTCTCAGGATTTATCCTGCAGCCCTGTACCTCCTTTTGTACATCCTTTAGTCAGTGTCAGACATGAGGATGGGTCACGGCCATTGCTTGACCAATTTGCTCTCTGTGAAAGCTTGAGAAAATGTTTTTTCTCTCCATGTGACTCACCCCAGGCACACTTTACATCACCGAACACATTCCTCTGTGCTGATTTTTCAATGCAGCAGCCAAAGTAATCTTTGGAAGACACGAGCACAGTCGTGATTCCCTCATTATAGACCTTTTGGTAGCTTCCAGTTGTATCCAGAATAAAATGCAAGCTCCTCCTGTCCTCTGACGCCCTCTCGAGCCTCAGGCCACTCTCCCACATGTAACTAATCATCCTGGCCTTTTTCATTTGATAATTAGCCAAGCTCTTGCTCACCACAGAGCCTGTGTGCCTGCTTTCTCTGACTGGACAGTTCTTTTTTGGCATTTTCAGGGCTAGTTCCATCCAAACTAGGGACCTCTGCTAAAATGTCACTTCTATAGCATCATCTTTGTCTACCAACTTATTCTATTTTTTAGTGATAGTCACAGAACACTTTAATAAAATTAAATTTTAAAAAACAAATTTATACATTTCATGTGGTAATCTAATTTTTTCACCTTAGAGTGTTCATCTTCCTCAAGGTGCCCACAAATGTCAAACACACCCCTTGCCTGACTGAAAAAGCCTCAGATTGGGCTTTCGTCAACAAATGCTTGTGACACAGGTATTTTCATGAGCAACCAAGGAAAGGAAAGGTTGGAAAGCTTTCAGAGTGGGAGAGAAGGGAAAGGAAGCAGACTACACATGAGGGAAGAAGCTTCCCATTGTCATCATCCACAAACCCCACAACTTAACATACAGAACTTTGTACATAGTAAGTTAAGAGTTGGCAGAAAAGCTGTGATTGTATTTCTTGGATGAAAATAGAAGTGCTCCCTCAGAACCAATGCCCTTGTTAATATGACTAGATTCTTTATAGATGCTCAGAATGCAGTTGGAGGAGCGGGCCGTGTTCATTCCTGGTAATGCTGGCCTGATGTGAAGGCCTCAGCACAGCTATTACAATAAATCGCTCTATTCATTAAGAGAATGTAACTATATATCTATCCTAACCATTTTGAATACACAGATATAAGATGGACATTCACCTGTATCCCCTTTTTTGTTTAGTTCTGTCACTTGAATATTATAGGTGTGTTAACTCAGCAAAATATTCTAAAAGAGTCCAGTAGCCTGTAAAAGTATTGGGTCTTTTGCTTTACTGGCAATGTCAGAAATTGTTGACCTGAGTCCCCTACAGCTCAACATAACAGCATGGCTGTACTTCTTATACTTCATTTTTATACTTTTCTGCTGGATGGTTAAGACCAAGATAAAGCAAGACCTATGCAACAAGAGTTGTAGCTTTTGGGTCTGATAAGGTCAGTCAAATCCCCTCAGGATTTTTTTCTGAGGTACAATCCTGGACCTCAGATTGTAGATCTTTTGTCAGTGTCAGCCATGTGGATGAGTCACGGCCATTGCTTGGCCAATGTGCTCTCTGTGAAAGCCTGAGAGAATGTTTTCTCTCCATGTGACTGTCCTTAGGCACACTCTACATCATCGATCACTTTCCTCTTTGGCCCCATAATTTCCTTGATCAGAAAATTTGGGACACTGCTGAGTTACATGACGTTACAGTACAAGTTCTCATGTCTTGACTCTTAATTGATCTTGGAAGGCTAGAGTCACAACGTTGGCTTTCCTTGTGGCCCTCCTTTTTCTCTAATTTTGGTCTGCAAACTTAGGTTGTTAACCTTCCAGAAGACAAGCTTATTATTATTACTATACAACCTAGGCTGTTAAGCTTAAGCTCACTGTCTGAGTATCAAACATCTTAGGCATAACATGGAACAGGTATTTTTCATCAAGTATTAATATTTTGAACTTTAAGTCCCTACAGAATATGATGAGAAAACATTTAAAAATTAAAATATATTTTAAAAATAGGCATAAAGAATTAATTCTTAAGTTTACATATAAGTCCAGAAATCTCACCCTATAAAACGTTGAAGCAGGACAGTCCCACAACATTCCTTTTCCTGTCTCCTGCCTTCATTCACCATCCCCTTCTTCTTGAACAACCATCTACCTGAGAGACATCATAGCAACAAATGGCATGTCATGACAAGCAGCCCATATTCAGTAGACCACAATGACAGGCACTCCAAGCATGAAACTACTATTACAGATTACCATCTGGAGTGCAGTTGCTTAGTTCACAGGTATCAGTATATATAGTTAGTCAGGGTGAGAATCTTTCCAATTAACTGCTAGATTAAAAAATCTTCTGAAGATTCTCAGGATCATTGCCTTGCCCATCTTCTTTGTATGGCTTGTCACTGTCGTGTTTCCTAGCTCTTCTCCTTTCCCTCTCTTAATTAGTTAGTCCTCGAGTTCTTGCTTTCTTTTTACTTGTATTATACCTTTCTATTTGTATTTCTTCTTTTGAGTTCTTATACTAGGGAAACTATGATATTTACACATGTGTGTCTGGTTTATTTCACTTATGAGTATATGTTCAAGTGGCATCCACTTCAATATAAAGGCTTCAAGTTTATCATTCTTTATAGCTGAGTAATACTCTATTGTATAAAAATACCACATCTTTTTCATCCATTCCTCAGATGATGGGCATCTTGGTTGTTTCCAAGATTTGGCTATCACAAATTGTGCTGCTATAAACATAGGCACACATACATCACTATGATATGATGTTTTCAGATCCTCTGGGAAAATTCCCAGTAGAGGAATAGCTGGTTTAAATGAGATTTCCAGTTCAACTTTTCTAAGGAGTCTCCACACTGATTTCCATAACAGTTGCACCAGTCTATATTCCCACCAGCAGTGGAGAAGGGTTCCTTTTTCCCCACAGCCTCTCCAACATTTGTTGTTGGGTGATTTCTATCATAAAGAATCAATTTCTTTGAGACAGAATCTCACTGTGTTAGGCAGGCTGGCCTTGAACTCGCTTATGTATCCCAGGGTGACCTTGAACTCATGACCATACTCTTGCTTCAGCCTCACAAATGCTGGGATTACAGACCTGTGCCACCAGGCCTGGCAAATTGGGAGATTCTAAGAATATTTCTTTTTTCTTTCTTTTTTTTTTTTTTTTTGCAGAACCGGGGACTGAACTCAGGCCCTTGCACTTGCCAGGGAAGCGCTTATTCCACTGAGCCATCTCCCCGGCCCTCTAAGAATATTTCTTCAATTATTGGCTTATTATTTATTATAAATTTGATACTATAAAAATGTACAGGTATCAGTTTGTATGGATTTTACATAATAGAATATTATTTGACAATAAAAATAAATGAAGCACTGCTACATGCTACAATATAGATGAACCAAGAAAATATTATGCTGCCTGACAAAAGGTAGTTACCAAGGAGCATATATAAGATATGACTGAAATGTACAGTCAATGTTTAAATTTGAGAACAATGATTATAGTAAAAGACACTCTTGTGTGACTTTTTTTGTTATTATTATTATTATTTTTATTTATTTTTTAAATTTATTTATGTATTTTGTTACCGGGAATGGAACTCAGAACCTTGTGCTTGCCAGGCAGAGGCTTATGCCCCGAGCTATCTCCCAGGCCCTGTGTAACTTTCTGAGGAGTGATCAACAATATGGTGATACTCTGCTGAGTGGCAGCAGGAAGCAGGCTTGTGAAAACACTACACTGCTTCCTCATCCACCTCACGCGCCTGACCTGGCATGGCGTGACTTTTGGCTCTTCCACAGAGTAAAACATGGCCATGAACAGTAAACATCTTGAATCAATTCGGGACACTGGAGCAGACAAGACAGAGGGCTTCCAGAACTGCCTCAGAAAGTGGCAAGAACAACGGTAATTGTGCTCAAAGTGAGGGGAGTGTGGCAATACCTTGGTTCACAAACACATCTGCTCACAGACAATTCGGCTTGCAAACAGAAGAGTTGGGCAAAATTGTGTTTCTGTTCCAAACTCCACACTGGGTGACAAACGTGACCATGGCCATTTCCCTTCCGGGAAACACAGCATGGCCGTCTTCCCTGGAATCATGGAAGGAACTGAATATGTGAATTGAGGTACCACTGTATTTTGAAGGTGATCGATCACAATGGGCTTTGTGTGTGTGTGTATTAGACAATGTGTTTTTACTGAAATAATTTCTAAAACTTAAACACAGAGACTGTTTTTTTTTTTTTTTTTT
>NW_004524596.1:471361-473289 GCF_000260255.1 Octodon degus | reverse complement strand
TGTCTCACAGCAAGAGTGTCTGTCTGTCTCTCTCTCTCTCTCTCTCTCTCTCTCTCTCTCTCTCTCTCTCTCTTTTTCTTTTCTTGTCTTTTTGAGACAGGGCCTTGCTATGCAGTTTGGGCTGGCCTTGACCTCACTTTCTAGTGCATGCTGGTCTCAAACTTGCAACAATCCTGCCTCAGCCTTCTGAGTGCTGGGATTACAGATGAGTGCCACCCACTCCTGGCCTAATCACACTTTTTATTATGACCCATATACTTGAATGATTATGGACATAAATTTATTTCACTGTGATTACTGGCAGTAGTCTCCTGTGGCTACTCTAACTAACTCAGCAGTTTAAACAACAGAGGGTGTTTTCCTACAGTCCCAAAATCCAGAAGTTCAAAGTCAGCAGCTGAGATCAAGATGTCAGGCAGGGCCTGACAGCTCCATAATCTCTCCTGCCAAATACTGCACTCTTCCAGCTCAGCTGGCTGCCAGCATTCCTCGGCCTGGGGCCACAGAACTCCAGCTCTTTCTTGAGGATCACACTGCTTTTTCCTGTTCTGTTTCAAATAACCCTCTGCCTCTCCCCCATAAAGACACTTGTGGGTGCAGTAGGGGTGATCCAGGAACCTTCCCCTTTTAAACTCTGCAACCTAATTACATCAGAAAAGATACAACATTTATAGGTTCTAGGAATTCACACTTGATATATTTGAGTAGCCATGCGTCAGCATATTACCGGCATTCTCTGCTTTTGAACTGTATTATGTCATTTATATTTGCTATTGAAAATTAGAATATATAGATAAGCAAAAGAAGATGGCTTTATGTTTCCTGTGATCTTACACCCACCATTACTATTTAGGTGCTTTTTTTTTGCAGATTTTTTTTTAATGTACATTTACACATAGGTTTTATTAAAATTTATCAATCCCTTGACCTCATTTCAGAGAACCTTACCATGTAAGTTGGGTGACATACCCTTAGAAAACCTGGAATGTACAAATTTATTTGAAGGCAAAGTTAGACATGTCTCTCTATCCAGTAGGTTGATATCACAATTCATATTCATTCTCTTCAGGACTATTTTTTGGTGGTACCAGGGATCGAACTCAGGACCTTGCACTTGCCAGGCAAGCACCCCCCCCCCCCAATCCCATTTTAAACCCTCAGTCCTGGGCCAGGGAGATAGCTCAATGGAATAAGTATTTGCCTGGCAAGCGCAAGTCCTGAGTTCGATCCCTGGTACCACCAAAAACTAAAAAACCAAAAACCCTTCAGTCCTGCTAGACATATTCTATCATTGAGCCACAAGGGATCTGCTCTTTTTTTTTTTTTTTTTTCTATTTCAAAAAAACAGTATCTCACTAAGTCACCAAGTCAGGTCTTTGAGCTTGAACTTGTGATCCTCCTGCCTCTGCCTCCCAAGTAGCTGAGATTAAAGGCACACACAGCCACGTCCCTCCAGAATGCTCTTTTTGAAACAAGATATTATGTAACATTAAAGTTACAGGAAAAAAGAGTATGCAAAAATGCCTTTCACAAGAGAATGGCAGGGAGATTTCCTCATTCCTGGAGTTGAGAAAGCTGGCTTCCTGTATTCTGCGACCACAACTTTTTTACGATGGCATAGTCAATTTTGGAGGGTGATTATCTTTTTCTTAGTGCATGTTTGTACTACATAATGTTCCCGTGCCGTGTGTGGAGTTGGGACATGCCAGAACACATCTTACTGCCTTTCTTCATCCCCCCTCCTTCCCTTTCCTTCCCCTGTCTCTTGACCTTCTTCCCTTTTGAGAACTATCTTCTCCCTACTTCCTGCTATCAGTATTCTATCTCTAAAATTTTTTTTTATTTTTATTTTTTCTGTATTAGTACAGGGTATACACGGTGCTCAGGGTCTCACTATGTAGATTGGACTTGTAGTGATTCTCCTGTTT
>NW_004524596.1:469041-469816 GCF_000260255.1 Octodon degus | reverse complement strand
TAGTCCACTGAGCTATCTGGCTGGCCCACCACCCCTTCTTGAAAAAAAAATCATACATAATTGATGGAATTCCTTTGAGCCCTCATAAAAGTAGAAGGATTTTTTTTTTTGGGGGGGTGGCTGCCTCAGGCTGCCTTAAGGGTGGGTCTGGCAAGGCATGTGGAGCTGGGGATTGAACCGAGGTCCCCTGTGCCTGACTGCACCTGTGCCCGAGCAGGCACTTAAACAACTGAGCTAACCCGTAAGCCCTGAAACCTCAAAAAAGTAAAATGCCTCTTTTCGTCCGCAGAGAGCTGCCTGCTTCACATTTTAAGCAACCTACTGGGCTCCGTACTTCTTTCCTGTGATAAACTTTCACTGTAGTCATACTGGTCTGTGTATAACTTCTGTCTTACGGAAGTAAGTACTCGCCTCCCAGTGCCAGTGCCACTGTGATTAACAAAAGCCACACACATGAGTGAATTTCTAGCTCTGTGTCTCAGGCCCCAGTTCTTCTCCACTACTTACCTTTCCTTTCTGCACTGGTAGTACGTATGTCCCAACCACTCTTACTGTGACTGCAATAATAATAATAATAAAAAAAAGGTCTTTCAGCATTTCCTCTTTTTGCACCCTCCCCACTAAGCAAATAAGAGCGGCCTCAGATCTACAGGAGCAACAAGCCTTCCTGGGAAGTGGAACACGGGTGAAAAAAAAGTTGAAAACACACTTTGGTTCTCCAAGAAGCAGTAGCAACTGGACAGCTCAGTCAGGTACTGTGTGTGTGTGTGTGTGT
>NW_004524596.1:466403-468016 GCF_000260255.1 Octodon degus | reverse complement strand
ACTTATTCACAGGGTAGCCTACTGGGAGAGGTGAAGGTGCAGGCCTAGAGTTGAAGTCCAAGGAAGCAAAGAGGCCTCAGCTCTGTTCTTTATACCAACAAGTGGATTGTGCTGCCTGGCAAGCACAAGGTCCTAGGTTCAATCCCTGGTACCCAAATAAAAAAATTAAATAATAATGATAATAATATACCAATGAGTAACTCAGGAGAGACTATGAGTGCTGGTCTATGTCTATGGGTTGGTTTTAGTCTTGAGAGCAACTAGTAACTAGTCACTGGGCTCTAACTTGGTTCTCTGTTCTAGTCACAGTCTTTCTCCCTGTGGACAGAAATAATTCTCCCAGTCTCCAAAGTAGATATAAATCTTTGACATTTTCAAATCAGCTGAGATTGTTTCTTGATGATCCACATAGTAATTTTCATTGATCATTTTAGCAGCCAAAGATTAGTTGATTCTGTATATGTGATAAGGGAGAACTTTTTTGCTTCTTCCTCTATCTTCTTCCTCTTTTTCCTGTTCTCACTTAAACTTTGACCTTGTCAATGCAGTATGATCATCTGAGGCTGCCCTTTTGGGGGGTGGTAGAAAAGGAGAAACAGTTAACGGTGGTTGTACTTGTCTGTGTCAGGGACTCTCAGCTGGTGAGGGGCAGCGCTTGAATCTGAACCCAGTGCTGGCATGGACCTTGCTCATGCCCTGTGCTGCCCCCCCTCCCCCCCCGCCGCTTGCTCTGCCTAGAAATGTCCTTTTCCCTTCTATGCCCTATGCTTTTAGTTTCCTTCCATACAAAACCACTTCTTCCAGTTAGAATTGCATATCCTCTGTGGGAGTCTCCCTAGAAGACTGACCTTCAAATATCTATTAATTTTGACTCACAATAAGAAATACATTTTGCAAAACAAAAAACAAAAAATAAAAACATTTCACATTGCTATCCAGGGCCAGGATACTTGAATGTTAATTGTTTTTTATTTATTTTTTTGTGGAACCGGAGATTGAAGTCAGGCCCTTGCGCCTGCCAGACAAGTGCTCATTCTACTGAGCCATCTCCCCAGCCCCCACTTGAATGTTTGAAATGAAAGCTTCAGGGGGAATCCAGTGCTTCTGACAGCACTAGATCTATTCCATATTTGAAGCAATGTCGATTGTGACTCAAATTACTATCATGTCTCACTATTATGAGTTGACTACAGTTTGGAAAACTTCTCTGCACGGGCTTTTTTCCCTTCAACACCTTGTTGCACATCTCTCAGCCCAGAAGGGCTCTGGCTCTTCACGGAGAGAGTTGGGCCTCCTCCCTTGGTGCACAGGTAGTCTCATCCGGGTCCCCAGGCAGGGGTTCGATCCTGACACCACAAGCAGTGTGGGCCCTGCCCCCCAGGGCTTGCTGAGCCTGTGATTGAGACTGGGTGTGGTGGTGCGCCTGTAATCCCAGCGCTTGGGAGGCTGAAAACAGGAGGATCACTGCAGGTCTGATCTATGTAGTGAGACCTTGTAGATCCTGTGCTAAGTACATTAAATTATAATAATATAAAATTTATCATCTTTCTTTTTAGCAGTACTAGGGACTCAGTTGAAGACTCGAATATATGTTCACATTGTACTTCCCAGGG
>NW_004524596.1:459081-460107 GCF_000260255.1 Octodon degus | reverse complement strand
ACTATGAGTCCAATCTATGTAGTGAGACCCTGTAGACCCTGTATTAAATACATTAAAAATTTTTTTAAAAAAGGGCCAGCGAGATAGCACAGCGGTCTAAAGCGCCTGCTTAAGCAACTGCAAGGACTGCGGTCGATCCCTGGTACCACAAAGGAAATTCTGTCTCTCCCTAAATGTCTATCATTAAGAAAACAAGTAAAAAGCAAAATAAAAAGAAAACAAGCAAAAGCTCAGAGACACAGCACCCGCCTGAGCACAAGGGGTGAGTTCCATTCCTAGAGCAGAAAGAAATGACAAGAAAATGGATTAATACAACCAAAGAGGACTCTACAGCTTTGTCCTGCTCTAAATGAGTCTTGAGTCACACAAACTTCTCACATTTATTGAGGGCTAAAAGCAGGCTAAGGAATGTGCATAACTAATTTTGTGAAAACAAACTACTACCTATATTGCTTTCCTATGTCACCAAACTGTAAGTCCTCACCAAGTTCCCAGGTGAAGGATCAAAGCACAGACAGGGCGCCGCCAGGATTAGCTGTTATCGGTGACCTTGTATCCCAGCTTGCCGGAATTACAAGGAAAACAGGTTTCCTTAGACTCTGTTCTTTGTTCTTTGCTCCCTTGTGACAGCAGACTTCTAGCTCATATTACTACAAAAAAAAAAAAAACAAACCTTAAAGGGAGGCAGGGAGCTGTGGGTGTAGCACCCCTGAGTTCAAGGCCAGTAATGGCATGTGAAAAAGACTTTTCAAGTTCTCACTTAATCTTACTTGGGTGAAGGTTCTATGCAAGTCTTTCCCCATATATTTTTTTATTATTTTTTTAAATTTTATTTTTTTATTGAGAAAGAAATATGAATGAGACAGTTTCACAGCTGATTAATAGGACAGTTTTGATAGTCAATACACTGTACATTGTTTTCTTCTTAGTGGTTATCCATAGTACAAGAAGCAGACAGGATATTCTGTCCAAACACTGTTAGTACACCTCTTTCTTTTCATTGAATTAAGCAAAAGTAGCTGTAAA
>NW_004524596.1:455417-458641 GCF_000260255.1 Octodon degus | reverse complement strand
CTCTCTGTGAAAGCTTGAGAAAATGTTTTTTCTCTCCATGTGACTCTCCCCAGACTCTTTCCCCATATTATAATCAGGTTTTTAGTCTTTTTCTAATGCTGGGCTTTGAGAGTTCTTATATTCTTGATACAAGTCTTTAGACAAGTGATTTGAAAATATTTTCTCCCAGTGAGTAGCTAGTTTTAACTGCATCTTTCCTGGAGTCAGACGCACTACTGTTGTGCCACGAGGTCCTTAACTGCATCTTTCCTAAAGCAAAAATTTTAATTTTTAAATTTTTTTTTTGTATTGAAAAAAACTGATAGGGCTGGTCAAATAGCTCAGTGGATCAAAGCACCTGCAAACAGGCTCAGGGGCTAGGGGTTTGATCCCCAGGCCTGCCATGCTGGCCCTGCCCTGGGGTGTGCTGAGACAGCAATTGAGACTGGGCATAGTGGTACATGCCTGTAATCCCAGCTCTTGGGAGGCTGCAAACAGGTGAATCACTATGAGTTTGATCTAGTAGTGAGACCCTGAACACCCTGTAGACCCTTCCCTAAAATACAAAAAAATAAGAAAATCTAACTCATGACCTTGAGCTTGCCAGGCAAGCCTCTGCTGCTGAGTTACATCCTCAGCCCCCAAATTAAAATCTCGTTGAAGCTCAATTGATATTTTTTCCTTTATGCCTCATACTTTCGGTCTCATGTCTAAACATCTTTGCCTTACCCCAGGCCATCAAAATTGTCTCCTGTCTTTTAAAGTTTCCTGTTTTTATATGTAGGTCTATGAAACATTTTGAGTTAATGTTGTACAAGGTGTGAATTTTATTTTTTTTTAATTAAAATAGAAACTCAGTGGCCTACCAAGCCTGGTTTTATACATTTCTTTCTTTTCTTTTTCTTTTTTTTTTTTTTTTTTTGCAGAACCAGGGATTGAACTCAGGCCCTTGTGCTTGCCAGCGAAGCACTTATTCCACTGAGCCATTTCCCCGGCCCCTATAGATTTCACTTAATGCCTCTTCTAAATTCACTGCAAGGTGTGAATTTTACGTTGAGGCCCATTTGCTTGGACAAGGGTTTCTGATTATCCCAGTTACCAAAATGTGTCTTGCTCCTGCTGCCTCTGTGGCTTAGCTCAAATCCATGGCTTTTCTTTTGTGAGTGTTTTCTGGATGTTGATCTCTTATTGCTCTGTCACTTGCCAGTGCCACCTTGTCTTAGCTCTATCCTAAGCCATAAATTAGGTAGTGTTATTTTTCCAGTTTAATTCTTTTTCAAAGTTGTTTTAATAAAAATTTTTCTTTTCTTATAGTTCCCTTGCTTTTTCCCATAAATTCTCAGATCACACTGTTTATGTCTGCTGAAACTTCTATTTAAATTAGTAAGTAATCTGGAGAAATTAATATTTTTATATATTGAGTTTTCTAAGGTTCCAAGACAGGAGCACAGTTTCTTTAAATTGTGTTTTGCTTTCCTTTATTTCCTTCCATTGTTGTGTGGTTGTCAGATACTGATCCTGGATAAATTGTGTTAAATTTTTTATGGCACTAAGGATTGAACCCAGGGCCTTTGCTACATTCTTAATCTTTTTCTTATTTTTTACATTTTGAAGCAGGTTCTTGCTAAATTATGAAATTGCCAAGGGCCAGGGAGATAGCTCATTAGCAAAAGTGCCTGCCTGGCAAGCCCAAGTTGCATCCCTTATACTGCAAAAGAAAGAAGGAAAGAAAGAAAGGAAGGAAGGAAGGAAGGAAGGAAGGAAGGAAGGAAGGAAGGAAGGAAGGAAGGAGAAGGGAAGGGAAGGAAGGAAGGAAGAGAAAGAAAGAAAGAAAGCAAGTAAGCAAGCAAGCCCATGCAGGTCCCAAACTTGTAATCGTGCCATAGTGTCTCAGAGTACTGGAGTTACAGGTGTGAGCTACCACTGCTTTCCTATTTTGTTAGATTTGTATTCAACTTTTTCATTCTTTTGGAGCTATTTATTTATTTTATCTTATGTTTTTTGTGCAACCGGGGATTGAACTCAGGCCTTGTGCTTGCCAGGGAAGCACTTATTCCACTGAGCCATCTCCCCGGCCCCCCCAGCTCTTATGTACTAAGCTCAGGTTATAAACTTGAGACCTTTTCTCACTCATTATCATGTTTATTCAATGCTATAAATCTCCTTCTAAGTACTTTTGTTGCCTTACTATCTTTATTATTTATCTTTGTTTCTGGATCTTTCAATGTATAGTATAATTGCCAGAATTCCTCTTTGACTCATGATTAGACTTATGCGATTACTTCACAATGTGTGGATTTCTCCGTTATCTTTCTGTTCTTGGCATCTAGTTTAATTCCATTCTGTTTGTGGAATCTGCTAATAGCTAAGTACTGTGCATACTTCTGATTTAAAAATACTTTTTTTTTTTTTTTTGCCACGTACGGTGACACAGGCCTGTAATACCAGCATTAGGGAAGCTAAGGCTGGAGGATCCCCATTAGTTCAAGGCCAATCTATGCCACATTATGAATTCAGGGCTCTCCTGGACTACATAGTGAGACCCCGTCTCAAAAAACCAAAATTAAATTAAATTAAATTTCAAAACACATTTTTGTGTCAATTTCATGAGCATTACTGTTTAGGGTGATAACTACAATCTTTTGATTGTAATAGAAATGGCAATAAATGATACAGTAATATATAGAGTTGTATCAATTTTACACAATCTAATTGTTTTCTTTTTGTTAGGTGGCCTGACTGATAGCTTGGGTAATTTGAAGAACCTCAGGAAGCTGATACTGGGTAACATCAAGATGAATGAAGAAGATGCTGTAAACTTAGGTCAGATTTTGTTTTCTGTAATGTTTTTTATTAATGTAAGTATGATAATAAGAATAGTTAGCTTAAGAGTCCTATATTAGTCACCTTTCTGTTTAGTTTTGTCTTTCTGAGACAGGGTCTAGCTATGCAGTTCAGGCTAGCCTTGAGCTCACTTTGCAGCACAGGCTGGTCTTTAACCCACAACGTCCTCCTGCCTCAGTCTCCCAAGTGCTGGGATTACAGAAAGGTACCACCATGCCTGCCTTTCTTTCTTTTCTTTCTTTCTTTCTTTCTTTCTTTCTTTCTTTCTTTCTTTCTTTCCTTCTTTCCTTCTTTCCTTCTTTCCTTCTTTCCTTCTTTCCTTCTTTCCTTCTTTCCTTCTTTCCTTCTTTCCTTCTTTCCTTCTTTCCTTCCTTCCTTCCTTCCTTCCTTCCTTCCTTCCT
>NW_004524596.1:449262-455317 GCF_000260255.1 Octodon degus | reverse complement strand
TCCTCCATATCATTCTTTTTGGTAATTACTCCACCGTCTTGTCCTGTTCAATTCCAAGTTGCTGCCTTATCTCTGACCAGCGTTAATGGGAAGAAACCGAGAAGAAGAGCCAAGTTCCATTGGTGCATGATCCAGATGCTAGGCTAGAAGTCCAGACACCTGGGTTGCCTTTAGTGTTTGGTTATAAATGAGGAGTGGCTTTGAGAAAGTTTTTATCTGGTTTGGGCCATGATATTCTCATCTATAAAGAGGGATGCTGTTATAAACGCATGTATATAGTTGTCCCCTCAAAGCCTCATACAGTCGTTGGGGTGGCTTTTAGTATTTGTGATTAATTCATGATCCAATGGGAGGAGTATGGGTGAGTGCTATACCTGCCCTGGGGTGGGTAGTCTGCATACAATGTGGGGAACAGAGAGAGGCTCATTAGCTGCCTCTCCCTTTGCTTTTATGTCTTTTGCTATTTTCCACCATTGTGAGTGGCTGCCTTCTACCATGTGCCACTCTGCCTTGGAGCCAGCTGAGTATGGAAACCTCCACTAACTATATAAACCCTTCCTTCCCTAATTTTGGGTGTCAGGTATTTTTGTCCCAGCAATGAGAGAAAAGTAATTGAGACCGGTTTTACTTGGATAATTGTTCAGGTCCTTCCATCTGATTGCTCTGTTTTGTTAGTTTCATAGAATGAAGAGTGGTTTTGCAGAAAGAAGAGGACAATATTTGGATCGTCTTTGATGTGGTCACTTATAAATAATAACTTCTACCAACATATAAAAAGGTGGAAAGCTTTGATTCAGAACTAGTAAGTATATTACAAATAGCAGCTGGCTAGTTATTTAGTGGTACCAAATATTGATTATATCAACTAGAAAATCAATCTATGCTTTCATCAATGTATTGATGGCATTCTCAATAAGTATTCTGTATTTTGGGGGGCACTTATTTACAGATATGGTAGCCTGTGATAAACAGTGGAACTACAGATGGGCTAGGACTTACACAAAGGTGACAAGGCTATGTCTTACATTGTTGGTCCCCTGCCATCACAAATTGAGTTGTATCTTTCCACCCAGGCAGCTGGGAGCTGTATTCATTGAGTTGTAGTGCAGAAACAGCATAGACCTAAGTGACATCCAAAATTAATGCCTTACAATTGATGACAAGAAGGGTAGACCTGTGCTACCCAGAGTAGTAACCATTCACCACGTGTGGCTATTTATCTGTGCCTTTAAATACATTAAAGTATAATTGTAATGTAACACTCATTTGCATGGCTACTCTAGCCATGTTTTAGGTGCTCACTACCACAGGTGGCCTGTCTGTATGGGACAGTGAAAATACAGAATGAGCTCATCATCTTGGAAAGTTCCGTTGTGCAATGCTGGTCTAGACCAAGATATTCTTCAAGGAAGGAAGAATAAATGAATGAATAAGTAGTATTGATTTAAACTTTTTTTCCTTTGGTTTTTTAAAAACAGGATCTCCCAATGTAGTTCTGGCAGGCTTTGAACTTACTATGTAGCTCAGGCTGGCCTTGAACTCACTGTGATCCTGCTGTCTCAGCCTTGAGTGCTAGGATTACAGGTGTGTGCCACCATGCTCAATAGTTTTTCTTAAGGGTCTGGACAAGCCTATGGCATGTCCATAATTCAAGATGGGCCCAAAAGAAAAATAAATGCATAGCTCTAATGCTCTGACAACATATATCTATATCTATATCTATATCTATCTTGGCAAGGATGGTGCTGGCTACACCATTGGATACATTTATTAGTATTCAATAAACTACACATTCAAAGATAAATGTACTTTATTCATGTAAATTTCCTTCAGTTAAGTTAAAAGAAGACTTTCAAGTGGGTAGAGCTTCTGAAAAAGGAAGCTCAAGTCTGTAAACCCAACTTGTCCCTTTCTTCCACGATTTAGCACGTCTGAATTGGGAGCATCTGTGTGTGAGATAAGGGTACAAGGGTACAAGTCTCCTAATATCTAGTTTGAGGGACAGACGTTAATCTAATTATCAAACAGCTACATGTCATCATTACAGCTGTAACACGTGTATTTCTTCCCATCTTTGCAGTGGATTTCATAAAGGAAAACAGTATAACCCTCATTCAAAGGATGGGCATGACTGTTACAAAGCAAATTATGGATGATCTATTTGTATGGAACGTTCTGAATTCTGAAGAAATCAGCATTGTTTGCTGTCAGAAGGTGGAGCAGGATGCGGCACGTGAGCTCATTCATGTGATTTTAAAGAAGGGCTCAGAGTCCTGTAACCTCTTCCTTAGATCCCTCGAAAAGTGGAACTATGCTCTGTTTCAGGATCTGAGTGGACACAGTAAGTATCTGGTCACTTGCATGGCTTTCTCCAAACAGAATAAATCACAGGGAGGATCCATAAGCTGGTGACAGAACCTGTTTCCTCTTCACAGCACTTGGCAGTGGACTTTGATTCATGCTAAGGAACACATTCATTAGATCACTTCACAGTGAAGCCAAATAACCCAGGGCCAGCAAACAAATGCCTCAGTGCCTTGTCACTTCCAAGTATCCTGGTAGTACACCAGCCCACGGGTTAACATTCAGTAGTGCACTGCTGGCAGTGGCCCAGCTGACTTCCTGCTTCACATCCAAGCAAGGTGACAAAGGAAACTGACTACCTCAAGCTCTTTGAATGTAGGTCTTCTCTTCATGAAATGGTAATTCAGTTTTCATTACTTCAAATTAGTAAATTGCGTCCCAATAGCTTAAGGTTTAATCTGCTGAAAGTTACCTTCAGCCATCATCACCAGCCAAATCTTTCACTCCCCTTTACCCAAACGGGCTCCTCCTGTTATCAGTCAGCTGCTGTCAGAGTTGGGGGCAAAAAGATGAATTGGGAAAAGAGTGTGAAAGGAAAAGCAGGAATAGCTACATGGAGCCCTTTATGCCAGCTCAGAACTGGGGAAGGAAATTCCAGTCACCAGTAGCATCTCTGCCTACCCCGGCCTCCATGCTTTGCGGAGATGCAGGCTGTGACTTCTCTCCCATCCTTTCTTCTCTAACAGGTCTTTTTCAACAGATACCAGATGAAGACTTGGAGGACTTGGCTCAGGATTTAAAGATCTTGTATCATACTCCAAGTTTTCTAAACTTCTATCCCCTGGGGGAAGATTTTGACATCATTTTTAATTTGAAAAGCATCTTCACAGAACCTGTCCTGTGGAGGAAGGACCAACATCATCACCGAGTGGAGCAGCTGACCCTGAAGGGCCTGCTGGAGACCCTTCAGAACCCATGCATCATTGAAGGGGAATCCGGCAAAGGCAAGACCACCCTGCTCCAGAGAATTGCCATGCTCTGGGCCTCGGGGAAGTGCAGGCCTCTGACCAAGTTCAAATTTGTCTTCTTTCTCCGCCTGAGCAGGGCCCAGGGTGGACTCTTTGAAACGCTTTGTGATCAGCTGCTGGATGTACCTGACCCAATCAGGAGACAGACCTTTATGGCCATCCTGCTGAAGCTACGGCAAAGGGTCCTTTTCCTCCTTGATGGCTACAATGAATTCAAGCCCCAGACCTGTCCAGAAATTGAAGCCCTGATAAAGGAAAACCATCGCTTCAAGAACATGATCATTGTCACCACCACCACAGAGTGCCTGAGGCACATAAGGCAGTTTGCTGCCCAGATCGTTGAGGTGGGAGACATGACGGAGCACAGCGCCCAGGTCCTCATCCGAGAGGTGCTGGTCAAGGAGCTTGCTGAAGGCCTGCTGCTCCAGATTCAGTGCTCCAGGTCCCTGAGGAATCTGATGAAGACCCCTCTCTTTGTGATCATCACTTGCGTAATCCAGATGGGCGAAGATGAGTTCCAGGCTCAGACACAAACCACTCTCTTTCGTACCTTCTATGATCTGCTGATACAGAAAAACAAGCACAAACACAGAGGTGTGGCAGGAGCCGACTTCTCCCGGAGCCTGGACCACTGCGGAGACCTGGCTCTGGAGGGCGTGTTCTCCCACAGGTTTGACTTTGAGCTGGAGGATGTGTCCAGTGCGAATGAGGACTTCCTGGTGACAACTGGACTCCTCTGTAAACACACCGCTCAAAGGTTCAAGCCGAAGTATAAATTCTTTCACAACTCCTTCCAGGAGTACGTAGCAGGCCGCAGGCTCAGCCATTTATTGATGTCTCCTGAGCCAGAGGAGGTGGCCAAGGGGGATGCGTACTTGCAGAAGATGGTTTCCATTTCGGATATTATCTCCCTGTACGGCAACCTGCTGCTGTACACGTGCGGCTCATCGGCTGCTGCCTCCAGGGCCGTTCTGAGGCACCTCGCAGGGGTGTATCAACACGGCAGCCTGCTAGGGCTTTCCACTACCAGGAGGCCTCTCTGGAGGCAGGGGTCTATACAGAGCATGAACAGCACCACCAATCAAGAGATTCTAAAAACCATCAACATCAATTCCTTTGCAGAGTGTGGTATTAATTTATTCCAAGAGAGTGCATCCAAATCAACTCTGAGCCAAGAATTTGAAACTTTCTTTCATGGTAAAAGTTTGTACATCAACTCAGAGAACATCCCTGATCACTTATTTGACTTCTTTGAGCATATGCCTAATTGTGTAAGTGCTCTGAGCTTCGTTAAACTGGACTTCTACGGAGGAGCTTTGGCTTCACAGGACAAGGCTACTAGAGAGGAAGTCTCTGAAACCTACATTCCCAGCAGAGCTGTGTCTTTGTTCTTCAATTGGAAGCAGGAATTCCAGACTCTGGAGGTCATACTCCGGGACTTCAGCAAGTTGAATAAGAAAGATGTCAAATACCTCGGAAAGATCTTCAGCTCTGCTACAAGCCTCAGACTGTATATTAAGAGATGTGCTGGTGTGACTGGAATCCTCGCTTCAGTGCTCAGCACCTGTAAGAACATTTACTCTCTCATGCTGGACACCAGTCCTCTCACTGCGGAGGACGAGCAGCATGTCACCTCTGTGACCAACCTGACGACACTAAGTGTTCATAACCTCCAGACCCGACGCCCGCCAGGTACTATATATTCCTGCAGGTTAAGCTCTCTCCAGGTGGGCTGGGTACTATGAAATATTAGATAGCAGAGATTTTGTTTCAAAATATCCAGATGGGCATGATAGTACACTCCTCTAATCCCAGCATTGGGAGACTGAGGCAGGAGGATTACTGGAAGTTTGAGGCTAGCCTGGACTACAAAGTGAGTTCATAACTAGCCTGGACTACATAGTGAGACCTTGTCTCCAAACATTAATTACCTAATTAATTAGTTAAAATTTCTAATAGTTTCTACCAGGTTTCAGGACTTAGGAGGTGGAAGGTCTTACTAGATCAACCAGGCTGGGGTCAAACTTGTGATCCTCCTACCTCAGTGTCCCTAAATACTGTGATTACAGGTTTGCCCACCATGCCCACCACAGATTTTTGTTTTCAGTGTTTGTAATTCCCAGACCAAAAGTGTCACTTTGAAAATTACATGACATAAACAGTTCATAACACGCAGGGGGATTTTGACAAAAACAGATTTAGGTTAAAGCAAGGCAAATGACCAGGTTGAAAATATGTATTCAGAAGACATTGCATAATCTCAATACCATCCCAAGGCTGTTTTTCAAGTAAGGGAGGTATACTGACCAGCTTTCCCATTGTTGGGTCAAAATACCCGGCACTTGCAACTTAGAGGAGGAAGGGTTTACTGTGGATCAGTTTCAAGGTTTCAGTCGGTGGTCCACTGGCTCCAAGGTGGAAGGACCTAGTGGGAGGGTTACAGTGGAGGAAAAGGAGGACATCTGCCAAGGAGCAGGGGCAAGCGGGAAAGGAAATGGCGGGGACCAAATATTGTCTCCATGGTCACGTTCCTAATATTGTCTCCTTGGAGGTCATGTCCTCCAAGAAGCCCCATCTCCTTGTATCCCACTTAGGTATGAAGCGACCCACAAGTGGATCCACTGAGGGTGGATTTGGTGAATCACTTCTCTGAGTGTCTAAGTCAGGCAATTTGACAAGCAAGGTTAAATGTCACAGGAGGAAAGCCAGAACTATCCTACCAA
>NW_004524596.1:437954-439032 GCF_000260255.1 Octodon degus | reverse complement strand
TCTCAGTGCACCTCAGGGGTGGGGCTGGCACAACATGCCAGGGATTGAACCCCAGCTGCTGCGCTCTGCCAAAGCAGGCGCTTTAGTCTGCTGAGCTATCTGGCCGGCCCCAAGAAATCAAATCTTAACTTAAGTAAACTAGCCTAATTATATTAATAATAATGTGCTATGTACTAAAGAATTATTGTGTAATAGTGTGTAGTGTGTTGAGTACATTCAGACTAGATGGGGCTGGGGAGATGGCTCAGTAGAATAAGCGCTTCCCTGGCAAGCGCAAGGGCCTGAGTTCAATCCCTGGTTCCACCCCCCCCAAAAAAAACCAACTCAGACTAGAAATATTTTAATGACATAAAGCTCTACTTAATTAACCCCAAGGTCTACATTAACTTTAAACCTAAGAATCAGGGCACTTAAGGATGTTTTCGGTTGATGTAAGACCAATCTGGTCAAATTTGCTACATTAGTGTAGTCTTTGTTGTAAGTCCATATGGTGGCCCCCAGCACGTAGCTTCACCCTAAAAGTTTTAGGGGACTAAGGGGCATGAGCTTGCAGAAGATTTCATTCATGAAAAGAGTCATGGGAAGAGCACCCACTGATCCCCCCTGAGCAGGCTACACAACTCCTACAGTTTTTGTCACGCTATTAAGAGAATGATCTGTGTGCAGGTGGTTTTTGAATATTTCCAGGCTGGAATACTGGGAAGTGTGAGTCTAAAGAAAGTAACCCCGTGGAACGTGAACACAGGGCGCCTGCTCAGTGCTTCGTTGCCTTCTTTTCAGTCCACTCATCTCTGTTTAATCAAATTAGCCTGGCATCCTAAGGAGTCTGCTTTCCGTCTCCTTACAGCTAACGGGCTGACAAACCTGAAGCAACTGTGCCTATTTCGCTTGACCCAGTTGTCTGACATTGGAGGAGGGATGGATCACATAATCGGGTCCCTGTCAGGTGAACCCCGTGACCTCCACGAAATACAATTAGTCTCCTGCTGCCTGACTGCAAATTCTGTGCGCACTCTAGGTAACCATTTCTTCTTTCTTTCTTTCTTTCTTTCTTTCTTTCTTTCTTTCTTTCTTTCTT
>NW_004524596.1:435433-437126 GCF_000260255.1 Octodon degus | reverse complement strand
CTGGGATTACAGGTGTGCATCACCACACCCAGTCTCAGTCACTGTTTTAGCACACCCCGGGGGTGGGGCCAGAACAGCATGCAGGGGATTGAACCCCGGACCCTGTGCCCTGCCTAAGCAAGCGCTTTAGTCCGCTGAACTATCTGCCCAGCCCTTCAATATAGAACTCTTGACTACCACATATGAGGTGTTGGATTTGATTCTCAGCACTGAAAAAGACAACAAAGGACAAAGGGGGAAAAAAAACAACACAGTTTCTACTTAGTGTCAGTATCTTCTTTAAAAACTTTCAAAAAAAAAAAAAAAACAACACAGTTTCTACTTAGTGTCAGTATCTTCTTTAAAAACTTTCAAAAAAAAAAAACCAAAAAACTTTCAACTATTAACCTAACTATAAATGGAAACTCAGATGAGTATGAAAACTACCTAATTGTTTGCTAAAGAATGCAAAAAGCAATGTACTTTGGATTCTTGCTGAACCAGTTTTGGTTATGCACAAAGGATCTGAATGTTTACTGTTTATCAAAACTGAATCTGGGTAGGGTAGTATGCACCTGTAGTCCCAGCTGCTCAGGAGGCTACACCAAGGGACTGCCTAAGTCCAGGAGATTAAGGCCAGTGTGGGGAACAAAGAAAGATCCCATCCAGTGAATGGATGGATGAATGAAAAAAGTCTTGTAATATTAAAGATCCTTTGAACTGACTTGAATGTAATGCTATTGTTACTAATAAGAGAGATACTGATAAGGGGAAAAATAACTTTGTCTTCTACTTGAGCATATTCAGTTGATAAGCAAGGCCAGAAACAAAGGTCTGTGGCATTAGACTTAGGGACTCCCACTGGGGCCATCAAGAAATGACCTGTACTCGTATTTTGGACATAGTTGTTCATTTGTTCAAGCAGCATTATGATCCATATCATGGTTCTAAAATTTTATTAAGACTTCCTTTATGGTCCAGAAAGTAAGTGATCTATTGCTGTAAAGCACACTTGAAAAGGGTGTGTATTCTGCTACTCTGAGTGGGAGTCAATGTCAGTCAGATCCCTTTGCTTGGTAGCACTGTTCAAATGTTCTCACACTGATTTATTTTCTTTCTTTCTTTCTTTCTTTCTTTCTTTCTTTCTTTCTTTTTTTTTTTTTTTTTTTTGTATTTTGGGGAAGGATCTACAGAGTGCTCAGGGTCTCACTACTAGATTGGACTCATAATGATCCACCTGTTTACAGCCTCCCAAGAGCTGGATTACAGGCATGTGCTACCACGCCCAATCTTAATTGCCCCCTCAGCATGCCTGGGGGTGGGATTAGCACAGCAGGACCAGGGATTGAACCCCCGGCCCATGCACCTACTTGCAGTTGCTTTATCCACTGAGCTATTTGGCCAGCCCTACATTGGCTTTCATAGTAATTTTTTGTTTTGATTTTTGAGACAAAGTCTCATGATGTACTCCAACCTGACCAAGCACTTACTATGTAGCACAGGCTTGCCTTGAACTCAGTATGTAGTCAAGGTGGGGCTCTAACTCAAGGAAATAATCCTGCCTCAGCCTCCTGAGTGCTGGGAGAAAGAAGTGTGCCATCACATCCAGTGTCCATAGTTATTTTGAAATTAGATATTGCAATGCCTCCATCCTTGCTGTCTTGTTTTGTTTTGTTTTTTAATGTATTTTACTATAGGGTCCACAAGGTCTCAC
>NW_004524596.1:428137-431303 GCF_000260255.1 Octodon degus | reverse complement strand
AAAAAAAAAAGAGAGAGAGAGAGACTGGGCGTGGGGGCGCGCCTGTAATCCCAGCTCCTGGAAAGCTGTAAACAGGCAGATCACTGTGGGTCTGATCTAGTAGTGAGATGCTGAGCACCCTGTAGACTCTTCCCTAAAATACAAAAAAAAAGGAAAGAAAGAAACTTGCCATATTTCCTGTCATGTAATAACTGCCTGTAAATATTTGGGTGAATAGTTAAATGACTATAAAGCAGAGTTTAAAGATTTCTTTAAATCTTCTCAGGCCTTGGATGCTTCCCCACTGCCCTGTTAAAATGGAGTTTATATGTATAAATATAACAGTTGTGTTTTCTGAATCCCTATAGGATATGTATAGCAAGTATGGGCAATTCTCTATATTTTTGAATAAACTATTGAAAACATTATGTAACCTTTTAAAATGAGACTATCAAGCCGCTAGCAGGCTGGGTGTGGTGGTGCACACCCGTGACTTCAGCACTCCAGAGACTGAGGCAGGAAGATCACTGTGAGTTTGAAGCCAGCCTGGGCTATATAGTGAGTACAAGGACAGCCTGAAGCTACACAGTGAGGCTCTGTCTCATAAAGCAAAACAAAAGAAAACTACAAAAGCAAATCTGCTAGGTGTCCATAAAGTGTTTTTTTGTTTTGTTTTGTTTTTGAGGTAGGGTCCCACAGTGTAGTGCAGGCTGGTTTTGAATTTGTTTATGTAGCTCAGGTTGGCATCAAACTCATGGTGATCCTCCTGCCTCAGCTTCTGGAGTGCTGGGATTATAGGCATGTGCCACCATGCCTGGCTCCATAAAGATTTCTAAGGAAACTGTTAATACAAATGTACTGGTAGAGAGCCCCATGGTTGGAAAAAGCAAGACAAATACTGGGAACACAGAAATGGTGAGCCCAAATTACAAATGAAAATAACAAATGTACATTTTCATGAAAACCATGTGATTTTTTTGAAGAAGATTTTCCTACCCACCAAAAAAAAAAAAAGATTTTCCTGCCAAGAAAGGAAAAACTTCAGCTTCATGAAGCAAAAATGAAAAACACATGAAGTGAGGAAAGGATGTTTCTTAGGTAGAGTAAGGCTGCTGCATGACTCCATGAAAAGTAGTTTTCTGTATTTGTCACCTCAGCAGATTTGTCTTTGTCATTGAAGTATATTTCTCGCTGAGGGTGGTGGCACATGCCTGTATTCCCAGCATTCTTAAATATTTATTTATTTATTTATTTATTTATTTAGTGTGTGTGGCCAGCTCAGCCCACCAGGGGTGGGGCTGGCTGGCATGTGGTACTGGGGGATTGAACCGCGGTCCCTGTGTTTTGCTTAGCTTAGCTTGTTCTAAGCAGGTGCTTTAGACCACTAAGCCATCTCACCAGCCCTCCCAGCATTCTTAAAAGGCTGAGGAATGAGAATTGCAAGTTGGAGCCCAGGCTGGGCATTTAGGACATTAACAGCACTGTTAATTTCCTAATAACAGCCTTAAATTTAAAAAGGGTTGGGGATGTAGCTCAGTGTGCAGTCAGTCTGTGGGTTCAGTTTCTAGTAAGACCAAAAAAAAAAGAAAAAAAGAAAAAAGAAAAGGCAAAGCAAAGTTCGTCTTGGTCTTGCTTAAAAAATAAAACAGTAAAACAGGGCCGGGGAGATAGCTCAGTAGAATAAGTACTTGCCTCGCAAGCGCAAGGGCCTGAGTTCCATCCCAGGTTCCACCAAAAAAAAAAAAAAAAAAAGAGCTGGCAAGATAGCTCAGCAATCTAAAGCACCTGCTCAGGCAAGCTTAGGCAGGCGCAGGGAATTACAGTTCAATCCCAGGCACCACATGCCACACCAGCCCTGCCCTCAGGGTGGGCTGAGCGGGCCAAAAAAGCAAAACCAAACAGAAACAGAGGCTGGGGATAAGATTTTTGCCCAGAATGTGCAAGGTCTTGAGTTTAGTCCTAGGAGGTTAAAAAAAAATCCAGTTACATTTATCTCTTTTTAATTAATGTGTTCAGTCCATTTATGTCTAAGGTACTTACTGATATGGCTGGATTTGCACCTGCTACTTTGTTCTTTTTTTTTTTTTTTAACTTTCTAAATTGTTATTATGACATCGACAAAATAATCTAAACTGAAGTGCACAGAAATGCTTGTCTCACTGACTTCAGCCCCACTGTTTCCTGTGTGTGCCAGGGCGCATTTGTGAATTGGAAACAGCTTTCCAGTTCACCTAACCCAACCGCCTCATTATGTGCCTGCAGACACGAGTGACTCCCACAGCGATAACACACACAGCTCTGTCTTCTGCTGCTTTCTGTACATGACCTAGAGTTTATTAAGCAGAATGGAGGGCAGGCAGTTGATCTCTGGTCAATCCGTCATAGTCAGAAGAGTAGCGGGTTACGCCTCATGGAGTACTGTATCTTTGGTAATAATGACGTTGACCTAGTCAAGTGATAGTTTGCATTACCATCAGCAAAGAAAAGAAGATCTGGAAATCTTCTAAGGATATTTGAAAATGCATATAGGAGCTGGGGCAATAGCTCAGCAATCTGGGTGCCCGCCCGGCAAGCAGAAGGACCTGGGGTTTGACCCTTGGTCCTGCATGCTGTGCCGGCCACTGAAACTGAGCATGGTGGTGCACACCTGTAATCCCAATGCTGGGGAGGCTGAGACAGGAGGATCATTATGAGTCCAAACTGTGCAGTGAGACCCTGTACCAAATAAATATGCATATAGTCCCCTGAAACTTAAAAAAAAAAAACAATTAACATTTGCATTTTTTCCAGCTCAAAATCTACACAATTTGGTCAAATTGAGCATTCTTGATTTATCAGAAAATTACCTGGAAAAGGATGGAAATGAAGCTGTACAAGAACTGAGTAAGGAGACTCGGGCTTCCGGGGAGACGTGGGCGCGGTGCTCTAGGGCTTCTCAGCTCAATAAACCGCTGTGCTTGATGAATAAAAATATATTGAAAGAAAGAAAGAAAGAAAGAAAGAAAGAAAGAAAGAAAGAAAGAAAGAAAGAGAAAAGAACTGAGTAGGAAGGACAACTCAGCCAAAAGCACATATTTGAGTATGAATAGCCAGCAGTTAGAAAATCAGCTCAGCCGGCTCTCTGCAGCCCTGTTAGCCTGGAAAAAGAAACACTTTCAGCACTTTCTTTCTTTTTTTTTTTTTTTTT
>NW_004524596.1:427040-428037 GCF_000260255.1 Octodon degus | reverse complement strand
GCCGGCATGGCATACCGTGGATCAAACCCCACCCCTAGGCCTGCCTAAGCAGGCGCTTTGGTCTTCTGAGCTATCTGGCCGGCCCTCAGCATTGTTCTCTTTGCTCAGGATTGCTTTGGCTATTTAAGTTCTTTCATGCTTCCATATAAATTTTAGTACTGTTTTTTCCTAGATCTGAGAAGATTTTTTTTCTTTTCATTTTTGTTACCGGGCATCAAACTTGGGACCTTGTTCTTGTCAGGCAGGTTCTTGTGCCACTGAGCTATCGGCAAAGAATGTCTTTTTGTGTGTGATCATAACATCTCCCTCATCAGGCAAGTGTATCACTGGTATTTTGATGATGATTGTATTAAATCAGTAATCATTTTCAGTAATGTGGTCATTTTAATAATATTAATTCTCAATTTTGGCATCATTGTGGATGGATGGTCCTTCCATCCACTAATGTCTTCAATTTCTTCTGTTTTATAATTTCCAATGTAGACCTCTTTGACTAGGTTTATTCTTAGATGTTTTATATTTTTTGAGCCTATGATATAAGATTGTGTCTTAGGTACTTTCCTCTCATTGCTGAGATGAAATACCTGATGCCCAAAATTAAGGAAGAAAAAATTTACTTAGCTCACAGTTTGTCGAGGTTTCAGTCCATACTCGGCTGGCTCCAAGGTAGGGTGCATCGCAGAGGGAACACAGTTCATGATGGTAGAAGACAGCAAAGGCAAAAAAAAAGGTGACGGAGCCAGCCTTTGTCTCTTCCTTTTATTGTAAGCAGGCTACCCGCCCAGGGCAGATGTATCACTCACACTGCCAATCCAAGCACTAGGAATGAACCAACCACAAACCGTAGATTCAGCCACATCTGAAAAGCCTACACCTCGTGATTACGTAAGGCTTCAGGGGACATCCAGACACAAACCATAACAGATTGTTTTCCTGGTTTTTTTCTCAGTGAGTTCATTATTTGTGTGTAGGAAAGCTACAGTGATTGAACAGATTT
>NW_004524596.1:405051-426253 GCF_000260255.1 Octodon degus | reverse complement strand
TGTGTGTGGCCAGCTCAGCCCACCAGGGGGCAGGGCTGGCTGGCATGTGGTGCTGGGGGATTGAACCGTGGTCGCTTTGCTTTGCTAAGGCTTGTTCTAAGTAGGTGCTTTAGACCACTGAGCCATCTCACCAGCCCCCATAGCCCAGCACTTTCTTAAAGGGCCCTTGCCCTGCAGGCCAGGGGCCTCGGAGCCACCAGTTCACATCTTTCCTTCAAAAAGCTTGTGACTGATGCTAGAGGCAAATTTGCTTAAGGAATTCGTGATAAGACTTTTAGGTATGACAGTGATATATGATTAAAACAAAAAATGAAAGGACCGATATGTTTTGGATTCACTTCACAGGAACACAAGAGGCATGGGGTCGGGATTAAGTGGCTGCCCGCGATTTGCTCTTTGCTGCAGGTTGGGTTATCCTTACGCGTGCTGCAGCTTCATTACCCCATTCTGCACAATGCTTTTGTGTGTCGGGGAGTGCCCATGAAACAGCAGAACAGATTCTCAGTGCAAACTGACTAGGCCGCAGAGCCATCGAACCTAGAGATCGTTTCTCCCCCATGCCCCTTCACCCTCTGTCGCTTTGGAGACAACCTGGCTCCTGAACTGCTTTTGTTTCCTCAAGTCAGCAGGCTCAGCCTCCTGGAGCAGCTGTCTGCGCTGATGCTGCCTTGGTGCCCGGGGGTACGTGTCAGCCTGGCCAGCCTGCTGGAGCGACTAGAGGGGACCCCGCAGCTCACCAAGCTTGGGTTGAAGAACTGGGGCCTCACAGATGCAGAGATTAGAATTTTAGGTAGGTACACAGGACCCAAGAGGTTGGCCAGAAACTTCGTCCGTTGACTTTATTTCTTTTGTCCATTTTCCTTGTCTCTTTTAAAAAGTGCATTTAAAGAGAATGAACACATATTAATGAGGAAGAATATTTAAAACAGTGACCCTTTACAAGACTGAAAGGAAAATCATTCAAAATCATTCACGGTATCTGACAAAGTATATTACATTATTGTTCATCCCAGCTGTAACTCTCTGAAATTCAGCAAGGCTGATCCAATCCCAGGAAAAAAAAATTTAAGCCAAGTTACTGGGTATTCAAAATAGGCAAAGGTAAAAGCAGCTGTGTCTCAGTGAACCACAGAATATCTTTAAGCAGTGGTGGCTCAGTACAGCACCCGCTCATCTGTCTAAATGACTGAGGACACCTCCCATCACAAACAGCTGATGAAAGGTCTGGGTGCTGTCTTTAGTCATTAATAATTTATCTGCAATCAACCATCTCAAAACATAATGGTTTAAAACAATAATCATTATAGTTTCTGTGGCTCAGGAACATGGGAGTAGCTTAGCCAGGTGATTCTGCGTCAGCTCTCTCAAGCAATTGCAGGCTGGAAGATGGCGGACACTGCTGGAGGCCCGGCCTCCAGGGGCTTCTCCTGGGCCTGGCAGTTCATGCTGGTGTTGGCTGGATGCCTCAGGTCCTTAGCACTCTCTCTCCCAGTGGGCTGTCTGAATGTCCTCACAGCACGGCAGCTAATTTTCCCCAGAGGATGAAGTCCAAAGCTACAGTGCTTCCCATGGCCTAGCCTTGGAAGGTTGGCACTAGGCATTTCCTGTATGACCTACCGGTGACCCAGTTGAACCCTATGCTGTGGGGGGAGGGGCGATGTAGGGGTATGAAGCACAGGGAGGTGAAAGTGACAATGGGGACCATCCTGGCGGCCATCGCCCCCTGAGGTGGAAGGCTGGTGAAGGGCCTCAGCTGCCTTCACTTCCCTCTCAGGTTGGGTAGAGCGTGTGTAGTTCACATGACATAAAAGTTACCATTTTCACCACTAAGGCGCACGGTTCCACGGCCTGTTTTCACAGTGTCAGTGCAGCCATGGCCACCATTCACCTCCTGAAGCTTTCATCTTCCTCATCGGCATTTCTCTTCCCCTTCCGCATTCCTTCCTATCTGTCTGACCTTTTGCAAGCTTCTCTCTTAGCAGTGCCTGCCTCTAGTCCTGAGGCTGCCCAACGGCTTCCCCCCACCCAATGGTGCTTCAAGATCTGATCTTTCTTTCTCTTTATTCCAGGCTCCTCTTCCTCTTACCCATCAAATCATACCATCCAGGGGTCTTCATTACTTTTCTTGTTTCTGAGACAAAATACCCAACACCTAAAGTTAAATGAAAAAAGGTTTATTGTAGCTCACAGCTTGTAGTGGTTTCAGCCCATAGTCAACTGGCTCCAAGGCAGGGTGGCACATGGCAGGGGAGAAACAGTCCATGGCAGGGTCCACAGGAAGCAGCGGAGCAGCAGGCCTCATGTTCCCTTTCTTCCCATCCAGGCTACCAGGCTTTTGATTGGTGCCACCCAGCAGGGTGGGCTTTTCCACTGTCCACATTCAGAGCTATGCTAAGGACCAATTTAGTTATTATACAACATTAGCACACCCTTAGTGGACCCTAACCTACCCTAGATCCAGCTATCTCCAAAAAGCCTCATCTATGTGCGCATAAAGCTTTTTTTTCGGTGAGGGGGGTTCATCTCCAGGCAGGCCCAACACGTTCTTTAAGTGACATTTCAGGCCCTTCCTCTATTCTCAGTGATACTGGAGGCAGGCAGTTGGTTGACAGGTTAAGTGTTTTATTTATTTATTTTGTGGTACCAGGGATTGAACTCAGGACCTTGCGCTTGCCAAGCTCTCTCCCCCTGGTTGACAGGCTGATGAGCGAGCTATAGTGCCTCTCAGGTAATCTCATGGAGTCTCTTAACAGTGTCTAGATTTAGAATTCATGCTGGGGAGGCACTTTTAGGCAGGGGTCTTTCAAGTCTATAAGTACACAGCCACTCATTTCTCCTACTCCTGAGGCTAGGAAAGGACATGCAACGTTTAGTGAAATAAGAGCTCAGCCAGGCAGGGAGGTGCACACCTGTAATCCCAGCACTCAGGAAGCTGAGGCAGGAGGCTCACAGCAAGCTCAAGGCTAGCTTGAATTACACAGCAAAAATCCCATCTTAGAAAAATAAAGGAGAGCCAGGGAGATAGTTAAGTGGCATAAGCACCTGCCTGGCAAGCAAGTGCAAGTCCTGAGTTTGATCCCTGGTACCAAAAAAAAAAAAAAAAAAAAAAAAAAAGCAATAATCCTCTATTTGATTTTACTTTCTTAGTGTCTTACAAGCCCCCATTTGTGAAAAAGAAAAATAAATAGGAAAAGTTATCAAATTCCTGAAAACTTAGCTATAATGATACACTCTAAAAAATATAAGTTAAAAATGAGTGAAAACTAAATAGTAGTAATTTATTCTCAAATATTTAAAAATTTGTAGATTTATCATTATAACCCTATCAAAGATAACCATTACTATCCCTGGTATACAAAGAGGCCTGAGCCAGCATGGTGGCACTTGCCTGTAATCCTGGACCTTGGGAGGCTGAGGCAGGAGGTTCACCATGAGTTCAAGGCCAGGCTGGGTTACATAGTGAGTTCAAGGCCAGTTCAACTGCATAGTGAGACCTAGTCTCAAAAAGCAAAAGAGGAGCTGGCCAAATAGCTCAGGGGATTAAAGTGCCTGCAAGCAGGTGCAGGTGCAGGGGCTGGGGGGTTGATCCTGGGGCCTGCTGGACCAGCCCTGCCCCCAGGGTATGCCCCTGGGGCACACTGAGATTGCAATTATGACTGGGAGTGGTGGAGCACACCTGTAATCCCAGCTCTTGGGAGGCTGTAAACAGGTGGAGCACTACAAGTCTGATCTAGTAGTGTGACCCTGAACACTCTGTAGACCCTTCCTTAGAATACACAAAGAAGAAGGAGGAGGAGGAGGAGGAGGAGGAGAAGGAGGAAGAGGAGGAGAAGGAGAAGAAGGAGAAGGAGAAGGAGAAGAAGAAAGAAGAAGAAGGAGAAGAAGGAGAAGAAGAAGAAGAAAGAAGAAGGAGAAGAAGAAAGAAGAAGAAGGAGAAGAAGAAGAAGAAGAAGAAGAAGAAGAAGAAGAAGAAGAAGAAGAAGAAGAAGAAGAACAACAACAACAACAACAACAACAACAACAACAACAACAACAACAACAACACCCCAAAGAAGCTTGAATACAAAAAAGGTCATCTGACTGTAGTGGGGACAAGGTTGGAGATGAAGAGCTGAGGAAAGGCCACAGAAGTGCAAATGCATACAGGGTTCCCCTTGGCACAGGCCTCCACCTCCCAGAGGAAGTTATCTGCTGGGCTTGAGGCAGGTACAAGGCAGCAGGAGACAAGTGCTGGACAGCAATCTGTCTCTCTCGGTTCCCGGAATGCTCCCTGTCCATGCCCTCCAGGGGCTGCCTATTGAAGTAGCTGGGTGCACTGATTCTACAGACAGACAGACCTGTCCATCCCATCCACTCAATAGATGCGTGACCCGCAGCAACTTAAATTTTCTGAGCCTAAACATCAAAAGGAGAGGGGGACTTTGGGGCTGGGTTTGAAAAAAAAAGACTCCTCCCAAATGAGCTGTCTTATTTTATTTCATTATTTTTTAATGTATTTGGTACAGGATCTCACTGTGCAGCTCAGACTCATAACAATCCTACTGTCTCAGCCTCCCCAGTGCTGTGATTACAGGTGTGAGCCACTCTGCCTGGTCTTGGTGGCCAGCTCAGCACCATCCTTGGAAACACGCTCAGACCAGGGACTGAAACTCACCTGGCCCCTGGTATTGCAAGCCCATTTAGGGAATGACAATGAGAGGAGGACCTGTGTGTCAGATGAAGGGGGTAATGGAGTTGCTAATTAAAGGGAGAACGTGTCAGGAGATGCCAGGGGACAGAGATGCCAGATGCGAGGCATGGCATAAGCCACAGTGGACCAGGCGTGCTGTCCTGGCAAAACTCAAAGCCTGGGCACTCTTAAATGTTGCCCTTCAGTAGAATAAGTGCTTTCCTGGCAAGCACAGGGTCCTGAGTTCAATCCCAGGTACTGTAAAAAAAAAAAAAAAGTTGCCCTTTTTCTGCCCTGCACTTAGGTTCCTAGGGGTGGAGATCACACAATTTGCCAGAAAAGGTTTGTTACAAATTCAAACTAGCAAACTTTGACAAAATTGCTTAGAACCCATTTTAAAAAAAAAAATACTATAACAACTGTGGCATACAGAAAAAGCAGGGATTGAAAGCGGTTCTCATAGCTTTCAATTTTTATGCAAATAATAAGGCTGAAAATTAAATTTTCTACCTTAAGAAGGCATACAAAGAACTGATTATGCATAAAAGCAAAACAATGATAAACAGAAGAGTCCAAATCAGCTGGCTGTGGTGTGTATGCCTGTGGCCCCAGCTACTATCGAAGCTGGCACAGGATGGTCACGAAGTCGAGGCCAGCCTGGGCAACTCAGCGGGACCATCTCAAGAAATTTAAAAAAACCCAAAGCGTAAAAGGCTGGGTATGTAGCTCAGCCAGAGAACCAGAATTCAATTCAGTACTAAAAAAAAAATAGCACCTTAATTTTGTTGAGTGGTTGCAGTGATATTTATGGGTCTGTGAGTAAAGGGTTTTTGAGTTTTTGTTTTCTTTTTGGGGGGCGGAACCAGGGATTGAGCTCAGGCCCTTTCACTTGCCAGGCAAGCGCTTATTCTACTGAGCTATCTACTTGGCCCCTGTTTTGTTTTGTACTAAAAATCAAACTCAGGACTTTTTTTTTTTTTTTTTGGTGGAACCGGTGATTGAACTCAGGCCCTTGCACTTGCCAGGGAAGCGCTTATTCCCCAAACTCAGGACCTTTTGCTTGCCAGCAGGTGCTTGTGCTTCTGAGCTAGTGCTCCCACCCCCATTTTAAGACAGAGTCTCACTGCATTTTGGGCTGATTTGAACTCACTGTGTAACCCAGGCTGGCCTGGAACCCCCAGCAAGCCTCCTGCCTTAGCCTCCCAAGTGCATGCGCCACCATGCCTGGCTTTCTTGTTCCCTATGTTGCCTCATGGGGATGGTTTGAATGCATTCCCCAAAAAGCACGTGTAGGAAAGTGAGTCCTCAGTACAACAGTGTTGGCAGGGGACATGCGACTGGGAGCTATTTCAGGTCCTGCGGGGGCTCTGGCTCCCACATGGATTCAGCTGACCACAGAAGAGCATGAGGCTGTTTCAGCTCCTTTGTTCTCTCAGCCT
The DNA here is from genome assembly GCF_000260255.1 of Octodon degus. NCBI lineage: Eukaryota > Metazoa > Chordata > Mammalia > Rodentia > Octodontidae > Octodon > Octodon degus. The sequence continues at coordinate 420,145 of NW_004524596.1, read as the reverse complement.
CCTTTTGCTCTTCTGCTGTGGGTGTGACACTACAGAGGTCCTTGCCAGACAGTACCTTCTCAAAACAGATGAAGACACCTTAGACCGGGGGTATAGCTCAGTGGCATGTGTGAGGTCTTGCGTTCGATTCCCATTACCTCCCCCTCCCCCCAAAAGAAGACCCCTCATGGGGGTGGGGGGGGCCTTTTTTAAAATCAAATTTGGCTATCAAACCCAGCCTGAGTCCCTTTTTTCAGCCGCTTCGTCTTGGGCATCTTTGTTGGACACTGCTCACAGAGGGCTGACAATCCTGTACTATTTCCTCACAGTTCCTCTAGAGTGAGGCACAGTTGACAGGAAGCTGTGTGTCTGAGGGAAAGGGTGGCTTTTTCATTGGTTAGCTCCACTGTGGGGTGGTCAGATGAGCAAAATAACTTTCTTTGTGGGGCCTTTTCTTCAGCTTCTCCTGACAACAACCCTCCTCATGCCCCAGAGCATCTTAAGGCCGATTACCAGTGTCCTGGGAACACAGCAGAGTCAGAGAGCCTGCTGCTTCTGTGTCCGCAGTGCACCCTGACGTACTGCAGCACGCTGCGGGTGTCTAATTGTAGTGTACAGATTCACACTGCTTTAAGCCTAGGAGATGGACCAGGTTTGTCCTGTTCACACATCCTGGGCAGAGAGCACAATCCATGGCCTCTTGACTACGCAAATTTTTTTGCTGAGTGAATAAAAGTTGAGTAAGAGCTCTGGGGCTGGTATTGAGAGTTTTCCTTAGAGTACAAGAACCACAGAGCACTTGAGACTGCCTGTAATTTGAATGGAGCACTTTGCGCTCTCCTTGGTCCAGGTACAGCCAACAGCTTTGTGTCATGGTTTTGTTCCTCACGGATCCAGTCTTCTTGTGATGACAGAAGCATCTCAGATGCAATGAACAAAAGGCCTCCCTGGGGTTATGGAAAGTGCTGCTTGCTCTTGGTTCCTGTTGTTAACACACATTACCCAAGAAGCTGAGTTAAGACCCTTGCACCTCAACAGGGAGCCAGCATACACAGCTCGCCTCCAGAGGATGAGTGGGCTTCACGTTCTTTAAATTATTGTTAGGAGGTGAAATCTGCTCTGCTAGTTGAGGAGAAAGGAAGTTGCTCCTGGTGGAAGGAGACTCCAGTTAGCACACTCACCCCCAGCCAGCACGTGAAGAGGCGAGGATGCAGAGGATGGTATGCCAGAGCAGGGAGCCCGCAAGGCAGAGCAGGCAGTAATGAAGCGCTTCCGTGAGGAAGACGGACAAGGAGAAAGTGAAGAGCCGTGTGCTAGATCCACAGGCTTGACAGAGGCCCAGCTATACCACGGCTGGCAGAAGACAGAGCTTCACTTCCATCTCACCTTATGGTGCAGCCTTTCAGGCCTACACACCAACTCCTTTACTCCTTGCAGTTGTAGCTCGGACTCCATGGTCATAGCTAGGTCAATGCCCTGTGAACATTTCAAGCCAGGAAAAGAGGAGAAGTGGAAGTAAAGGGCATTTTTTGCCTACGGAGTAGCCTGGAAATTGCATTCTTGCTTCTGTCCATATTTCTCTGGCAAAAATTGAGCCGCGTTTAGCGGCAAGCGAGGCTGGCATATGAGTATATGAGTGGGTATTTATCCAGATAAAACCACGTAGAGTAAGGAGAGGAGGACCTGAGGAACAACTAGAGTCTGTTGTAGCTCCCAAGGACATAGCAGAGGAAGCAGGGAAACTGTGTGTGTTGCCCCACGCCACAGATCGCTGAGGTGTCAAGCAGACACATGGCTGAGACAAGAATGCACGATCCAGTGAACCACCCTGTCTGACCACCTTGGTCCTTAGTTTCTTGACTACTGCCAGACAGGGCCCACTCACTCACGCTATGCTATCCGCAATGAGCTAAGAGCTTTTTTAATTCAGTGCCTTCTGAAGGTGATGGGAGTGCTGAGAATGACAGAAGCCACTTGGACTTAGCACTGTATTTTTCTTCCAGTGAGAAAACTATGCAAAACCACATTTGACCCTAAAATCACAGGTTGTTGGTCAACATCGTCACTGAAAGTGGTTGAGTCCATATAGGTAATGTAGTCTTTGTGCACAGCTGGGTTGACCTCAACCTGCCATAAGCTGGTCTGACAGGAATAACCAGTCTTGTCCTAAAGCCTTCATTACTAGAGGCAGACAGCATTTACTCTTTGCTTTTTGACCTTAACACAGCACTGAACCTTCTTCCTTGAACTTGAACTCTTTAGCCTTTGTCTTTTGCCCGAGGCATACCACATCTATCATTTGTGGTAACAGCTCAGAGTACAAACATACAAGGAATCTGAGTTCCCTTCTGTGTGCCAGACCGCGTACCTGGTATTGGTCCTCCAGAAATGGTCATGGCAGAGGGCAGGACTAACACGTGCAACATCTAAGGGGCACCACGCATAAGGAGTCTATGCCGAGAAAGCTTGGTGGCATAAGCACCTGCCTGGTAGGAACAAGGTCCCGGGTTTGATCCCTGGTACCACGTGCTGTGCTACCCCCGCCAGTCCCCGAAACTGGGCATGGTGATTCACGCCTGTAATCCCCAGTGCTGGGGAGGCTGAGACAGGAGGATCACAACGAGTCCAAACTGTATAATGAGACGCTGTGTAAAATTAAAAAATACATTAAAAAATAAAAATAAAAAAGGTGAACGCTTGTCATATATTGGCCAATTTGCATGGTGGTGTGCAAAGAAAGAGAGATATTTTCTCTTATTGTTTATTCACCTGAGTTCTAATATTACCTAAACGGGTAACATGGGAATGAACACTAAAAAGGCTGCATTCTTTATGTAACAGGAAACCAAGGAAACATTAGATAGCCAGTCTCCTATTGATGGAGTTATTTAGGGTGCCTCATTCTGCAAGAAACAGAGGAACTGTTGTTTTTTGGCACTGGGAATCAAACTCACGCTCTCACACTGCCTAGGCAAGTACTGTGTCACTGACTTATACTCCCAGCCCAGTATTTCTTGAAGAGGCTAGGGAGGATTAAAAACAAACACAACACATCTTTAGATATTTATTTATCTTTTTGAGACAGGGTCTAGCCTTGAGCGCGATTTGTAGCCAGGCTGGTCTCGAACATGCAAAAATCTTCCTGCCTGGAGTGCTGGGATTATAGGTATGTACTACCACATACCACCATACCCGGTTTACATCTTAAAATATTGAAGGAGGTTCCTTTACTTGAGCTTACACTTAGGCATGATGCATAGCCAAAGACAAAATCGATGGGACTTACATCTCCAGAGGAGAAATGACCTAATATTGCCTAACTTTTCTCTCTTTTTTTTTTTTTTTTAAGTATTTGGTTGTTATAGGGTCTCACTATGCAGCTCGAACTCACAGTGATCCTCCTTTCAGCCTCCCCAGCACTGGGACCACAGGTGTGCGCCACTATGCCTGGACTCTGTCTGGCTCAGCCCACTCCGGAAGCGAGGCTGGCGCAGCATGTGGTTCCAGGATCGAACTGTGGTCCCTGTGCTTGCCTAAGCTGGCCTAAGCAGGTGATTTGGTCTGCTGAGTTATCTTACTGGTCCCCTTTTACTCCATTTTGAAACTAACTGAATTTTTTTTTTTTTTTTTAATGTATTCAGTAAAGGGTCTGCAGGGTCTCACTACACAGATCACTCATAGTGATCCTCCTGTTTTTAGCCTCCCAAGCACTGGGATGACAGGTGCCACCATGCTCAGTCTACATCACCGTCTTAGTGCACCCTGGGGGCAGGGCTGGCATGGCACAACGAAGATTGAACCCCGGTCCCTGTGTCTGCCTAAGCAGGCACTTTAATCTGCTGAGCTATCTGGCTGGCCCCTGACTGAGTATTTAATAGCACTTTTCATTCCTCAAATTTTAAAGAACTGTCCATTTCCTGGAAGACTCAGAAAAAGAAGAAAATATACTTCACTGAAATTTGCTTGCGATACCACTACCAATTACTCTTTATTGGGTTCCCTGACACTTTAGGAAAGATATGATTTGTAACTATAATAGGCCACATCCGGAGTCTATCTGTAGATGATTCTAATTTATTCCTGAGCATAGCACTGCTCCAAACATGGGCATTTCAAAACAGAATAAATTTAAAAAACAGAAAAAAAATATATCCTATTTCTCTTTAAAAACTGGTTTTCTTCTGATTAATATAACTTCTTTCCTTACCCAGGTACATTTTTTGAGAAGAACCTTCTAAAGAACTTCCAGCAGTTGGATTTGGCGGAAAACTGTGCAAGCAGTGACGGATGGCTTGGCTTCATGGGTGCATTTGAGAGTCTTAAGCAATTAGTATTTTTTGACTTCAGTACTAAAGGACTTTTACCTGACCCGGCATTAGTCAGAAAACTTGGCCATGTATTATCCAAATTAACTTCTTTGCAAGAAGCTAGGCTTATTGGATGGCAATTTGATGATGAAGATATCAGTGTCATTAAAGGTGCTTTCAAGCTAGTAACTGCTTAAGTAAAAGACACCCTTTGCTAATGAGAACGTGGGGTGCTCTTTACTTTCAGCATGATTTAGAATCCTTGGAAGAAGATGAGGAAATGGGAGTTTAACTTTATGACTCGTACAGTAGTTCGGTGTCTCCTCTCTCCAAGTAGGATTATCAGCTCCTTGAAGGGACTCTAGCACATCCTGTGTGACCCTTGGCCCCAAGGATACTAGGGGACAAAAACTAGTATAATATTACTTGGTACAGTTCCTGGCATGTAACTGATTCAGCAAATATTTGCTAAATATAAATAAATCATCAATAAATAGTTTGATGCTTTAAGGTGTGGTGATGCATGCCTGTACTCCCAGCTACTCAGGAGGGTGGGGTAGGAAGATCACAAGTTCAGTGCCAGCCTGAGTAATGTGAGACTCTGGCTCAAAATTCAGAAAGTTCAGGGCTCAGGATGTACTATAACTCAGTGCTCCCAGGTTTAAGTCCCAGTACTGCCAAAACAAAACAGAAACAACAAAAAGCCATTGTGAAGAAGCAAACCAGAATTATCTAATGCTCTTTAATCGAAATGTTTAATTCCAATTAAAGGATTTGGAATGTAAAAAAACCACTTTCTCATATTGGACGCATACTGGACTACCAAAGAAGACTCGCATTCTTTAGTCAAGTAAGAACTGGCAGTTGATAAGCAAGTAAACCAGAGGCTTCTAAGTCAGACCTTCTGCAGTAGCGGAACCATTCCCTGTATATAATTCCATAATGAAGAGAGAGAGAAAATAAGAAAATATATCTCATTCATTTGCTCCCTATGGAAGCCAAGCACACCCAGCCTTGACCTTTTCTCCATCTCCCAAAATAGCCACTCCCAAAAACATCTAAAAAACCTAATTCAAACAGGTTGAAATCAAGGGTTTAGGAAAAACTAGCTTGTACTTGTAGTGCATCTTCTATTCTCATGGCAACTCAAATTAATGGCTTAGCTGTTGGTGTAGGTAACCCTTGGCCAGCATGCTGAGGTAGAAGTTAGAAACTTGGGGTGAATCCGTTAAGTAATTGGGCATCTATTCTATAGATTTAGTCATAAAATTTTACAGATCAACTAATTCATTCTCTTCCTTAATTTACAGATGAGAAAGCTCAGAGATGTTAACCCGCTTGTTCAGGATTACAAAACTGCTTCTATAGCTTCCACGGCAGGACTGGAACCCTATTACCTTCCAGTCCAGGGATTGTTCCATTACATACAGTGATTTCTTCAAATGGAATTAGTCACACTCCAAGGAGCTTGCTTATAATCACAGGCCTGGGCTGAAATTCCTTTTTTTTTTTTTTTTTTTTTCTGTCTTGTTTCAAGCTATCCTCTGGCAAGACTTACCAACAATGCCGCTGCAGTGTTGCAGAAAGCTGTGCTGGCCATGATCATATCCAGGAGCTGGTGAGAACTCGGCCAGCAAGACCTCTATGAAATAGTGGGCGGGCAATGCCGTCTGCAACGTTTGGCACCACTGATTTTCAGCAGGTCGCACCAATGCCTTCACGGCCCACAGGCACGTCTGAGGGTCCTTTCTCAAGGAGGGCAGGTGAGCAGTAGTGCCCCTGTTGTGGCACAGCTGCAGATACGGCCTCTGAATGAGTCTAAGGAAGCAGGCACAGAACCTGATGCAGATCTCTGCTCAGTATCCAGTCACTTAAAAATCCCACAGGAAGACACGAGAAGACATGTATGGGGACGCAGCACACACGTCTTAATTATCACTCAGGACGTGACTGTCCTTTAAATTTCACACATGACCTCAATTCACGTTTGGATGAGGTCAATGGAGGAAAACCCCCTTTTAGCAGTAGACTAATACTAGGTACAGTACATAGCTGGATGACGTAAGACAAAGGACAAGAAACAGGTTGCCGTGTTATAAACTTTCATTTTCCCAGGGTTGAGGGGACGCGTGGGCTGTGCTTCTTCGCCCAAACAGAGCTGCAGCTGTCAAAAACAATGGTCAACACTTTGCTAAGCAAAAGGTTCTTAGAATGTGGTCACTTTTTTACAAAAGATGATTACAATTTTACTTGATACAGGTGGATTTTTTGACATTTGTTATTCTACTGTGAAGGAGGACTTGGAAGTGTCCTATTTATAAAGAGGATGAACTGTTACCAATGCTGCCAAGACAAGTGTCTTCTCTAGATCGCTGTGTGGAGGCTGAAAAGTCACAGGGCTCCAGACAACACAATGGGTTCTAGGGAAGCCAAATCCATTTTCAAAATTCACGTAAAAAATCATAGCTATAGAATGATAAAACAACATAAAACAAACTTCACAGGTACTGTATGACTGCTGCTCATTATGCTTTTTGTGAGTAATACTGGCCCCATTGGAAAGGCTTTAAAATCTGCCTTCAAAAAACAACCAAAAAATTATTTAGATGATTCTCACACTGAATCACATTAACAATTCACTTTAACTGCCCACAGGCTTCATAATACTGTATCCTGCAATGTATAGTCCATTATACTTCGGTGAAATTATATAAAATATAGCTGAATTATGCAAATTTGAAAAGATATCAAATACCAAAAGATATTTATAAGGAATTCCACATAGTTTGGTGATATGTTTTGGTAATAAAATGAGAAATACAACAATTAAAAGGTAATTTGAAAAGATTCATTCCACTATTATGAACATAGAAAACTGGGATTCTTTCATTGCATTTCATGAAAGGTTTGGTATTCACTTAACTAAATAAAACACTGAGAACCATCAACTATTTACAACTGTTGCCAGGCATTCGGGTCCACGCCTGTGATCCCAGTACTTGGGAGGACGAAGCAGGAGGATCTTCACAAATTCAAAGCCAGCCTGGGCTACATGGTTACTTTAAGGCCAGCCAGAACTATAGTGTGACTCTGTCTAAAACACCAATTAAAAATAAAAATAAAAAAATAAAACACCAATACCAACTGGGCGGTGGTGCACACCTATAATCCCAGCACTCTGGAGGCTGAGGCAGGAGGATCACTGTGAGTTCAAGACCAGTGTGGGCTACAAAGTGAGCTCCAGGCCAGCCTTAACAGCACAGTGAGACCCTGTCTCAAAAAGACCAAAAACAACAATGACCAAAAAACTGCCCCCCCAACACTAACACCCCAGTGACAACATCCAATGTGTTGAAATCTGTGAACGTGACAAATTTTAACAAAAATCCACATAATTAAAAGACCTTTAAATTGTGTTAAGATAGTACACTGTGTCCAAAAATTTCTAATAAAAACATTTGCTAATACTTTGCAAGACATAATTCAGAGCTGGGAATGGTGGTTCCCCCCCTATACTCCCAGCACTTGAGAGGCTGAGGCAGGAGGATTACTGAGAATTGGAAGCCAGTCTGGACTATAAAGTGAATTGAAGGCTAGTCTGAACTTGACAGTGAAGCCCTGCCTCAAACAACAATACAACAAAACCAAAACAAAATACAAAGGTATAATTTAAGAGGAGCTAAAAAAAAGTAGCAATTAAATCTGAAAAAATTATAAAAGACTTTTACTTTAAAAATGACATTGCTTTCCTTTCCTAATATGTATATTATTCATGAAGCATGTCTATAAATTTCACTGAAAAAAATCAAGAGGCTTTCTTATAAAGGTGAGGTATTATCACATTGCAGGCAGTTACAAAAGTAAAGAGAACAAAACTAAAATCTAGAGAAACAAACTTTCTAAAAGAAGCCTATTTAAAGTCTGCAGCATTTGCAAGGATCTCACTGCCACAAAAACATTTTACAAAAATAGAGTTTATAGGTTCCATGAAAGGTGAACAAGCCCACTATACTCTTAACATTTAGTGTAAATAATTCAACAGTCAATGCAAAGTTGGATTACTAAATAAACCGGAAGCCAAAAGTCAATAATCCTCGTAAAAGTAAGTTACAGTACATCATGGCCTTGGTTGTCCAATTCTGCTGTTACTTCCATATCTACTTGGTGTATTTGTAAAACCAGTCCTGAATCCGTGGGGTGCTCCAATTCCTGGAACTCCGAGTCCTTGATTCAACATGTTGCTGTATGGTGTGTGTCCATGATTAAGACCAGTACCATAAGGCCTTGTTTGTGTGTTTAGAAGAATAACTGGGCTCACATTTTTTCCAGGGGTGTTAAATGAAAACTCTGGAGGTGGACTACTAGGTTTAGTTGGAGTCGATGTGACAGGGTTCAAATCATCAGCTGTCTTAAAAAGAGGCATTGGGATTATGTGATGGTCTGAGAAGTTGAGCACATTGGCTGCAACGGGCCCAGACACCAAGGCAGGCCTAATCCAGTCATCCTTGAAAATCTGAACAGTCAGAGTAGACACAAGGGTATAGAGTCTGTTGGTGACATGAGCAAGGACCATTTGTTCATTGGCATCCCGTCGAATTCTTACATGCACTGATCCAGCCTAAGGGGCAAAATCACAAGAAAGAAAGTGCTTAGAATTATTCTGCTGAATGGTCCATTAGAGGTAAACATTCAAGCTTAATGTCTTGCTATTTTTAAAGACAATTTATTCATGATTACCAATATAAAAGGCCAACAAAGTAGTATTTATCCCTCTAAAATATTAACAAAGGAAAGAAGTTCATTTAGGAGAAAGGAATACTCTAATGCAAAGTAGAATATAAATGAAATGTACAGGGGCCAGGGAGATGGCTCAGTAGGTTAAGTGCTTCCCTGGCAAGCACAAGGGCCTGAGTTCAATCCCTGGTTCTGAAAAAAAAAAAAAAAAAAGAAATGTACAGAACTAAAACAGAGGGATATAGTTCAGCGGCATAAGTGCCTGCCTGGAAAGCAGATGGTTCTGAGTTTGATCCCCATACCAGAAAAGTACCAACAAAAACAAAAACATTAAAATGGAAGGGCAGCAAAAAATAGATATTTTTAAAAAAGTATAAATTCCAAATGGAAAAGACCTTCAAAAGAAGACTGCATTTGATTTAGGGTTAACAATTAAATAGAATTTCAAAAATTGGAGGGGGGTAGGGGAGATAGCTTGGTGGGATAAGTGTCTGCCAAGCACAAGGTCCCAAGTTCGATCCCTGGTACCACACGCCCTGCTGGCCCCTGAACCCCACATGCACCAGGCTGGCCCCTAAGCTGGGCTTGGTGACACACACCTGTAATTCCAGTGATGGGGAGGCTGATAAAGGAGAATTACTGAGTCTGAACCATGTAACCCTGTATCCAATCCAACACACACACACACACACACACACACACACACTTAGAGAAAGGCATCCTATGCTAAAATGAAGAATATTACTAACACAGAAGGAAGTAAAAATATTTGAAGGGCAGGAGAGAAACATAAGGCATGAAGGAAGAGAAGAAAAGAATAGGTAATCAGGTAAAAGGCTCAGAGAGGCTAAAATGGTAAGCTGCATTCAAACAGAAGTCACAACTGAATTTAGAAACACTATTGTGCTCATGGGTGATTAGTAATGAGGTAGGAAATAACAGCAACAATCTAAGTTAGAAATGAGATTGCTTTGCTAGGATAAAAATTGTAGGGCTGGGGATATAGCTCAGCAGGACAAGCACCTGCCTGGCAAGCACAAAGTCCCGAGTTCAATTCCCAATACCAAAAAAAAAAAAGTAAGCTACAAGAGGAACAGATTTCCCCAGTTCTGCCAAAAAAGAAAAAAAAAAAAAAGAGGAACAGATGGATTAATTCTACTCCAGAGGTAGACACAGTATGATGTGATGATACTCAAATGGAACTAATAGATGAAGGAGATGGACTTATCAAAAATGACCTCAAGGTTTCTACCCTAGGTACTCAGAGGACAGAGCACAGCAGGCACTTCAATGATGGCTAGAAGAATGTCAGCAACTTGACAAGGTGTTTACTGTACATTATATATTTAAAGTAGATAACAACATGTAAATACTGGAATGAATGATACTATTTTGATTAAAGCACACAACAACAAAAATAAAATGAACTTTAAGAAAACATACAGTCCACAAAGAAAAATACCAAGAATGACAGCAATTATTTCTAGATGGCTAAATTATTAAGGTGTTTTCTTCAATTCTTGATTTAGTCATAAACTGCTTTCTAATAACTAGGTACTATTTACTTAATAAAAATAAAAATATAGTTGTACAGTAAATAAAATGTCCAGACATGCTGCTTTCTAAACTCAGAGTTTCTTAATAGAAAAGCTTAGAATAAGTGTATGTAAATTAGCCAAACAATTTACCTAATTATGACATATCTCAGTGTATGAGTTAGAAGGCCAAATACAGAGTATTGTCATCATGTGACAGAGAAAATACCTGCCTTCTGCAGCCAGGTTAGGAACCGTCACCTTTGATTTTTCCCTTTTCTTTGACATTACTGCTTATATTTGACACTCTACAAAACTGTGACAAATACAGTATACTCTTTCAGTTTAACATGGAAACCAGTGAAAACCATTTTAGCATATGAGTTTAAACAGTCTCCTATACAGGTGATACATATATTATACTTAGGCTTACTGGTCATAAAAAGAATTAAGATGTGTTACATATGTGTACCAACTCCTCACAATGAGCATAATTATTAGGTACTACAAACATGTACCAATGCAATTAAAAACTTTAATAAATAAGGCTTTTATGAACTGACTTTGGGAGCTCTAAAGCTTCTTCTGTTAATTATCCAGGGACCACACAGGTGTGGTTTCTGAATAGCTGAGATGACTACACCTTTTATGTCTAAACCATCCAGATTAAGAACTGCTCACTACTCACTTATTACTATCACTGGTATAACTAAAAAAATGGTTAAAAACTAAATATAATGTTGGGGGAATATAAATCATACAGCACTGCTAGAAGCAACCTGCAATTCACATCAAATGCCATAAAAAGATGATTATTTTTGACTCTCAAATCCACTACTAAAAGTAAATCTTCAAGGATAATCATGGAGCCAGGCATGGTGGTGCATACCTATAATCCCAGCATTCCGGAGGCTGAGGCAGGAGGTCTGCCACAAGCCTGAGGCCAGCTTGGAGTACAAAGCAAGACTCTATCTCAAAAACAAAACAAAACAACAACAACCCCTACTCCTTACAACTCTACAGCCATTAAAAATTATGTTGGAGGGCCCGGGAAGATAGCTCAGTAGAATAAGTGCTTGCCTGGCAAGCGCAGGGTCCTGAGTTCAATGTCCGGTACCAGGGGGAAAAAAAGCGCCGGGATTCTTGGAAGATAGCAGAAGTTTTTGATATGTCCAAATGTTCTCAAAGAACAAAGACAGTAATGTTGAAAATTTATGAATAACATAAAAAAACCTAAGCAAAGTAATATTCCATTTTAATTCCAAATACAAGGTGTAACACTTATATGGTATCAGAAGCTGTGTAGGAGGAAGCAGGAAGCAACAGGACAACTGAATGATCTAAAAACCCAACAGCAGCTAACTAGGTACTTAATGAAACTCCAGGACAGTCCCCGGGAGAAGGCAGGCGGAGCCAGGAGAGGCTTCTGGGTGTGTGATCCTCCAGGTCTGTGATGTGACCCAGTGTGCAGGGCTGCAGCTGCCTGAGCCCTTGGAGCTCTCAAAAGCAAGCAGACAAAACCATTTTACAAGACAAAGCCCCACACTAAGAGGAAAGAACAGGGTCAGGAACCCAAATTGAGCAGCACAGCAGAGAAACAGGATAGAGAAAATTCACCCAGATGAAGAGGTTCAAACGGACACTGAAGGAAATTCCCTTTATGAAATCACGAGGAGCTCCCAAACTATGGATTCATACACATTACTATAAATCAGTCTTAATTTTAAAGTTCAATAAACTAATTTCACATAAAAATGAGCATGAGTACAGGACTGAAACCAAATCTCACATGAAATTACAAGAAAAAACCCAACAGATTATAAGACCACCACAAGAACACAACACTGCCTAAGTACTGCACGCTAAGCGACGGCGCCGCTGGAGCACCACGGCCGTAACCACACAAGAGACACAAACCATAAACGGGGCCGGGATATAGCTCAGCGGCAGCACAGCGCCTGCCTGGCAGGTGTGAGGTACTGTGTTTGTTTTCTGGTACCCAAAGCTCCCAAGAAGAAAGATCCTGTCAGAAAAACAGGACACCAATTCAGGAACTATTTTTCTCAGGGATCCTTTCTGGAGAATTCACTAGACAATGAGTCTGAGACATTCAAAACGAACAAACAAGCAAACAAACAAACCCCTACAGCAGGAAAAGCAGGGGAGAGGGAAAGTGAAAGCCATTTTCCCACAAGAGCACGAGCTTGAAAGGAAGGACTGGGAGGTAAATGACACTACTGCATGGCAGGATCACCCCAGTTTGCCCACCTATGAAATCTGTCTTTTTTTTTTAATTTTAGAAAAATATTTCTGAAGTGAGTATGTAACATGAGATTACTAACAGATTGTACACTGTAAAAAAAATTTAGAAACTTAAATAAATATAACAATAAAAATTGGGGTCAGGGAGATGGCTCAGTAGAATAAGTACTTGCCTGGCAAGCACAAGGGCCTGAGTTCAATCCCTGGTTCCACAAAAAAATAAAAATAAAAATAAAAATAAAATAAACAACTAAACAAAAACAATAAAAATTGTCTAAAATAAACATGAAGAAAAGTTTACAAATTAGTCATATAATTGTTCTCTCTGTGCCAAAATCAAGAAACTTACATTCATATAATTAGAATTCTCAAAGTAGAATGGGGTAGGCAATAAATATTTATAGATTTAAAATTTCTGAATTTAGTTAAAATCATAGCACCACATTTCCAAGAAAAATGAACCTTTTGCACAAGAAATATGAATAAAATTGTATCAAGATACATAAAACTGAAATTATTCAAAACTAACTGTAAAAAAATTTTAAAAATTAAATATATAAAAAAGAAAATCATTAAAGCATATACATAGAAAAAATACTAGCTATAGAAGAACAAAATTAAATAACATCTCATTACACATTAGAAAAAAACCCAGCAAATGGGTAAGAAACTAGACTTATTTACTCAAAGGACTGAAAAAAAATTTTGTCCTCATTGAATTTTTTTTTCTTTTCTTTTTTTTTTTTAAATTTTATTTATTTATGTGGGGGGGGCAGCTCAGCCCACCAGGAGGCGCGGCTGGCTGGCATGTGGTGCTGGGGGATTGAACCGCGGTCCCTGTGCTTTGTTAAGCTTGTTCTAAGTAGGTGCTTTAGACCACTGAGCCATCTCACCAGCCCCCTCATTGAATTTTATACCTAGGCAAACATACCTTTGAGAACTAAAAGTAAAATATTTTCCAGTTATACAAACTCAAAATATTCTAAATCCTCCAGACGTAGCATATAGAAAATAACAAAGACCATAATCCAGAAGGAAAGAGAAGTAGCTGTATGGTCCTGGATAAAGAATAAAGACCTCTCAAAATGGTAGTTATGCAGGACTATGTAAAATATAATATTAGACGAACCCATTTAAAAGGTCATTGAAGATTTCCACAAAACAGTATCAATCTTATGTCAGGTTATATACAATTCGTGTGTGTGTGTGTGTGTGTGTGTGTGTGTGTGTGTGTGTGTGTAAAAGACAAGGAAGAATATAAAGTCATGGAAAACAGAAATATACACTTCTGAAAGTTTCTAACAGAAGAATATGTCATGCCATGTACAATCTTTAAAGTAGATTGTAAGTCAAAGCAAGTATAAATTATAAAACAAAAATTAAAATTAAACAATATTCAGAAAATTAATTGTTCATTAATTCAAAATTAAATATTTCAAAATAATATTCAAAGATTAAAATTAAAATTGAGTGCAACTAAGAGGCCAGAATGTAGTGTATCATATGTATGAATCTGTGATCAATTCACCATACTTACACAGTATTTGATTAGGTTAATATATACAAAAATATCAACTAAGAAAAAGTTTTCATGATAGTAAAAAATTACTAAGAATAAACCATAACAAAAATACTGGAATGGCAAATATATGACCAGCACTTCTCACAGTTTGGGGATAGGATATCTCACAAAATTCTAGAATGTGGTGGACGTGGACAGTGTCCATGACGCTTACTGGTGGCCAGGTGTCACTTGTGGGACTGAGCTACTGCTATTTCCTTGATATCCACCCTGCAGACCCAGACAGAATCATTACCCTTAGGGTGCAGGAGAAGTCCATTTGTAGAGTATGCTGATGGAAATATTTTGCTGCTGTACACAACAGAATAATTGCAAGACTGCTGTTGAATACCTCTTTTTCTGTGTTTAACTGTTTGCCCTATTTGGTGATCTCTTTCCGTTCTCACTCATGGAGTTGTGGTCATTTTGATCCCTCTCCAGAATCTCTTTTAGTAGTCTGTGTAGGGCTGGCTTTGTCGTCATGAAATTCTTTGTCATGAAATATTTCACTTCTCCATCAAACTTGAAAGAGTTTTGCAGGGTGTATCAGTCTGGGTTGGAATTTGTTTTCTTGCAAGACTTGAAGTACTTTGCTCTATGCTTTTTTTTTTTTTTTTTTTGCGGAACTTGGGATTGAACTCAGGCCCTTGCACTTGCCAGGGAAGCACATATTCCACTGAGCCATCTCCCTGGCTCCAAAATTTGTAGTTTTTTTT
>NW_004524596.1:392574-403646 GCF_000260255.1 Octodon degus | reverse complement strand
ATATGGAGGGTTGTCAGGAACAATAAGCCCTTGCCAAGTCAATAAATTAGCTTCATCAACCTGGATGTTACGGAAGTTTTTCATTCCACATTTGCGGATCTCTTCAAGCTCCTTCATCAGCCTCCTGCTGGCCGCCATCTTGGATCTCCTGAATTTCTTATGGCAAGTAACTTTAGTGCTAATATTTAGAACCCTTAGGAAATAACTACTTCTTAGAAATACCTCCCAGGTGTAGCTGGCTTTTGAGTTTTGAATCATTTGCAATATCCCATCCTTTCTATTTATTAGTGATGATAAAAGAAGACAACCTCCGACCCAGCTATTCCTCTTCTTGGTGTCTTCCTGAAAGAAGTAAAAACATCATACCACCCCAATATATGCACACCCATGTGTACAGTAGCACAGTTTGGAATAGTTAAATCTTGGAATCTGCCCAAATGCCCATCAACTGATGAACAAAGATTTTTTTTTTTTTGAACCAGGGAATTGAACTCAGGCCCTTGCGCTTGCCAGGAAAGCGCTTATTCCACTGAGCCATCTCCCCGGCCCCTAAAGATTTTTTTTTTAACACAATGGAGTAATACTCTGCCATACAGAAAGATAAACTTGAGATATCTGTAGCTAAATGGATGCTCCTTGAAACCATACCCCCAAACGAAATACATTGGAGAAATATTTAAGTATGGCACTGCTTCTCTGATGTGAGAAAGTACAAATAAGGACCAAAATGCATAACACATATGGAGAAATGGGAAGTGAATGTTCAAATGAAGAGGTGAACAAGGGAGGGGTGAAGGAGAAAGAAAAGAAGTGACAAGTACAAAAGAGAATAGATGGGGTTGGTGTGATAGCTCAGCAGACTAAGCATCTACTGAGGCAAGTGCGGGGACTAGGGTTCAATCCTTGGCATCACCTGATTCACCAGGCCCCATCCCTGGGCATGCTGAGCCACAGCCACTGAGACTGGGTGTGGCGGCACACATCTATAATCCCAGTGCCGGGGAGGCTGAAACAGGAGAATCACTATAAATCCAAGTTGCACAGTGAGACCTTGTACCAAATACATTAAAAAAAGAGAGAGAGAGAATAGATTAAAAAATGAGGGGCCAGGGAGATAGCTCAGTAGAATAAGCGCTTGCTGGCAAGCACAAGGGCCTGAGTTCAATCCCTGGTTCTAAAAAAAAAAAAAAAAAAATTAATGAGCAGGGGAGGAGGTGCTGAGGGGAGGGGATGGAAATGGGAAGAAAAGAAGGAAGACTTATCATTTACAGGTACAAATTTCATATAATGAATATCTTCATTATGTATATCTAAAATCTGCTAAGTGGGGCTGGTGAGCTAGCTCAGTGGTCTAAAGCACCTACTTAGAACAAGCTTAGCAAAGCACAGGGACCGCGGTTCAATCCCCCAGCACCACATGCCAGCCAGCCCCGCCCCCTGGTGGGCTGAACTGGCCACACACACACACACACACACACACACAATAAATAAATAAATAATCTTAAAATAAAATAAAATCTTCTAAGTAAAAAAAGGTAAAAAATGAAATCTTACTTGATTTTATTTTATTTTTTGCGGAACCGGGGATTGAACTCAGGTTCTTATGCTTGCCAGGGAAGCGCTTATTCCACTGAGTCATCTCCCCGGCCCCCTTACTTGATTTTAAAAACATGATATTATAGAAATATATTCAATGACACAAGGAAATGGAGATATCAATTGAAAAGAGCACATTATAAAACTTTAAGGATAATCAATGTTTATACCTACTAAAATTTCAACAGCAGTTTTCTCTAGATGATGATGATGATGATGATGATGATGATGAGATGATTATTATTACTGGTATTTAGTACAGGGTCTACAAGCTCAGAGAATTAAATAGATTGACTCATAGTGATTCTTCTGTTTTCAGCCTCCCAAGCCTGGGATTAGAGGCACACACCACCACATCCAGTCTCAATAGCCATCTCAGGGTGCCCTGGGGGTGGGGTCAGCATAGCACACCGGGAGATGGAACCCTGGTCTCTGCCTCTGCCTAAACAGGTGCAATTTTCTCTCTCTCTTTTTTATTTTTTATTTTTAGGGAAGGGTCTTCATGGTGTTCATGGTCTCACTACTAGATTGGACTTGTAGTGATCCTCTTGTTTACAGCCTCCCAAGTGCTGGGATGACAGGTGTGTGCCACCATGGCAGGCCAGGAGATCGAATCCCCGGCCCCTGCGCCTGCTTGCAGGAGCTTTAATCTGCTGAGCTATTTGGCTGGCCCTATGCAGTTTTGTCTAAATGATGGGGATGTTGTGTTGTAAGTTTAGGGCAGGAGTATACTTTTCTGTATTTCCCTTGTCACTCTTGAGAGGTACAGAGCCATGTCTGTCATACTAAAGTTTTCCTAAGGGCCTGCCAGATAGCTCAGAGAATTAAAGTGCCTGCTTAGGCAGACAGAGGGGCCAGGGGTTCAATCCCCAGCCTGCCATGCTGGCCTTGCCCCTTGAGACTGGGCAAGGTGACATGTGTCTGTAATCTCAGCGCTTGGGAGGCTGAAAAACAGGATGATCACTATGAGTCCGATCTGTGTAGTGAGATCCTGCAGACCTTGTCCTAAATAAATACATTAAAAAATAATAATAATAAAAAATAAAGTTTTTCTGGTAATGAAATTCAAACTGGATTAGAAAATATGAATTTTTATATTGAAGCAAGTTGTATAATTGCAACAATTTAACATATTTGAAAAAATCTACAAAATTCAAACTGTAGCTAGGAAGAAAATCCATACTTCTACTTTTAATTATTGCAACTTTTTTTTTTGAGATAGGCTTTCACTATGTAGTGCAGGCTGGCCTTGAACTCTGTGATCTTCCTTATACTTTTTTTTGTAAAATTTTCATAGTTAGGAATTATGACTATGGATTTTTCTTATCTGGGCTATCTACTATGAATATCAACATGAGATTTAAAAAAAAAAAAATCACATGGCAGGCCAAATACCTCAGTGGATTAAAGCACCTGCAAGCAGGAGCAAGGGCCTGGGGGTTCGATCCCAGAGCGGGCTGACAGGGCGATTGAGACTGGGTGTAGTGGTATGGGCCTGTAATCTCAGCACTTGGGAGGTTGTAAACAGGAGAATCACTATGAGTCCAATCTAGTAGTGAGACTCTGAACACCCTGTAGACCCTTCCCTAAAATACAGAAAAATAAATAAAATTTTAAAAAATCATCAATCTCTCTCCTTTTTTTCTTTGCTCCGAATGCCTTCAGGGCAGGTTTGGCTGGCTTGAGTTGTAGGGATCGAACCACAGCAACCTGAGCCTGACTGCTTGGTTGAAGCAGCCACTTAAAGAACTGAGCTAAGGGGCAGGCCCCCCATCAATCTCAATTAGGCAAGTGAAACCATCTAGCTAACTTTTAGAATGAATTGGACAGAAATGGGAAGCAAAGGCTCTACAAAAGCTTTAAAGAAATACTTTTTTTTTCTGTTTTAAAATTAACAACTATGTTTTAAATTACATAGAAAGTAATGCATCAAGAAACATACCAATGAACCAAAACCTAGAGTCCAAAAATGTTCATTTCGCACTTCTAGAACTCCATCCAAGGTAGATACCTAAACAATAACATAGAAAGAAGTGATGAGAATTTTTCATTATGGACTTAAATCTATAAATAATATGCCCAAACTTATAGGAGACAAGGAGAAATCTCCAACACTCCAGGTGCCACCACTCTGGTCAACGGTGACCCATGCTAGCTCCACCATTCTAGAATGAGGTCACAACTGCTCAGTCATAAACATGTCCTACCCCACCATCCAACAGTGCATGACTCCTCGTTTGATTCTATCAGTATGTATTATCAATTTTTTTTCTGCCAATCATTTCTTTCCCTGGATTCCCTTATAAAAAATCTCTGTACAACAGAATAGTACAGTATTTGGGTGACCTGTTGGGATACTCCCAGGGCAGTCATGTGTTGTGCGCGGGCACTGCAGTGTAGGAGGCACTTCCAGGGCCCGGCCTCACAGTGGAGACAGGCTGTCAGCTATGCGCGATAAGTGGTCTTTGTGATACTGACAACCAAGAGTTTAGAACAGTCCCAATATTTAATTAATTCAATTATCTTTTTCTCTCATTAGTTAACAGGTTAAAATTTATAACAAAAGTCTAAATCCATAGAACGAGATGTTAGGTGGTAAAATATGTAAAAGTGAATTTTGATTTTTATTAAAATTCTACATTTTCTATCCTGCAAGCAAATTTGGTTTTCAAACTGTGCAATTCCTCAAATTTTTCTATTTTTGTTTCTATGTTATTATTATTATTTTTAATGTATTTTATTTAGTACAGGGTCTACAGAGTCTTGCTATAGATTGGACTTGAGGTGATCCTGTTTTCAGCCTCCCAGGTGCTGGGATTATAGGCACACACCACCACACCCTATCTACTTTTGTTTCTATGTTGTATCTTTTATCCTGTTGTTATAAAGAACAAAACACCCCTAGAATAAAATTCTGGGTAGCACTGAAGAAAGTATTGTATGTCCCCACACTTTTACTTTCTTAGCATAAGTTAAAATCATTTTATTTACTATTACACCTTACCTCTCTGATAAGTTTATCCAACTGACCGATAACATGGGGTGGTGTTGTCTGGGGGAAAAGAAAAGAAAATATGAATAGCCAAGAAAGAAAAAACCTTGTAGCAATGGTCTTGAATCCCCCACAAATGGATTCTGAACGAGCTACCGCCTGTGCCATGTTCACTCTCAGGATTTAAGGAAGGGAGATTTCAACTGGCTCACTATAGACACCACCAGGCTCTGCTTTTGTTTCCTTCTTTTAAATCTCACAAACAAGATTCTATCTCCAGAGCCAAATACAATCTAAAAGATCAACCAGCCAACCAACAAGAATCTTCAAGAAAAGGCCAAAAAAGTAAACATTTTGTACAGGGCATAGCCAGGGAGATAGCTCAGTGGCTTAAGCAGCTGCCTGGTAAGCTCAAGGTCCAGAATGCAACTCAGGACTCATAGTGATCCTCCTGTTTTTAGCCTACCCAGTACTGGGATTACATACATGTGCCGCCATGCCCAGTCTCAATGGCTGGTTCAGTGTACCCAGGGGGCAGGGCAAGCATGGTATGCCACACTGGGGATTGAACCCCAGTCCCTGAACTTGCCTAAGCAGGCACTTAAGTCTGCTAAGCTACCTCGCTGGCCCTCAACAGCCAAAGATTTGAGGGAAATAAATATCTAAAAAAAATTAAGTAATATTGTTTTTGCTTAAAATATCATTAGATGGAAATAAGTTAAATTCAGGATTGTAGGCTAGAGGTATAGCTCGGTGCCACAGTGCCTGTCTAGCAAGCATGAGGTCATGATTCCCGTTACCACCAAAAAAAAAAAAAAAAAAAAAGACTGTATGTTAGAGAAGCGCAGAAGAGTCTGTTCCTACTCTATTAGTCAACGAAATTCTATTTAGTTCTTGCTATATGAACTTCAGACACTATTATTTGATTTTATTTCTGGGGGTTTTTTTGTACCAAAATTGAACTCAGGAACTTGTGATTGCCAGGCAGGTGCTTAAACCGCTGAGCTACCTCCCTGGCCTATATCTAATTTCTTTTCTGTTTTTTATTTTTTTGGGGGGAGTTGGCAGAACCCAGGATTGAACTCAGACCCTTGTGCTTGCCAGGCAAGCGCTTATTCTACTGAACCTTCTCCCTGGCCCCCTCTAATTTCTTTTCTAACAGGTCCTCCAGTTTGCTAAAATTTTACAACCTGGTAGAAGGAAAAAAACATTTCACTTTGGTAGGAGAAAAAGACTAGCATTGAACACGTGAATTCCAAGACCCTTACCTGGAGCAGTACTTTGCCACTGTACACACTCATGGGATACATAGTGCCAAATGTCATGAGGGCAATGGCAATCGCAGAAGCAGTGTCTACCGCAAAATAATTACTAAAAGGAGAAAACAGTTTTAAATTTCAAATGATGTTTCGTGGGCATCTTACAATTAAATTTACTGAACATTATGTTTTAAAGCAAGATAATTTTTTTTTTTTATTTTAGGGAAGGGTCTACAGGGTGTTCAGGGTCTCACTACTAGATCCTACTCGTAGTGATCTGCCTGTTTACAGCCTCCCAAGAGCTGGGATTACAAGTGCGTGCCACCATGCCCAGTTTCAATTGCCGTCTCAGTGCACCCAGGGGGCGGGGCTGGCACAGCAGACGGCCCGGGATGGAACCCCGGGTCCCTGCGCCTGCTTGCAGGCACTTTAATCCCTGAGCTACTTGGCCGGCCCAATAAATTTATTTTTTAATTACAAATTTGCACTACAGGTAGGGATCTGCACAAAGCAAAACATTTTTAGAATGCCTTCTTGCCAAAAGTTTGTGGGAAAAAATAGTAATGTTAATTAGTATGAAGAGATAAGATGAAAAACTATTAGCATTTCCTCACTATGAATGCTTTAATCTTGTTACCTAGAAGGATTTCCTTCCATTTGCTTAAGACAAACAAGAAAACTCGATCTAGTAATTTCTGATACAAAAGAGAGTAATGGAACTGATCAGTGATTTTATTAAGTGTCCCATACATAATAATTGTTTCAATAAAGACTTTAAAAATTCTCCCAAATGTGACTTTCCAGGAAGTTGTTACAGCACCACTGAGGCAGAACCACAATACTTCATCAACAGTGCAGACTCTGAAGTTCTACTTCTAAGATAGACCAAAGTGTCAATACTGTCAGTCAGCAGTATAGAATCTGAACAGTTTCTAGTCTGTTTCAGATTGTGATCTTGCACTTTTCACTTTTTCCCATTTACTGAGAAACATGAGTAAGACATAGATTATGACTTAGAAATAGCAGGAATATATGAAATAATAACAAAGGGCTGGGGACGTAGCTCAGCTGCACAGCAACTCCCTGGCAAGCATGAGGTTGAGTTTGATTCCCAATACAAAAAAAAAAAAAAAAAAAAAAAAACCAAAAAAAAAAAAAAAATTAAGAAAAAGAAAAAGGGGGAGGGCAGATAGCTCAGTGAACTAAAGCACCTGCTTCAGAGGATAGTGGCTGAGATTTGATCCCCATGTGCCATGCTGACCCCACCCCTGGGGTGCTCTGAGACAGCGACTGAGATTGGGCATGCTGGTTCCCACCTGTCATCCCAGCCTTTGGGAGGGTGAAAACAGGAGAATCACTACGAGTCCAATCTACATAGTGAGACCCTGTAGACCCTGTCCTAAATTAAATTTTTTTTTAAAAAGGCACTCCAGATATTAAAGTACAAAAATCTCTAAAGGGTGTTGTGGAAACACAAAAGACTGAGTGACAAGGCTACTGGTCTGGGGTTAATCCAGAAAGATCCAGAAAGGCTAAGCATAAAGAGGTCAGCCTTCAAAGACAGTCAAGGTAAAGGGAGGAAGATATTCTAGAACAGTGTGGTGAACCTGTGGCATGCAGGCTGCAGTGGGATGTTTGTACTACTAAAAGCTCTAAAAGGTTCACCCTCACTGTTCTAGACAATGAAAACCCTGCAGCAGCAATGAAACCATAAACTGTACAGATGGATGGCTGATTCACAGGATTCTGTGCTTTTCAGTTTTTATCAATATGCAAAGAGGAGGAGTTTGAAAAAAAAAATTACAACTCAATTTGTGATTTTGAATGATTATCTTAGTAACAAAACAGACCTATAGATGAGTGAGAATCAAAAGTAGAATACTTGGGGCCAGCAAGATAGCTCAGCAGACTAAAGCACATGTTTAGGCAAGCTTAGACAAGTACAGGGACCACTGTTCAATCCCCAGCACCACATGCCATGCAAATCCTGCCCCCAGGGTGGGCTGAGACAGCCACAAAAAGAAAAAGGTTAAGTAGCTGTGTGATGCCTATTTCCGAAGAGACTTTAATTTTTAAGAAATTGCTCTCCTCCTATTTCCTCTTGTCCCTCTCCCAGTAATATCAGCTGCAGCAGCGTATATGTGTTTCTTACTGTCCTCTTCTGTCTCACTCAGCCAACAGTTTCTAGTCTGTGTTTCAGATGGTGGTAAGAAATACTCACACGCAATCTCTACCTCCCTTAATGTTTTAGATGAAGATGACCCGAGGACCAGGTTTGACCACTAGTATACAGGTAATTAGCAACAATGCTAGAAGAATGAACTTATTCTTTCCTGTCAATACCCTTAAAAGTCAGGCCCCAGGAACAAAAACACATGACGACAATAAATAATACTTACTTAATTTCAATGAGCATGTACGTAATACAGAGAGCAAATGCTCCTGCAAGATCAATCAGAACAAATGGATTCATTCGGGGCAGGAAGATACTGCTAAGCCCTGGAATAATGCCACACAAGCTATAAAAGAAACCCAAAGTAGTCATTAGAATTTACATAATATTGATGAAAACCTTGTAAAAAATAACTTGTATTAAAAAATAACTTGTATTTTAGTACCAAATAATGTACTGTGTTTTGAGACAGGGTTTCATTATGCATTTCAGGCTGGGCTTGAACTTGCAGGGACCCTCCTGCCTCAGATTCCCTTCTGGGATTACAGGTGTGCAGCACCACATTTGCTACAGTACACTTATTAAGGAAAGTAAAAAGGATTTGAGAACAAGGCTCGCTCAACTTAGAGACAGGAAGAATAAGAGCCTGATCTGTCCAGTTCACATGGTAACCTCAGCAATAAGTCCCCATATTAGATACATTTCTTCCCACATTTTTAAAAATAACGCATATGAAACTCCGTAACATCTTACCTCCGACTAAGATCTGCAACATGCTCTTGAAGCCAACTCGTACTAGCAGCTTTAAGAAGAAAATATTTAAATTATCTACAATAGAAGAATTAATCACTTCCAGAAATACTTTAGTTGTTTCATTTTACAAATAACTTTGGCAATAACTGTGTATAATTTCAAAAAGACATGCTATTCCTGGTAACTAGAACTTCTTCCTTTTTCGTGTCCTTACGATACTAAGCCAAAAGCAGTTCTGGGGTCTAGGGATATAGCTCAGTTGTAGAGCACCTGTCTAACATGTGCAAAGCCCTGGGCTCCATTCTTAGCACTACAAAAACAATACAATCAAAACAAACCAATTTCAACTACATTAGACAGGCGACTTGAAGGGATGAATAACTTATATATGTCCCTGTTCCTTTTTTTGTGGTGCTGGGGAAGAAGTCAGGGTGCTGGCCATGCGTTTCACCACTGAGCCACACTCCCAGCCGAGGATTAAAGGCCCACTACACTATGAAACAGAGTGTCTACATTAGTGTGCTGAAAATGGGTTCTTTTCTAATTATTAATTTTCCTTTCTCTCAGTAACGTCAGATGGGGATCCGGATATATCTAAAGACACCTGCCAATTACAATCCCTGCAATGACCTCTGGGTTCAAGCGTGTAAAAAAAGACTGGCAAGACATATAGAGAAAAATAGCAGTTAAAAGACTGAGGCGGGCGAGGGGTGGACAGACAGACAGAGATAGACACAGAGACGGGGATAACTAATGGCCGGGACACTTGGCAACAAATCACACGGCCTTTCATGACTAGATGTGTGGCTCTGAGCAAGGGATTAAATCTCTCAGTGCCTGAGTGCAAAGCGGAGATAACAAAATTACTCCATACAGTTAAGGGGAGAACTGAATGAGTTATTCTTTTTTTCAAACTTACTTATTGGATACAGGGTCTCACTATGCAGTTCAGACTCGTAGTGATCCTCCTGTCCCAACCTCCTCAGTGCTGGGATTACAGGCATGTGCCACCACGCCTGGTTTCAGGGCCACAGGACTGCCTGCAGCTCTGGGGCCGGCGTGGCATGCAGTCCTGGGGGTCAAATCCTGGCCCTTGCACTTGCCAGGCAGGTACTGAGACAGCTGTGCTATCTCCCCAGCCCACATGGGTTATTCTATGTAGAGCAGGTTAGTAGAGCAGCTGACATAGAAAGTGTTCATTATCATTTTCCACTCAAATTTCAAGTAATGTCGTAACTCTTGTTATTTCTGAAAACTATTTTCAGTCAATAAAATATATGAATTACATAACCCTTTTAGAAATAAATCTGGTGATAGGCATAAAAAAACCCTTTTTAAAAAATATAGGGGGATATACCTCAGTAGTAAAGTGCTTGCCTAGCCTGTCTAAAGCTCTGGAATTGATCCCCAGAATCGCACAGAGACACAAAGTCTTTTTAATCCACTTGATAATTTCTCCTAAAGAAAAGCTAAAAACACAGATAAAGAATTTGATATAAAGAGGCTGACTGTACTACATTATAAAGGAAAAAGCTGGAAATGTAAACAAATACTTAAAAATATTCACATGCCAGAATAAAATGCAAGCACTAAAACATCATGAGTTCAAAAAAAATCTGTGGGGAATAAATAAATAAATAATCTGTGGGGTAATATAAAACACAATGGGGGCTGAAGAAATAGCTCACTAGAATAAGCGCTTGCCTGGCAAGTGCAAGGGCCGGAGTTCAATCCCCGGTTCCAACAACAACAACAACAAAAAAACACAATGATAGATACTAGAAAAGAGGATGAAAACATTCAAATGCAAAGGGGAACGAGAGAGGAGGGGAAAGGAAGAAAGTACTGGGATAAATAATGGAAGGAAAATAACTGAAACAAAGTTTTGTAAATGGAGTGGGGAGGGAAAAGATTAAAAGGAAAACATGGAAATGGGAAAGAAAAAAAGAATTAAGATACATAACAAACAGGTAAAAGTTTCCTATTATGTAGGTCAAAAGCATGCCCGTAAATTTTTTTTGACTTTTATTTTATTGGTACATTTAAGATAAACATGATAGCACTCATCATAGGAAGTTTGTGTCTGTCCATGACATATCTTGCTTTTTCCTTTTTGCCAATCTTCTCTCTCCCTTCAACCTCCCTTTTCCTCCTTTTTTTAATTCTTCATTTTTATTTTTTTTAATATTTATTTATTTTATTTTTGTGTGTGTGTGGCCAGCTCAGCCCACCAGGGGGCGGGGCTGGCAGGCATGTGGTGCTGGGGGATTGAACCGCGGTCCCTGTGCTTTGCTAAGCT
>NW_004524596.1:385413-392129 GCF_000260255.1 Octodon degus | reverse complement strand
CCCTTCTTTCCTTTTCCCCTCACCCCTCCCTGTTCCACTTTACATTTGAACATTTTCTTCTCATTTCCCAGGATCGGTTACATATTTTGGTCCTGATTTACATTTTCAGTTTCTCACACCAGAGAAACAATATGGTTTGTATACTTGTGTCCTATTTCACTTAAGTGTATGGTTTCAAGTTGCACCCATTTACCTAGAAATGTCTCAAGCTTATCTTTCTCTATGGCACAGCAATACTTCATTGTAGTAAAAAAAAATAACCCACACATTCTTTATCCATTCACTGGCTTATGGGCATTTAGGCTGTTTCCAAGATTTAGCTATTACAAACCACGGTGCTATTAACATAGGTGTGCATATATCACTGTTGCATGATGTTTTTATTTTTTACTTTTTATTTTTATTTTATTTTTTTGGAACCAGGGATTGAACTCAGGCCCTTGCACTTGCCAGGCAAGTGCTTATTCTATTGAGCTATCTCCCTGGCCCCTGTATGATGTTTTTAATTCTTTTGAGAAGATACCAAAAAGAGGAACAGCTGGATGGAATGGAACCTCTAGCTTTAGTTTTTTTGAGGAATGTCCACATTGATTTCCACAGTGTTTGCACCAGTCTATTCTCCCAACAACAGTAGAGAAGGATTTCTTTTCTCCCACAGTCCCACCAGCATTTCCTATTTGTTCCTCTCTTGATGATAGCCATTCTTTCTGGGGCGAGATAGAGTCTTAGTGTTGTTGTAATTTGCATCTCTGGAATGACCAGGGATGCTGAACATTTTTCATATATTTAATTGCTGCTTCTACTTCTTCATCTCCAAGTATCTATGGATGTCAGATGTCCATTTTTGGATTTAAATTTGGGGGCTCCGATTTTTTTTTTTTTTTTTTAGTTTTTAGATGTTCTAGACATTAGTGCTTTGCCTTAGGAACAGCTGGCAAACATTTTTTCCCATGCTGTGGGTTGTCTGCTCACTGTTGGTGGTTTCTATTGCTGTGTAAAGCTTTTTTTTTTTTGGTATTTAGAACAGGGTGTACAAGGTCTCACTGAGTAGATCGGACTCATAGTGATCCTCCTGTTTACAGTCTCCCAAGGGCTGGGATTACAGGTGTGTGCCACCATGCCCAGTCTCAATAACTGTCTCAGTGCGCCCCAGGGGAGGGGCTGGCACAGCCGGCCAGGGCATTGAACTCCTCGCCCCTGTATCTAAGCAGACGCTTTAATCCGCTGAACTATTTGGCTACTCTTGTGTAAAGCTTTTTAATAAGATGAGATCCCAGTTGTTGCTGCTTGATGGTATTTAATGTGCAGTTGATGTTTTATAGTCTTTGCCTATACCACTGTCTTCAACAGTTGTACCTATTCTATCATCCAGCAGATTTAGTGTTTGTTTTAATATTTTTAAAAAATATTTATTTATTTATTCATTTTGTGTGTGTGTGTGTGTGGCCAGCTCAGCCCACCAGGGGGCAGGGGCTGGCTGGCATGTGGTGCTGGGGGATTGAACCATGGTCCCTGTGCTTTGCTTAGCTTAGCTTGCTCTAAGTAGGTGCTTTAGACCACTGAGCCATCTCACCAGCCCCTCTGTTTTAATATTTAGGCATTTGATCTGTTTGGATTTTAGTTTAGTGTATGGTAAAGATATAGGTACAATTTTAATTTCTGGCATGTAGAAAGCCAGTTTGTCCAGCACCATTTATTGAAGAGGCTATCTTTTTTCCAGTAAAGGTATTTAGATAGAAATAACAGAAATGTTAACAGATGTTAACTTTGAGTATGAGATTATTTAAAAATATAATTCATCTGCATAATGCTCATAAACTTCTTTAAACTTAGACATTTAAAAAAACTTGTGGGGTTGGGGAGATGGCTCAGTGGAATAAGCGCTTCCCTGATAAGTGCAAGGGCCTGAGTTCAATCCCCCGGTTCTGCCAAAAATAAAATAAAATAAAATAAAAACTTGTAAAGTTTTAGAAAACTTATAAACATGCAAATACATACACAATATATTTTCATCACATATAATGTAATACACAGGTCAGTCCTGTCTGGTTTTATTTTTTTGAGATACGGTCTTGCTGTATAGTGCAGGCTGGACTTGAACTCACTATGTAGTTGGAACTTGTGGTGATCCTCTTTGCCTCAGCCTTCCAAGTGTTAGGATTACAGGTATAAATAACCATGTCTGATAGTTTTATTTGTTTTTCAAGCAACATATTATTTCAAAGTTTGAACTAATGAAATTTTGTTTGAAAATTATCTGAAGATCTTAAAACCAATGGACTAGTATTCCCTTCTTTCCAGAATATACTTCCTTGTTGATCTAAGAGTTAATAAAACAAAGGAAAAACTTTTTATAAGAAATTAATTGCATTTTTTAATAATAAATCAAAACATACCTTCAGAGACATAAGTGAAAGGTTTATTCCGAATAGAAAGCATTGTGAACAGGTTGAAAGAAAGAGCGACAAAAGTACCAACTAATAATCTTCCCCTAGAAAGAACAAAAATTAACACATTCACCTTTATTTTTTTTTCTTGGTAATATGAATATATCATTTCAGTATGTAGAGAGGCTAAAAGATGCTTCATTGGTCTGGTATTTCTAGGGACAGTATCTCAGCTTGGCATTCTATTCCCTGTCTACTCCTGCTCCTTCGGATGTAAGACAAAAAAAGGTCTCTTAGCATTCATATCTTACAGGTAACTGATGTTGTAAATTTGAGTCAATATTAATGGTATTTGATTTATATTGTATAAATTAGACTTTCCTGAATTAAATGACTAAAATAAACAATGTTCACCAATGTGGCAAGTGTGGGTAAGGCAGACAATACTTTGCTATGGGTACAAAGAAAGATTTAGGAGGTGAAATTTGCAATTACAGGGACTGGCTTAGTGATTGTAATAATGAAGGCTCTACATTGAGATGGAAAGGCTATCCTATGAAGTATGCTAGGCGTGGCAGCTGTTCAAGATGAAAGGATTTTGTTTTTGAAATCACAGCAAAATGTACATGATCACACTGTTACACTCTGAACTCTAATCCTGGACAAAGGAGCTGCTCTAAACAATACAGCAAATAATAATTCAGAGTCAAACTTAATAGCAAATTATACGTTACATTAAAAATAAATCTCACGTGTGTATCTCAGGCTGCTCCAAAAAGCGTTCTGCACTAAAAGAAAGAAAAAATATTAGTAAGTCCTATCAATTATAAAACTAAAAGGATAGATTAAATACATAACCTACTTTAAGATCACAACTATTATTAGCAGTAATGAGACAAGGAGACTGACAAACTATTTTTGTTTTTTTGGTATGAACATTTTTATTATTAAATTTATTGGTACAATTTAGATACACATAATGTTCACATTCATCATAGGGAATTTGTACCTGTACATGAACGATCTCCAATTCTGTTTTTTTCTCAACCCTCTTCCCCTTACCCCTTCCACTCCTTCAAACTACTCTTTATATTTTATGTCAATCTTTCTGTACCAAACCTGTCTCCACGGGTTTGTAACGAGTGTCAAAACATGTCTGACTGAATTTTTTTTTTATTTCATTCTCAGCTATGACTGAATTTAGTTAACAGCAAAAGGTGAAATAAATGAAAAAGGGAAAAATTCTGAGAAACATGAAGCAATTATACTCTTAAGGACTCCAGCATTTGTTATCTTAATTTGTATAACCTTGCAAACCAGATGTATCCCACTGAATTTTATCACATTCCCAATTGTGTCATGGGTGAGCTTTAGAATGATATAAACAAATATACCTTTCCTTTAATATAAAGAGGGCTCCCAGCTGTGCCAAGACTGTGGAGGCGAATACAGCTAGGACTTCTAATCTTTCAAACCTGAAATCAGAAAATTAATTCAATCACCACAATTCTTTCCACTCACAAAAGTCTCCACAGAATACATGGACAGTCATTCATTCGCTCATTTAATACACGTATGTGTAGTCTATTACTGTCAGAATAGAATCAATAGAAGAATAAAAAAATAAAATTCAAAATTAATTTACAGGGGGCCAGGGATCTAGCTCAGTGGCACAAGTGCCTCCCTGGAAAGCACAAGGTTCCAAGTTCAATTCCCGGTTCCAAAAATATAAAAACAAAAACACCAAATTAATTTACAAAAGAGTATCTGTTTATATAATATATATCTTCCAAGGACCCACTTATGGGATGTTTTTATTTTTCTAGAAAAAACTATTATCACAATAATAGGTAATACTTACTTTACCTATCTAATGTTAGATCCTGGACAGAGCTTAACATTATTTTACTTTTTTTTTAATGAGCAGAATATATTTATTGAGAGAAAGAAAGCTCCTGTCCAAGAGAGGGACAGAAGGGGGGCCCAAGCGGGTAGTTCTCCAACATTATTTTACTTAAATGTTAAACACTATGAGGATGAAGCTCCCTTCACTCATTTTATTTATTTATTTTTAAAGAGATAAGAACTTGGCACACAAAGAGGAAAAATAAATGTTTAGAAGACATATGGTGAGTAAGTGGAAAATAAGTTTTTCAAATTCAGGCATGGACTCCAGAATTTGTAACTTTCACCATTTGTTCTATTTTCTCTCTCTTCTAGCCATAACTGCATTTCATTATGAGTATTCTTTACGTACAGTCCCGACGTCAGGGATATTTCATTGTTCACCTTGGTTTTGCCTCATACATGGACTAACACCACCTACCAATCCTTCGGGTAAGCACAGCACTTGTGCTGCTGGAGCAAGCACGACTTGTGGTTAGGTATAAATGTTTAAAATTTCTCAAGGAAGTCGGTACAGAAAAGAAAACAAAGATGTTCCTTACATGTTGTAAGGAAAAATGTAGGAACCAACAAGAGAACATTATGCTTTATTAAAATATAAGCCAGGTGGTGGCACCTGCCTGTGATCCCAGCACCAAGGCTCAGGCAGGGCCTGACATGAATTTGAAGGCCGCCTAGGTTACACAGTGAACTGAGGCCAGCCTGAACTACAAAGTGAGACTCTGTCTTAAAAACAAAAATAAAGTGCTGGCCAAATAGCTCAGTGGATTAAAGTGCAGGGACTGGAGGTTCAATCCCCAGGGCCTGTTGTGCCAGCCCCGCCCTACAGGCACCACCTTGAGGCACACTGAGATGACAATTGAGACTGGGCGTGGTGGCGCACCCATGTAATCCCAGCTCTTGGGAGGCAGCAAACCGGCAGATAACTATGAGTCTGATCTAGTAGTGAGACCCGGAACACCCTGTAGACCCTTCCCTAAAATACACACACACACAAAAAGGGGGGGGGGCGGGGAGATGGCCCAGTGGAATAAGTGCTTAGCTGGTAAGCACAAGGGCCTGCGTTCAATCCCTGGTTCCGACAAAAAAACAAAACAAAAAAAAAGTACTGACATGGAAAGATGTTAAAAAAAAGTAGGTTATAAAAAATATTTAAGAATACGTAAATAAAGCAATCTATATGTGTGTGTGTGTGTGTATATATATATATATATATATATATAATTATTATTTTTTCTATATTTAGGACAGAGTCCACAGGTTCTACAGGGTCTCACTACAGTAGAGTGGACTCCCAGTGATCCTCCTGTTTTCCGCCTCCCAAGTGCTGGGATTTCATGCACACAGGGTGGGGGGGATCGAACTCCAGCTGCTGCATTCTGCCTAAACAGGAGCTTTAGTTATATATTAAAATTGATACACCGATATTAAATGCATACAGAAATGCAAAATATGGAGCAAAGCAAAAACAATCTTGAAGAACAAAGCTGGAAGATTTATACTACTAGATTATGAAGACTTTTTTTTTTTTTTTGTGATACTGGGAATCAAACTCAGGACCCTGCACTTGTCAGGTGGGTGCTGTGCCACTAAATTATATCCTTGGCCTAAGACAACTTATTTTAAAGTTTTAGTAATTAACTTAGTGTACAACTAATTTCAGCACAGACAAACATACCAAACTGAACAGGAGAATCCAGAAGTAGATTTGTACATAGTCAATGGGTTTATGAAAATGGTGACAGGAAGTACAGAAAGAATGTTTTTTCTCCAATAAATTCAATTTTTACATCAACTGAATATTTATTTGAAAACAAATTTACCTTGACCCATACCTCACACCATGGACAAATGTCAGTTTTGTTTTTTTTGGTATTTAGGACAGGGTGTACAGGGTTTCACTGCGTAGATCGGACTCAGTGATCCTCCTCTTTCCAGCCTCCCAAGAGCTGGGATTACAGGCACATGCTACCATGCCCTGTCTCAATCACTGTCTGAGCATGCCCCTGGGGGTAGGGCAGCACAGCAGGCCCCAGGGAACGAACCCCTGGCCCATGCGTCTATGTAAGCAGGTGCTTTAATCTGCTGAGCTATTTGGCTGACCCCAAATGTTAGTTTAAATTGGATTTTAGGGCTAAATGTGTAGGGTCAAAAAATAAGACTTGTAGTTAATAAAAGAGCTTGAATATCTTTATTACTTTGGGGAAGTCAAAAATACTATAAAAATACTATAAATATTTTTAGGTACATAAAAAGTACTAACCACATGCCAGGTATGATGGTGCACACCTATAATCTCAGCACTTGGGAGGCTGAGGCAGGACAGGGCTCATTTTTGTGAGTTTGAGGCAGCCTAGTCTACATAGTTCAAAGCCTGTATGATCTATGCACAGTAAAACCCTGTCTCAAAAAAAAAAAAAAAAA
>NW_004524596.1:383313-385167 GCF_000260255.1 Octodon degus | reverse complement strand
AAAAAAAAAAAAAAAAAGAAAAGGAAGACATCTGGGAGAAGGAAGGTATATTGTCTGTTGCAGTTAATTTACAAAAGGAAATGGCTAAGGGACTTTCACAAACATTTCATAGATGGGAAAGTCTAAATTGTTAATGAAAAAATGTGCAGTCATAAGAAAAATAATAAAATAACAATGCCAAACTAGTGCATCCTTCAAACATGCTTCCCCTACCCCCTTTTTTCCCACAATAATTCCACTGAGAAACAAATAGCAACGAGACAGCCCCAAACCAAATTGGCAGGACAGCCTCAAAAATCAACACAATGCATACATTCCTCCCAGCGGCCAACTGCTGCACAAGATGCTGACCCGATATACCACCCACAAACACCATCAGAACAAACCCCTCCACTCATCAAGAGAATGCAACTACACATCCATCCCAACCACCCCGAACACACAGACACAAAATGGACACCCATCTGTATCACCCACTTCCACCAAGTTTTATCATTCAAACACCACAGGTATGCAAACTCAGCAAAACACTCCAAAAGCGTTCAGTAGTCCACAATAGCACCAGGTCTTCCACTTCACTGGCAATGCCAGAAACCGCCAACCTGAGTCCCCCACAGCCCAACACAACACCATGGCTTTACTTCCCATACTTCGTTCCTACACTTTTCTGCTGGATGGCCAAGACCAAGGCAAAGCAGGACCCATGCAACAAGAGCTGCAGCCCATAGGTCCGATAAGGTCAGTGAAATCCCCCTAGGACTCATCCCGAGATCCTGCACCTCAGACTGCAGAACCCCTGTCAGCGTCAGCCATGTGGATGAGCCACGGCCACCACTCGACCAATGTGTTCTTCGCAAAAGCCCAAGAGAATGCCCTTTCCCCACGTGACACTCCCCAGGCACACTCTACACCATCGATCACTCTCCTCCTTGGACCCACAATCCCCCTATCAGAAAATTTGGGACACCATAGAGCTACATGATGTCACAGCACAAGTTCTCATATGTCCTGAGTCCTAAGCGACCCCAGAAGGCCAGGGCCAAAATGTTGGCCTTCCCTGTGGCCCTCCCCCTTCTCCAATTATGGTCTGCAAACCTAGGCTGCCCACCATCCAGAAGACAAGCCCATTGCCACTACCATACAACCCAGGCTGCCAAGCTCAACCCCACTATCTGTCCGAACATCAAACATCCTAGGCATAACATGGAACAGGTACTCCTCATCAAGCACTGACACGTTGAACTTCAAGTCCCTATAGAACACAATGAAAAAACATTCAAAAATTAGAATATATTTTTAAAAATAGGCATAAAGAACTATATACCTCTCATGTCTACACATAAGTCCAAAAATCCAACCACATACAACCCCAAAGCAGGACAGTCCCATATCACTCTCTGTCCCATCTCCCGCCTTCACTCACCACCCCCCTCCTTCTGAACAATCATGTATCCGAGAGACAGCACAGCAGCAACCAGCACTTCATGACAAGCAGGCTGCACCCAGAAGACCAGAATGACAGGCACCCCAAGCATGAAACCACCACCACAGATCACCATCTTCAGCGCAGTTGCCCAGTCCATAGGCATCAGTATACATAGTTAGTCAGGGTGAGAATCCCTCCAACCAACTGCCAGATTCAAAAATCCTTTGGAGACTCCCAGGATCACCGCCCCGCCCATCCTCCACACACAACTGCATGGCTTGACACTGTCATGTTTCCTAGCTCTTCTCCTTTCCCTCTCTTGATTAGTTAGTCCTCGAGATCCTGCTTCCCTTTTACTTGTATTATACCTTTCTATTTGTATTTCTCTTTTTGAGTTCTTATACTAGGGAGACTATACGATATTTACA
>NW_004524596.1:381434-382349 GCF_000260255.1 Octodon degus | reverse complement strand
GTTTTAGTTTTCGGCATGTAGAGAGCCAGTTTTTCCAGCACCATTTGTTAAAGAGGCTATCTTTCTTCCAGTGAGTATGTTTGGCCCCTTTGTCATAGATTAGGTGGCTGAGTGTGTTCGTAGGAGCTTCAGCGTCTTCTAATCTATTCCATTGATCCTCAGGTCTATTTTGTTTCCAGTACCATTCTGATTTTATCACCTCAAACATGCTTTTAAGAAAAAGATAAAACCAATTTTTCTAGAGTTTATTTATTTATTTATTTTTTAAAATTTTGGTGGAACCGGGGATTGAACTCAGGCCCTTGTGCTTACCAGGGAAGTGCTTATTGCACTGAGCCATCTCCCCGGCCCCCAATAAAACCAATTTTTCCAAGGATATGAAGCAACTAGAACTCTCACACACTGGGACTGTAGACGGCTGAAACTATTAACAAAAATTGGCTATTATTGTCTTATTTTCTTTTTTTATTATGTTATACTTTTATAATGAATATATGGAAATCTTGACTAATTCCACTGAAAGATATACACTCAACATAAATGAGTACACAGTACACCAAAAGAAGTGTACAAGAATGTTCATTAGTTTTGTAACAGCTAAATATTGAAAATCATCCAAATGCCTTTCAACATTTAAATAAACAACTTGTGCTATATTTATATAAAGGAATCTTAGAGCAACGGACAGGAATGAACCTTATTACATGAGGTGAGGTTCCATCCATCAAATGTTCAATGGTAGACAAAACTAAAGTCCAGTGTCAGAATACTACACACTTGCGGCAAGGTCTGATACAGAGTCGACTTTTGGGGATTTGTAATATTTTATGCCATGATCTAGATAGCCATAGAGGTATAATTATTTTTGAAAATTCATCAAATTGCATAAATATGTAAGAGAAAACAAGGTTCTTC
>NW_004524596.1:373012-380759 GCF_000260255.1 Octodon degus | reverse complement strand
TTTTTGTGGAACCAGGGATTGGACTCAGGCCCTTGCGCTTGCCAGGGAAGCGCTTATTCCACTGCGCCATCTCCCCATCCCTGTAATTTATATTTTATGTGCTTGTATTTCTTTCCTAGAATCCGCTCAGAAATAGCTTTTTTATGAACTTTTACCAAATGATCACACATTACTAAGCAGACAGTATTTATTTCCCAGAAGTCAAGTCTAACAGTTAAAAAAATAAATAAAATTAAAATTAAAAATTAAAACAAAAAAAGATTCAGACAGCTTGCACTTGTTCTACTGGCATGGCTTTTGCTAGTTGTGTGACTCTTGGTGGTTCATTAAAACCTTGTTTAGGGGCTGGGGAGACGGCTCAGTAGAATATGTGCTTGCCTGGCAAACGCAAGGGCCTGAGTTCAGTCCCTGGTTCCACCAAAAAAACAAAAACAAAAAACTATTTGGCTCAGTTTATTCCTTAATTGGAGTCATCTGTTCCACTCAGTGTAATTTCTGCACACCAAAAAAAAAGAAAAAAAAAAAAAAAAGAAAAGAAAAAATTCCAGCTAGCTCATGAATGCACTATTATTTTCAATAACAATATATTAGGGGCTGTTGAGATGGCTCAGTGGTCTACAGCACCTACTTAGAACAAGCTAAGCTAAGCAAAGCACAGGGACCGCGGTTCAATCCCCCAGCACCACATATCAGCCATCCCCGCCCCCTGGTGGACTGAGCTGGCCACACACACAAAATAAATGAATAAATAAATAATAAAAAAATAAATTAAAAAAAACCAATATATTAAAACCACAAACTCATCTGCACTTACCCAAATGAATAGACAGCGCTAGGTTTCCTCATCATCACCCAGTAACTTATTAAACATGTTATTAAACTGAGTGAAAAGAAAAAATAAATTAGCATTAGAATTAGAGCTAGAACACACTGAGACAGTTTTCAGAATTCCTAAATTGCTGAAAGTTAATAGTCATTAGTATTTCTATAAATTCTGATCTGGGGAGATGGCTCAGTGGAATAAGTGCTTCCCTGGCAAGTGCAAGGGTCTGAGCTCAATCCTCGGTTCCACCAAAAACAAAAACAAAAAAGTATTTCTATAAATTCTAATAACTTATAACCTAAACAGTTTTAGCATGTGAAGAAATTGTAATTATAATTCACTAATAAGTTAGTCAAATAGCATCAAAACTCATACTTTCTCAAAGTTAAATGGTTTCTATAACTGAGAATAATTTTTAAAAGATACAATGGTAATATATTTTATTCTAACATATACAATAAATTTTAGGGGCTGGAGAGATGGCTCAGTGGTCTAAAGCACCTACTTAGAACAAGCTTAGCAAAAGCATCAGGGACAGCGGTTCGATCCCCCAGCACCACATGCCAGCCAGTCGCGCCCCCTGGTGGGCTGAGCTGGTAACACACACACACACACACACACACACACACACACACTAAATAAATGTTAAAAAAAATTTAAAAAAAAACAATAAATTTTAATACTGATCATCTTTAATTTTTGTGAAAATGTAAACTTAAATACTAATAACATCTTAACCTTTTCTCTTTAGTACTGGGAACTGAACCCAGAGCCTACATACTGTGCTATATATTGTCAACACTTTTTATTTTAAGATAGTCTCACTACATCACTGAGTTTACCCAAGATGGGTTTGAACTTGCCATCCTCCCATTAGCTTCCGAGGGATGCACCACCACACTTGGCTGGATTTTATAAAAACACATCAATCTTCCAAGAGTAATGGCAGTTCACTCAAAGACAACTTTGTATAGTATGAAATTCACTAACAAGTATCTATCTGTCTTACAAGTTTACTTACCACGTTAATGAGGACATCCTTAATAACAGTCTTCATTTTTATTAGTACATGATTTTTTTTTTTTTTTTTTTTTTTTGGCAGAACCAGGAATTGAACTCAGGCCCTTGCGCTTGTGAGGGAAGTGCTTATTCTACTGAGCCATCTCCCTGGCCCAGTACATGATTACAGTACGTAACAATTACATTCCATGTGGACTTTGTATGTGTACATGATACATCTCATTTCTGTTTTCATCCTCTTCTCTTTACCTCTCTGACCATCTCTCTTGTTTTCCTGTCCATTTACAAAAGATCTACCTTCCTATTTCCTATTATCTGTATAGGCAGGATCTTATTATGCTGTCCAGGCTGGCCTTAAACTCCTAGGCTCAAGTGATGTCCTGTCTTAGCTAAGATATCAACATGTAAGTATGTATTTTGCATCCTTATATGAAAATATGAAAGTGTCCATGGAGCAGAGAGCCAATAGGCTATCTCCCCAGCTTACACTTTCTCATTTCTTAGTTACTAACTGTCCCCTCACACATGCACACACCCCGCCTGCACACTTAGTATTACAGTTGTATGTTCTGAAACCACCCTGTTCTGAAGCATGACTCAGTGTCAGGTAGGCACCTAAAACACTTAACATAAACTGGGCAAAAATCCTCATTTAAAAAATTTGGAATTGGAACCAAGGTATTCTAGGCTTAGTTTGACTGTTTTCTTAGACAGTAAAAATGCAAATGTGAAAGCTGGGAACAATCCCTGGACTTGGGAAGAAAGAAATCTGATTTACATGGAAGAAATGTAAGAAAGCCCATGCAAAAGATGGCCATGGATGAGATGGATGGATTCCTACAGCGTTCTTGTCCTGTGGCCTAGCTAAATTTGTGCCTTCAGATTCCATGAAACATCCCTGAATTCCCCAAGACAGCTCTAATGGAAGTCTGACAGTTACTTTACATTCACCATGACAAAGTTTTTACTGTCTGCTAACCTCACTTCAAATTCAAACGCAGTAGCAAAATTTAGATTTACACAGAAGCCATGTTAAAAATCTACTTGGTCCTGAATGACTAGATGATTTTTCAAATTATTTTTCTTTCTTTCTTCTTTTTTTTTCTGTAGTACCGGGGATCAAACTCAGGACCTTGTCCTTGCCAGGCAGGCACTTATGTCACTGAGCCATCTTCTGGCCCAGACTAGATGATTTTTGTATTCCTGGCAAATGCATATGAGAATCCTCAGGGCCAGTCCAAACTATATAGTAAGATCCTCTTTCAAAAGTCCAAAAATAAATTAATAAGTAAGTAAAAATAATAACTGTTGGCAAGGATGTAGAAAAATTCAGAGTCTGATAAAGTACTGAAGGCAAAGAAAAATGATGTAGGCACTTTGGTAAACAGTGCAGTGGTTCTTTCAGTGGATAATCATATGATCTTGCAATTTCACGCCCAGGTGTATATGTAAGAGAAATGAAAACATTTGTCTAAACAAAAACTTATACACAAATATTCACAGCACCATTTTTTAGCAGCCAAAGACTGGAGACAATGCCAAATGTCCATTAACTGATGAGCAGATAAATAAAATGTGGTATAGCAATATACTTCCACAATTAATAAAAAAAGCTACTGAAACGTGCTACAGCAAAATGGCAAAAACTGTGCTCAAAAGACAGTCACACAGGACCACATATTGAACTTCCATATACATGAAAGATTCAGAATAGACAAATTTATTTATTTACTTATTTTTTTCGCGGAACCAGGGATTGAACTCAGGCTCTTACGTTTGCCAGGGAAACGCTTATTCCACTGAGCCATCTCCCTGGCCCAAGAATAGACAAATTTAAAGAGCAGAAAAATAGAAGAGTGATTTCCTTCAGCCAGGGTTGAGAAAGGAATAATTAGGGAGTAATGGCTAAAAGTGAATGAGCTATTTTTTGAGCTAATGAAAATATTAAAAATTTGACCATCATGATATATGTATGACTCTACAAATATACAATGTATTATTGAAATGTATGTGAATTAAATCAGTAAAGTCATTTTTCTTTATTTTTTGGTCTTCATAGCTGGGGAGATGGCTCAGTGGAATAAGCATTCCCTGGCAAGGGCAAGGGTCTGAGTTCAAACTCTGGTTCCACAAAAAACCTAAAAAACTTTATTTTTTGGTCTTCAGCCTCTTTTTTTTCTTTCATGGTGGTAATAGGGATCAAATTCAGGACCCTGCATTTGCCAGGCACTTATTCCACTGAGCTATCTCCCCAGCTCTCCTTTGGAATCTTTTTTTTTTTTTTTTTTTGGCAGAACCAGGGATTGAACTCAGTCCTTTGAGCTTGCCAGGGAAGCACTTATTCCACTGAGCCATCTCCCTGGCTCTCCTTCTTTGGAATCTTGGGACAGGGTTTTTCTTTTTCTTTTTTCTTTTTTATTTATTTATTTATTTGTGTGTGTGTGTGTGTGTGGCCAGCTCAGCCCACCAGGAGGCGGGGCTGGCTGGCATGTGGTGCTGGGGGATTGAACCCCATGATCCCTGTGCTTTGCTAAGCTTGTTCTAAGTAGGTGCTTTAGACCACTGAGCCATCTCACCAGCCCCTGGGACAGGGTTTTTCTATGCAGTACAGGCTGGCCTTGAGCTCTCAGAGATCTTCCTGCCTAAGCTTCCCCAGTGCTGGGGCTGCAAGCTTGGGGCACCACGCCCAGCAGTAAAATAATTTTTTTTTTCTTTCAGAACCAGGGATTGAACTCAGGCCCTTGCGCTTGCCAGGGAAGCGCTTATTCTACTGAGCCATCTCCGCAGCCTCAGTAAAGCAATTTTTTTCAAAAATACAAAAAGCACCACAATTTCCCCAACACCCTCAACACAAGCATAGTCTTAAATGTTTTATTATTTGAGTTTTTCTTTTCTTTAGACAGGGTCTCACTCTGTAGTACATGCTGGCCTCAAACTTTCAGTCCTTTTCTCTCTCTCCCAAATGTTGGGATTACAGGCCACCATTCCTGGCTATTTTTTTTTTTTTTTTTCTTTTTGAGGTAAGATCTTATTATGCAGATCATGCCAAACTTGAACACTATGTAGTCTAGGCTGGCCTTGACCTTGTGGAAATTCTCATGCCTCAGCTTCCTGAGTGCTGGAATTACAGACATGTGCCACTTCACCTGGCTCTTAATTTGTAAGTACCTTATGTTTAGTACAGGGTCTACAGGGTCTCACTACACAGATCCATCTCCTAGTGATTCTCCTGTTTTCAGCTTCCCAAGTGCTAGGATTACAGGTGTGCAGCACCATGCCAATCTCAATCACTATCTCAGTGCGCCCCAGGGGTGGGGATAGCACAGCATGCCCGGGATTGAATCCCGGCCACTACATCTGCCTAAGCAGGCGCTTTAATCCACTAAGCTATCTGGTTGGCCCTGTATTTTAAATATTAGGAAAATTAGTCTTTTGGTTGAGACATATCTTGTTAGGCTGTTGTTTATGGTGATATTTGCTACCTAATTTTTTCTATTTTTTTTTGGTCTGAATGCCTTCAGGGCAGGTTTGGCTGGCTTGAGTTGTGGGGATTGAACCACAGCAATGTGAGTCTGCTTTGTTGAAGTAGCCTCTTAAAGAACTGAGCTAAGGGGCAGATCCCCTTTTCTATTTTTAATATAGTTGAATTTATCATTTTTTTAATGACTTCTGAGAATTATACCATCTTTCCCACAGTATCACATGCTAAATTCTCCTGAGTGTTTAGGTCTATTATTAAACCTTTTATTCTGTTCCTTTCTTTTAACTACAGTATTCCTCCTTTACCTGGTGGGATATGTTCTAAGACCCCCACTGAATGCCTGAAACTAGGGATGGTACCAAACTCTACAGCATATATTGTTTTTTTCTATATGTACATACTTGTGATGAAGTTTAACTTTCAGGTTAGATATAATAAGGGGTTAACAATGTGTTAAAAACAGAATGTAATAATATATTAAAAAAAAGTTATGTGACTGTGGTCTTCCTATGTTGATGTCTTCCTGTACTGTACTCACTCTTCTTGCGCTGATATGAGATTATACAGGGCCTGTACCATGAGATGAAGTGAGGCAAGCGACACAGGCATGTTACGTAGCCTTATGCTACTTGAACACAAGCACAGGCATATCAAAACAGAGAGCTGATCTGGTAGCTGAGAGCTGCTCACTCATTAATGGATGTTTATGCAGCACAAATACACTGGACAAGGGGATGCTTATGTGGTGGGCTAGATGGAGCAGCACAGGCCCAGATTACATCATACTATTCAGAAAGGGATACAATTTGACATTTATGAATTGTTTATTTCTGGAAATTTCCACTTAATATTTTTGGATTGCTGTAGGCTCTAGATAAGAACTGTAGAAAGAAAACTGTAAGTGGGAACTACTAAAAATATTCAAATGAGATTGTCTGGTTGTCTGGGTTGATTTTTGTTTAGTGTATTTGGTACAGGACCTCACTACACAGCTTGGACTCATAGTGATCCTCCTGTTTTCAGCATCCCCAGTGTTGGGATTACAGGTGGGTGCCAACATGCCTGGTCTTTGTCTGAGCCGATTAACTTTGGGAGAATTGACCTTTCTGTGATCCTAAGTATTCCTATGTAAGCATATACATTTAACCTCTCTATCTTCTTCCAAGTACTTCTTTTTCTGTGTCTCAGAATCATTCTGAAGTTTTCTTATGCACAGGCATTTATCTTTTTGGTTCTGATGGACATAGGACCTTTTTCTCATTATGTCTCCAGCTATTTGTGTACATGTTTTGTGCTGTCAATTTTATTCAGCAAATTGTTTTTCTTTAAGAAAAGAAAATTTCAGGATTTAGTATAATAAATCCTTATTGGCTCTAAGACAGTAAGGAGATTTTCAAAACCTTACCTGAAAAGATCAAAAATGGTCAAGTAAGTATACGCAGTTAAAGCTGCAAAACAGCAAAAAGATTAAAAGTTATTTCATCTAGTCTTAACAAAATACGGCAAATCATCAAAACTGCTCACATAAGGGGCTATCTATTGCTAAAAAAATCTACAGTCCATAACCAAACTCATACATTGCATTTATCTATAAATTTATTTTACACATGTAGCCAATGTTGGTTACTACAAAAGTCCACTTTAGAATCTTGATTTCTGCACTGGGAAAAAAAAAAAAAAAAAAAATCAAGCAAATGTTCAAAAGTCATGTGATCAAGTTTTTGCCTATTCTGTCATCTCAGTACCACCTAACATGTATCTCCTAAATACTAACGGGTAACAAATAATGATACATCAGAACATCAATGGTGAAGACACAAATAAAAGAATTATAGAATTTCTTTGTTAAGGAAAAGCCAAGAAACCTTAACAATCTCACTTATAAACTGTATAAATTAGTTTTAATCTGTCACACTAAAAAGACATTAAGCAAAGCCGGATATGGGGGCCAAGGGGCTAGCTCAGCCATCTAAATGCCTGCCTGGCAAGCGCAAGGTCCTGGGTTCAATCCCAGGTACCACATGCCGTGCCAACCAAAACCGGGTATGGTAGTGCATGCCTGTAATCCAAGCAATGGGAAGGCTCAGACAGGAGGATCACTATGAGTCTGAGCTGCGTAGCTAGTCCCTGTGGGGGGTGGGGGGGGGAACAACTTAAAAAAAAGCAGGTTGTGGTGGCACATGCCTGTAACCAACAGTCGAGAGGCTGAGGCAGAAGGATCCTTGCATGTTTGAGACTAGTGTGGGCTACAAAGTGAGCTCAAGGCCTGCTTGAACTGCATAGTAAGACTCTGTCTCAACAAAAGAAAAAAAAGAAAAGAAAGACATCTCAATTTCACAAGTGAATTGATAGTTTTTCTTTTAAATAGCAATTTATTAAAAATGGTAAAATTATTTTTAAAAAACAAACTATAGCTTATAGGG
>NW_004524596.1:360239-372912 GCF_000260255.1 Octodon degus | reverse complement strand
ATACAGTGCTCGCTTCGGCAGCACATATACTAAAATCAGAATATACTCTATACAAAGAAAATACACCATTATTTAAAATCAGAAAAATAGAAGTCAAACTAGCTCTATAAAAATAAAATTAGTGACATACCTATACTATTAGTAGAACTGCACCACATAAGCAGGAAGCTGGTACATATCAAGTTTATTACACCAAAGAGCAGTATCTTCCAGGACTGTGAAAAGCAAAATCACTGTTATCTGTACAATGCTAATCCAGTTCACTGGGCCCATTCATGTTGCTGTAATTCACTCTAAGAATAAGCAGAACTTCCTTCAAAAACCTGGCCAGGTCACTGGTGTGGTGCTGTACACCTATCATACTAGCACTCAGGAGGCTGAGGCAAGAGAATACTGAGTTCAAAACCAGCATGGGCTACAGAGCGAATTCAAGACCAGCCTAAACTACATAGCAAGACCCTGTCTCAAAAAGAAAATCTCTATCTACCATGATTACCATCAACTAAATTATTATTATTATTTTTTTTTTTTGGTGGAACCGGGGATTGAACTCAGGACCTTGGGCTTGCCAGGCAAGTGCTTATTCTACTGAGCCATCTCCCCAGCCCCTATTATAATATTATTATAAAATACAAATCCAAAAGAATAATTTAAGAAGGGGAAATTTTAAGAGAAAATAAACCTTGACAAAGAAACTCCCAAATAGCTGAGAAAAACATGCACGTTGATCATTTTTTTTCTCCATAAATCTGTATGTAAAGGGGCTGGAGAGATGGCTCAGTGGTCTAAAGCACCTACTTGGAACAGGCTTGGCAAAGGGACCACGGTTCAATCCCCCAGCACCACATGCCAGCCAGCCGCGCCCCCTGGTGGGCTGAGCTGGCCACACACACACACAAAATAAATAAAAAAATAAATAAATATTTAAAAAAAAAAAGTTAAAATAAAAAAAAATCTGTATGTAAAGATAATGCTAAAGCAAATGAAGCAAAATGTTTGTAACTGGTAAACCTGAGTAAATGGCTTGATGGCATTCCTTGTCTCAATCTTGTAATTTTTCTTAATTTAAAAATTACATCTAACGAGCTAATCCCCGGTTCTGCCAAAAAAAAAAAACAAAAAAAAAAAAATTACATCTATTCCTGGGCTGGGGAGATGGCTCAGTGGAATAAGCACTTCCCTGGCAAGTGCAAGGGCCTGAGTTCAATCCCCAGTTCCGCCAAAAAAAAAAAAAAATTACATCTATTCCAACCCAGACTGATATACCCTGCAAAACTCTCTTTCAAGTTTAATGGAGAAGTGAAATACTTTCATGACAAAGAATTACTAAAGAATTTCATGATGACAAAGCCAACCCTACACAGACTACTAAATGATATTCTAGAGAGGGATCAAAATGACCACAACTCCATGAAAGAACAGAAAGAACCCACCAAATAGGGCAAACAATTACACACAGGAGAAAAAGAGATATTCAACAGCAGTCTTGCAATTATTCTGCTGTATACAGCAGCAAAATATTTCCATCAGCATACTCTACAAATGGACTTCTCCTGCACCCT
Source organism: Octodon degus (assembly GCF_000260255.1). Lineage (NCBI taxonomy): Eukaryota > Metazoa > Chordata > Mammalia > Rodentia > Octodontidae > Octodon > Octodon degus. The sequence continues at coordinate 371,350 of NW_004524596.1, read as the reverse complement.
AAGGGTAATGATTCTGTCTGGTTTTGCAGGGTGGATATCAAGGAAATAGCAGTAGCTCAGTCCCGCAAGTGACACCTGGCCACCAGTAAGCGTCATGGACACTGTCCACGTCCAACACATTCTAGAATTTTGTGAGATATCCTATCCCCAAACTGTGAGAAGTGCTGGTCATATATTTGCCATTCCAGTATTTTTGTTATGGTTTATTCTTAGTAATTCTTTATACCATTAAAACATTTTCTTAGTTGATATTTTTGTATATATTAACCTAATCAAATACTGTGTGAGTATTGTGAATTGATCACAGATTCATACATATGATACACTACATTCTGGCCTCTTAGTTGAACTCACAATTAATTTTTATTTTTGAATATAATTTTGAAATATTTTAAAAAATAATAAAATGCAATTACATCTAAATACTTATCAAAAAAAGGCAGTACTTTGGACTGGGGATATAGCTCAGTAGCCCAAGTCCTGAGTTTGATTCCAGGTACAAAACAAAATAAAACGTAAAAAGGCAGTACTTACTTTACCAAGTAAGTCATATAAAATAGGTCTGCAAAAGAGAATATTTCAATAGCTTAAAAGTTCATAGAAGACAGAAAACTTGACATAAACCTTGAAAAAAAGGATATAGTCAGAGAAAGAAAGGAGGGCATTCCAAAATAATGAAAGAAAAATCTGAAAGGGGTGAAGGTCTGGTATCTGGGAGAGAAACCACGACAACAGTGCAAATGTTCTGGAGCGTGAGTACCTGCAGGAAGACAGCTAGATCCCTGTGGAAGGAGTCTGGGGGGACATCATAAAGTGCTTGTATGATAAAAGAAATACCACTTATGACAAATAAAAATGGTTGGGCATGGTGGTGCATGCCTGTAACCTCAACACCCGAGACACTGAGGTAAAAGGATCATATGAATTCCAGGCCAGCCTGAGTTGTACAGTTCAAGGCCAGCAAGATGCTATCTCAAAAGCAACAATAACAAAACAACAAATAAGACTGAAAGTGACATAGTTTACATTCTGGCATCTTTATCAACAAGGGAGCACAGAAAGGTATGGAAGCCACTAAGAATGTGGCTATGGGCTAGGTGTGGTGGTAATCCCAGCAACCAGAAAGCTGAGGCAGGAGGAATGCCACGAGGTCAGCCTGGGCTACATAGTGAGTACAGGGTCAGCCTAAGCTTAAAAAGAATGTGGCTGCCATAATCCAAGTGAGAAATGATAGTACTTTGGTAGTGGCTTTGAAGGCAACAAACATGTTAGAAGAGTCTGGCCATTATGCTGAAAATAGAGCTAGCAGATTTGCTTATAAAATACATCTGTGGAATGAGGGAAGAAAAGGCATTTAAAATGACTCCAAGTTTTCTGGTCTAAATATCTGGAAGAGGGGCCAGCTAATGAAGAAGCGACTGAAGATTACAGTTCAGATTTGACTATTTTATGTTTGAGGTGTCTATTAGATATCCAGGCGGAAATACTGACAAGGCCACGATGCACAGCAATCAGAGTTGGGGAGAGGCTAGAGTCTGAGATATATATGGTGGCATCAGCATATCAATGGCAGTGACAGTTATGGGACCAGATGGTATTCCCAGATGTAAAATTAATGTGCAAGTAAATATGGACAGAACCAAGAATGAGGGTTGAGGATTTCCTAGGGAAGCCCGATGGAAGGAAATGCAGTAGAAAGGAGGTGAGGGCAGAGAATGATAATGATAGGCTACTGAATAACTTGGATAGAAAAACAAATAAAGGGCAGGCAGGAATGAAGCTTAGTGGTAAAGCACCTGCCTGGGAAGCGTAAGGTCCTGAGTTTAATTCCCAGCAACAAAAAAGAAAGAAGGAGAGGCCAGGGAGGTACCTCAGTAGATTAAGCACTTGTCTGGCAAGCACAAGGTCCTGAGTTCAACCCCCAGTACCACAAAAATAAAAGAAAGGAAAGAAGGCAGGTAGGGAGGCAGGCAGGCAGGCAAGCAAGCAAGCACAGTGACACTAACACTGGAACCAGATGATCTGATAACCAAGGTGGTTACTAAGTGACTAAGGTACTTAGTACACACTGTACAAAGGGATGGTCCAAGTCTCAGCCTGGGACAGAGAAGGACACTGAGAAATTCCATCATGCTACTCAGAATGGTGCAAAATTTAGAACTTAATGAATTGTTTATTTCTGGAAAGTACCAGTTAGTAGTTTTGAACTGCAGGTAACTGAGTTCATGGAAAGAGGAAGAGCAAATGGGGGATTACTGCAATTTTTTCGCCTACTACCTGCTCTAGTTACGTGCTTCAGTAAAGCACATGGTTAAGATAAGTGTTTTCCATCAACAGCACAGAGCTGTATGTATCTGTTCTAAGAGGTCAAACTAAGGGGATCAGAATCTAAGAAACAGATGATTTCTCTAATTTTCGATCTTTAATATGAAGGGCATGACAATACTTCCAACTGAGTTCTAACTATAGCCCAAGATTTTAGAAACCAGGGAAATAAGACTAAATAACTAAGAAAAGCACAAAACCAATGGCACTAATAGTACTTACTATACTCCATCAAAACTGCCTTTAGGGGGCCTGGCCCTAGCTCAGGCCTTTAAGCGGCTGCTTCCACAAAGCTGTCAGCCTCAGGTTGCTGGAGTTCGAAACTCACACCTCTCCCGCTGGCCAAAAGTGCCCTGAAGGCATTGGAGGAACCAAAAAAAAAAAAAACTGCCTTTATATAAATCTATTAATGAAGGACTGGTGAGACAGCTCAGGGACCGGGGCTCGATCCCTGGCATCACATGCCACACCGGCCCTGCCCCAGACTCGCCACCAAGACCAGGCATGGTGGCACACATCTGTAATCCCAGGGATGGGGAGGCTGAAAATAGGAGGATCACTGTGAGTCTGAGCTGCACAGTGAGACTCTATACCAAATACATAAAAATAAATAAGTAAAACCACTAAATATACATTGGGTGCATATTTTATATGCCCATTAAAAAGTGAGCATAACAGTCATAGTCATTGCCTTCACAGAATCTGCAATTCAGACAATACCAGAAGAATGAAAATAGCATAGTTAGGAGCTTTATATAAGTAGCCCAAAGGGCTACCAATTACATCTTTTTATTTATACCATCAAAACATGATATAATTTTCTTGCTTGAGAAAATATGGCTTGGGCCAGGGAGATAGCTCAGTGGCATAAGCACCTGCCTGGCAAGTGCTAGGTCCTGAGTTAAATTCCTGGTACCAAAAAAAAAAAAAAAGAAAGAAAAAGAAAAAGAAAAAAGAAAGAAAAGAAAAACCATGGCTTCATGGCTTAAGAGTACATTCTTTTAATTTTTTTTTAAAGTATTAATAAAAATGGAGTTTGGGGAGGATTACAGGTTAGCTCAGTTCTTTAAAGCGCCTACTTGGGGAAACCCAAGTCAGGCACAGAGGACTGGGGTTCGATTCACAGCTCCACAAGCTGTACCAGACCTGCCTTAGGCAGGCTGAGCTAGCCAAAACAAAACAAAACAAAACCAAACTTCTCCAATAAAAATGGAGTTTGGTGCAGTGGTACACGTCTCTAATCCCACCACTTGGAAGGCTGAGGCAGGAGGATCGCTGTGAGTTTGAGGCCAGCCTGGACTACACAGTAAGTTCAAGGCTAGCCTGTACTATACAGCAAGACTCCATCTCTAAAAATAAAAAAATAATAAAAATTTAAAAAAGCAACTATAACAAAAAGCATTCTCTTTGAAACACTTCAGAATTAGATAACTTTTAACTGACCTTGTTTCTTCCCACCAGAGCAAAACAAATGAACACCAAAACAATAATCTTACATTAAAAAATACTTATCCAACAAGGAACAATAAAAACTGCAGTAGGATCACTAGCAAATTTTTTTTTTTTTTTAATGTATTAGTACAGGCTCCACAGGGTCTCACTACACAGATTGGACACTAGTAATTCTCCCATTTTCAGCCTCCCAAGTGCTGGGTTTACAGGTGCGTGCCACCATGTCCAATCTCAGTTGCTCGTCTCAGCATACCCTGGAGGTGAGGCTGGCACCAATAACAGGATCTGCCTAAGCAGGGGCTTTTTTTTTTTTTTTTTTTTTGTAGGACTGGAGATTGAACTCAGGACCCTGCGCTTGCCAGGCAAGTGCTTATTCTACTGAGCTATCTCCCTGGGCCCTAAGCAGGTGCTTTAATCCACTGGCCAGCCCTACAATTTTTTTTTTATTTTTTTATTTTATTTTATTTTTTAAATTATTTATTTATTTATTTATTTTGTCCTGTCAGAGGTGAATATTCTATTGGCATCTAAATACTATAAGTGCCAAACAAATGTTTATTTATTTATTTTTTTTATTTATGCGTGTGTGTGTGTGTGTGTGTGTGTGTGTGTGTGTGGCCAGCTCAGCCCACCAGGGGGCGGGGCTGGCTGGCATGTGGTGCTGGGGGATTGAACCGCGGTCCCTGTGCTTTGCTAAGCTTGTTTTAAATAGGTGCTTTAGACCACTGAGCCATCTCACCAGCCCCGTACAATTTTTTTTTTAAAAAGGTGCCAAAAAGTTTATTTGAAAAGCACAGGGTAAATGGGTATAGGGGAGAAACCAGCTCTACAGAGCAAACTTGAGCCAAACAAAGGGAAAAAGAGGATAAAAGCAAAAATAAAGTATATGGGCTATTGTGGAAACTCATGAATGATAGCTAACACCAATTTCTTTTTTTGGTCAGAACCAGGGATTGAACTCAGGCCCTTGCGCTTGCCAGGGAAGCGCTTATTCCACTGAGCCATCTCCCTGGCCTCACCAATTTCTATTAATCTTAAAACTTACCAATTTAAATTGAGGTTAAGAAATAACTTACCCTTCGGTCAGCTGCTACAAGTCTAAATTCCTGTAGTAACTTGCCAAAAAAGGATCTTTGTGGTTTTCGAAAGAGATGAATTGTCCCCTTTAAAACAAAAAGAAAATATACAAATCAGCATCTAAGTATGTAATCTTCACAGTACCTGTTATGTTACATTACTAATATTTATTATCTCAATATCCAATAATACATGCCAACCACTTTCCTAGACACTTTGTATATATAAATAATACAAAGACCCTACAGGGTAAAAATAATTTTCAGTAAATTTTTTTTTGGTACCAGGGATCGAACTCAGTACCTTGTGCTTGCCAGGCAGGCACTTGGTGCTGAACTATCTCCCCTTACCCTTTTAGTAACTCTTCTAAAGTTACAAAGCTAGTAAAGAGCTGAGCAGGAATTGAAATATAGACATTTTAGCTCCAGTTTTCTTTTTGTTTGTTTTTGTTTTTTGTGGAACCGGGGATTGAACTCAGGCCCTTGTGCTTGCCAGGCAAGTGCTTATCCTATTGAGCCATCTCCCCAGCCCTAGCTCCAGTTTTCTTGTCTTTATTTTTAAATAGATTAAGCAACTTAAACCAGAAGAAACAGGGGGAAACATAAGGAAACTTTACCAAAGAGCTCTACTCAAAATAAAATGTCACCTAATTAAAACGAAATGTATCTCAGTAACTACTTTAAAGATAGTAACATGCAATGCATTTGCTATTGTTATTCTCCTATCATCTTATGAAATCTTTTTCACATGTCCCCCCTCAACTAGGGATTGAACACAGGTCCTCTTGCTTGCCAGGGAAGAGCTTATTCCACTGAGCCACCTCCCTGGCCCCTGTTTACCTGTAAAATTTTTTAAAAAGCAAAATGAAATATATGAAAGTTTGGACAACTATGATAATAAAACCTCTAAGGTTCTCACTTAGGCATTCAGGCAAAGTATCTTGACACCCTAGGAATCTCTAGGAGTTTATATTTGAAGAAAGTACGGCTATATAATTTTGTAATACTGGAGTTGGGGATGCAGTAGTAGAGACAGAAATCTTTATATGTTCGAGGAAGGCCACAGAGGGTACTGTGTGTGTTATTGTGTTAGTTACTCTTTTCTCGTTGCTAGGACAAATACCTGACACTCAAAATGTGGGAAGGAAAGGTTTATTTAACTCACAGTTACTGGGAGTTTCATGTTTAAAACAGCCTATATTACGTAGCAAGACCTTGGAGCCTTATTTGCTCAGGAAAGAGGGTCGGTGCCTCTGTCTTCTCCAAGCATCTCTCTGCCCGAGCGAGGCGGCCTCAATCACAGACACCACCCACCTACACTACAGGGTCTTGGGTGGAGGCTAGGGTGCTGCCTCATCCAGGATGACCCCTTCCACACCTTCAGAGAGACCACACCTGGGGGGGAAGCGCAAGACGCCAGTTTAATGGTTCTGTTACTCTGGCCCAGCCCCTCGAGCCCTGCCCTGGTCCTCTGGCCCCACCCCTCGCACCTCTTGCTGCTCCTCCAGCAATTTACATGAGGCTTGGGGGGGACAACTAGACACAAACCATAACAGTTATAATTAACTGAATTTGTTTACTGGTAATAAGGAACAATGCCAAAGAACTATGATTACTAACTGCTTCAGTTATCATTCAAAACTACTTAAGCCTTCACAGGCTGAAAAGTTTGGTCTGATCTTTTCTCGTTTGCAGATTTCCAAAAGCAAAACTCCACAGCTTTTTTGAGACACGGTCTTAAAGTTATATAGCTCACACTGGCCTTGAACTCACTATACAGGCCACGATGGACTGCAACACCTGCCTCAGAGGAGGCCATCACACCTGGCTTACAGCTACTTTTAATCAGACAACTTTGTCACACCAAAAGCAAGTAATTGTTTCTAAGACAAAATTTTCTTCACAGTTGTCAGTGGGTCAGGGAATAATTTGATCATTAACTGCTACATACTTTAAAATATTTGAATTTTTTACAAGACATTTTCTTTGATAGCAAAGGTGACAACCAAAATGTACTTCTGACTCACTGAAGCTGGGCAATTTGACTAGAAAACTGAAGCCCCAGAAAAGTACAGTGGAACCAGGGTAATTATGACTGAAAAAGTTTCAGATTCAATTCAAGCAGAGGCATGATCTTCCTACGTAGAGATTTTAGTAGTTATAAGAAGGCATATCTCATTTTTACAAACCTTAGACATGCCATTAGTTGCATTAAAATCCTGGGAAGGCAGAATTATGACAAATGAAGGGCCAGCCAGATAGCTCAGAGGATTAAAGCACCTGCTTAGGCAGACACGAAGACTGGATTTGATCCCCAAAGTGCCTGCCGGGCCCCACCCTTGGGGCGAGCAATTGAGACTAGGAGTGGTGGCAGGCACCTATAATCCCAGCACTTGGGAGGCTGAAAACAGGAGGATCACTGAGTCCAATCTGTGTAGTGAGACCCTGTACTAAATACATTAAAAAAAAATTATGACAAATGAAAAACAGTATCAGAATGTGAAAAATTCTCAATGCCAGGCCAGGTGTACAGAGGAACTCACTGTTTCAGTTACTTTACCTCTTTGCTTGAAATCATCGTAAGACACAGTAAATCGAGGCTTGCTTGCTGGCACAAACCCATAATCCTAGCACTCAGAAGGCTGAGGCAGGATAGTCACCATGAGTTCCAGGCCAGCCTGAACTACAGCTTGAGACTCAGTTTACAGGAAAAACACTGCAGCAAAAAACTTTTAAAAAGAAAGATAAACCACAAAAGTGTGGCTAAGTCTGAAATCCAAGTAAAGACTAGGGGGCTGGGGAGATGGCTCAGTAGAATAAGCGCTCACCTGCCAAGACTAGTGTTTATGTAATCCTAAAGCCATGATAAACTAATCCAATATAAAAGGAACAATGTTATTTTCATGTAAGGTGTTAATAAATGTTAGTATGTTCTTAAGTAATTATGTGTGAAGCTAGGGAGATAGGTCAGTGGCATAGGCACCTGCCTGGCAAGTGCAAAGTCTGGAGTTTGATTCCCGGTACCAAAAAAAAAAAAAAAACAAAGGTGATGTGCGAACTATTTTGATTTCAAGGATACAAAATGCTACTCAATAATTGTGATCTTTTGATAATTTCTGTTTAACTTCAGTCTTCATTTAAGTTTCAAGATTAAAACACTGGGAGAAAAGAAAAAAGTTAAGGACCTATAAGGGTCATACTAATAAGGAATGGAAGTAGGGGATAATGAACAATACAAATGGAACAGCATATTAAAAATGTCCCAGTCACACAGCATGTGCTGCAAACAATTCATCATAGCTCAGTAGAAATGAATTCTGTGTGTTTGTGTGTAGGAGGTTGTAAACGTCAAGATGCTTGAGTATGGGTGTTTTTGTATGCAATACTAAACAGTGGTGTTGCTGACCATGTGTACCCAAAACCCCTGCACTTGGGAGGCTGAGGCAGGAGCATCACCATGAATTTGAGGCCAGCCCGTGCTGCATAGTGAGTTCAAGACACACCTGAACTATATAAGGAGACCCTGTCTCAAAAAACAACAAAACTCAAACAAACAAGAAAGTGATGTCTTGAGGGATACAGAAACCAAATGGAAACACTTTAAGCAAGGGAGTAATAAAGTCAAATATAATAGTGTGTGTCTATATATGTGTGTCTATCTATCTATCTATCTATATCTATATCTATATCTATATATTTCCCCCCCCCAACCAGGGACTGAACTCAGGCCCTTGCACTTGCCAGGGAAGCGCTTACTCCACTGAGCCACCTCCCTGGCCCAATAGTATATATTGAAGCATACTTTGGGAAAAGCATAGCTGGATGCTGTGCTAAACCTAAACCCCCCAAAATAAAGTTTCACCCACTTTTCTTGTCTGCAAAGGATTATAGAAAATTTACAAAATTCGACCATATTCACTTAAGGACAAGATTCTTAAAGCGAGTAGTACTAAGACGCAGAAATATAGCCCCCTTCCTTTTCAGCTACCAAAAAATGCTCAATGAATTCTTATTCTGATAATTTCAAGAAGTGCACAGGACTTTGATATCTGAAATAACTATCTCTTAATATCACATAGAAGTGAAAGAGGGACAGACATGGTTTCTAAAGACCCCAAATGACTAATTCCTCTAATGAATTTTTGAAAGAAGACATCCCAGCAACCATAACGGGTACTGGGATCTTTCAATAGTTTCCACAAACACAGCAGCAGTGAGGCGTTCTCCCAACACCTTAACTCCGTGTAACGCCTAACTAACGGGGCCTTAGGGATGGCGCTGCCTTATCAAGCCACCCGCCTTTCAATAAGCCCAAGCAGAGGAGCGGGTCATCTGCCTTAAAACCCGACTCCTGGCCTCGTTTCGGGCGGCATTATTGCCGCCGCACTAAGCATCCTCCCAATACAGCAGACGTTGTTGCTGCGGACTTGCTTTCAGGTCTTTTGTTAGTGGTGTAACGGTGATGCCGTCTGAGACTTTTATTTTCACAGCAAGGAAATCTCAACAGAGGATAAGTCATAAATTCTTCAGCCCAGCCAGAGGCGGGAACGGGATCCCCAAAAGCCAGGAACCGGGTGAGGGACAGAGGGTTGCGAGTGAGCTGTGAGGAACCATTTGGGCGACAGTTCTCCGAAGGACCCGACCGCGACTCCGATGACCCCTCGCTGGGCCGCTGAGGCATTCTGAGGCCGATTCGAGACAAGACAGGGTCAAAGGCACCACCTATGACGGGATCCCTCATCCCCCGACACCCAACTCACCATGATAAGGAGCCACAGCTCCCGCCGGAAAACGCTCTGGGGGCTCGTTTTTCTCCAGTGCGGAAGGGGCGGGCCCTTGGGGCCCATTGGCGGCAAGGCGCGCGAGGGCGGAAGTGCGTGTCTGGCCTCGGGCCCCGCCCCCTTCCCGGCTTCCCCTGCGTCTGGCGGAAGCGAGGACTGCGGCTGGAGCAGTTCCAGCGGTGGCCGGGTGGATCTACACGTGACTTGATCCCCTGAGGCCGGTAGCACGGAGCAATTAGGGTTTACTTGAACGTTGGGAAAATTGTGCTAACTGCTAAAATGCTTTTACTTACGTTGTGTGGATTTAATCTGACGGAAAGAATAGTGATCCCGTTTAACAAGTGAAACGTGAAAGTTAAACTTGCCTAGTCATGAATCTAATTTGCCTTTATAGTTTTAAGTGGAATTTGGAATGTCTAATTGCAGGGTATTTCGATCTACCCCAAAATGTTTAAAGGGTCTAACAATGTTAATTTTATGATAAAGTAATGTTAACTAGAAAAAACTTGGAAAACAAATATTCGTTAAAAAACAATTTGGCATGTGTGTACAAGGTAATGGTCTTGTAAAACATATTCCAGGAAGAAGAAACGGGATAGGGCAGGTACCAAAACTTTTAAAAAATGTTTAGAAGTAGTATCAGGTCGGAAGGAGGACAGTACTTGCCGGGCGTGGTGGCTCCTAGTGGTAATCCCAGCATTCTGGAGGCTGATGCAGGAAGATCATAAGGAGTTGGAGATCAGCCTACACTTAATAGACCCTATTTTAAACAAAGCAAAACATCCCTCGTGGTGGGGCGCCCCTGTAATCCCAGCACTAGAGAAGGCCAAACTGAATTGCGTACCAAGATCCTGTCTCAGAAAGCGGGAGAGGGGGTGGGGGAAGGACTGTTACAAAGATTAACTGGGCGGGTCATTTACATAAAGTGCTGCTCAGGGAAAGTTTCTCTAAGGGGATGAAATTGAACAATGGCAAAAAAAAACCCAAAACAACAACAACAACAAAACCCTCAGATTTTTTCACCGAAGTAAAAAACAAGTAGGTTTAAGGCTGGATGTAGAGGTGCTTGCCTGTAACCCCAGCACTTGGGAGGCTGAGGTAGGAGGATCATTGCAATCGTTGTGACTCTGCCTCAAAAATAAAATAAAACAGCAGGCCTGTAGATCCACCAAGAAAACAAAACAGGCTCTCCAGTGTCCAAGAGGAGCATTAGGGGCCCATTGGCTGCAAAAAAAACCCTAATATATTCAGTCCCCTGTTCCACCAAAATAAAACCAAAACCGTAAAATGCAAAATGTGGAGTACTGTTTCTTCCGAATGTGTATTCTCACACCATAGAAAAGTGGAAAAAAGAACCAGGGAGGGCCTGGTGAGATGGCTCAGTGGTCTAAAGCGCCTACTTAGAACAAGCTTAGCAAAGCACAGGGACCGCGGTTCAATCCCCCAGCACCACATGCCAGCCAGCCCCGCCCCCTGG
>NW_004524596.1:348425-354084 GCF_000260255.1 Octodon degus | reverse complement strand
TCTTGTTAAGTAAATGTTCTGCAGGCTTACAAAGGCATTTCTCTAAACAGTGGTATCTCCAAAGTCCTTGTTCCAACGTATGTATGCTTCTAACGTTTGAGGACTCATGCTGCGTTTTATTTTTTTCAAGGATTCAGTGAAGTCAGATAATCGAATATTTCGCATCTAGATTTTTGAAAAACACATGACATACAATGAACACATATACAATAGTGGATTAAACTAATGGTGTAATGTCATAAATACATAGAAATTTTAGTCATACCAATCATTTTAATATTTTTGTACTAGTATAAATGAGGCAAGTTTGCTATATAAGACACTGTATAAAAAATAATCCAGTAGTTACTTTATTACTCGTATTTTATTTCGTAGGTACTGGATTTTCTTTTTATCTCCTTTTAGTAACTGTGGACTAAATTCAGGACTTCACACACACAGAGAAAACACTCTAGTACTGAGCTAAAGCCCCAGCCTTTTAAATATCTTATTTATGTATGTATGTATGTATGTATTTATTTATTTATTTATTTGCAGAACCGGGGATTGAACTCAGATCCTTGCGTTTGCCAGTCAAGCGCTTATCCTACTGAGCCATCTCCCCGGCCCCAACATTTTTTTTAAACAGAATAAAAATAGTAAAACCAAAACCAAACAAACAAAAAAAAAATTAGAAATGATACAGAATTTCAGTTTCACTGAACAAAATAATAGGAATTCAACAATGGTTGTCATATTGCAAAATGTTGTCTTCAAATTAGTTGTTCAGATTACCAGATACAAGCATGCAAAATTGGTAAAAGAAAAATAAAAAAATAAAAATTTTAAAAAAGGGGAAAAATTTAAGCATTAGACTAGTAAAAATCAGCAGTACAATTATCTAACCTAACTTGTATATATACATATTAATATATCCTTTTCCCTTCTTTCTTTTGTCCTTTTCCTCACCCCAGTTGTCCCTTCCCTGTGAAGAGATTCTTTCCTTTTCATACTATCTATTGTACCTTTCAGATTTTATTTACTCTTTCAGGTTCTTACACTAGCAAGACAATATGATGTTTATACATGTGGATCTGATTTATTTATGAGTATGGTCTGTCGTTGCATCCATGTACCTATATAATTGTGGTTTTTTAAAAATGTATTTAGTACAGGGTCTCACTACACAGATCAGGCTCGTGGTGATCTTCCTGTTTACAGCCTCCCAAGTGCTGGGATTACAGGTCTGTGCCACCACCCACAGTCTCAATCACTGTCTCAGTGTGTCTATGGAGTGGGACAGCACGGCAGGCCCAGGGATCAAACCTCCAGCCCCTGCGTCTGCCTAAGCAGGCACTTTAATCTGCTGAGCTACTTGGCCAGCCCTCCATGTACCTATAAAAGACTCAAGTTTATCTTTTTTTTTTTTTTTTAAATAACTGAGTAATAGTTCATTGTGTAAAAAAATACTGCATCTTTTTTATCCAAAGTTGATAGGCATTTCGGTTGTTTCTAAGATTTATCTATGACAAACTGTTATTTAAATTTTTTTTTTCTTAGGCTGGGTGTGGTGGCACATAACTGTAATCCCAGCATTTAGGAAGCTGAGATAGGAGGATCATCATAAATTTGAGGCTAGGGCCAGCCAGATAGCTTAGCAGACTAAAGCACTTGCTTAGGCAGAGTGCAGCAGCTGGTTCCATCCCCAGTGTGTGGTGCTGGCCCCGCCCCTGGGGCATGTTGAGAAAGTGATTGAGACTGGGTATGGTCGCGTGCACCTAGAATCCCAGTGCTTTTAAAATTTCAAAATATAATATTTTTTCACTATAAAAAGAAAACACACCCACAGGAAATTTCACAAAATAAAGACAACAGACAAAATAATCTCTCAGAATTCTACAATTCAGATGTACAACTATTATTTGATGTCTTGCCAATCTTTTTGTAGGTAATTTTGGAATCAAGGCTCTTATAATAAGTCTTATCACAAGCATACTGTAGCTAAATTCATGCAAAATTTGTTAGAAAAGCAAAGTACAAAAACACATGAAACTTTAAAGGAATTATTGCTCTTTAACTGCACTGCATAGTAGACTAGGCTCAAATCCAAAATTTTCTAATATTAACATTGTTTATCAGACCAATGTGGCTGCACATGCCTATAATCTCAGCACTGAGGAAGGCTACAGCCAGAGGACTGTAAGTTGTACTCTTGCCTGGGCAACCTGGTGAGACTACCTTAAAATAAAAAGGGCAGAAGATGTAGCTCAGTGCAAAAGTACTCCAGGGTATAATTCTCAGGACTTTTTCTTAAAAAAATAAGATTAGCTGGGCAGGATGGTACACATAGTACAAACCCAGCACTCAGGAGGCTGAGGCAGGAAGATGATTGCCTGGGGTTCGAGACCAGCCTGGATTAGTGAGTTTAAGCCCAGCCTGAACTGCATAGCGAGACCCTGTCTCAAATACATACATAAGTAAGTTTATAAAGCATTTTAAATTAATTTGGTTTTAAGACATTTTAATCCTACCAATTTGATGTGGAAAAAAAAAAAGACATTTTAAATTGGCTTTGGAACTGAAGACTGTATATACTGAGTCAATCAATATATCTATCTAGGTATTATTTATTTATTGCTGCTAAGAATTGAACCCAGGGACTCACACATGTTAAGTACATCCACTGCCACTGAGCTATACACCTCGATCAATGGTGGTGAACCTGTGGTATGTGTGCCCCAATGGGTTGTTTGTATCATTGAAAGCACTAAAAAATTTGCTATTAGTGTGTTAGACCTAAGTATTTTATGGACAAAATTTCATATGACACAAAAAAAGACCTGTGTTAATAACTGTTATCAGTGTATATTTTTATGGAAGGACCACCTGGACACTCCTCTTGAAAGAAGAGCAATTGTCTCCATTAGGCTAAACCTGGCCCTATTTCCATGTATTGATCCATTTTCACAGTCACTCATCCCTGAGCCACTCTCCTCTTCACAAATGAATAAAACCAGGGTTTGGCCCTGAGGCAAAGCCATTGTTCCAGTTAGCCATCATTTTAGTTGGACTTAGGATCCCCTTGGCTCCCCACAACTACAAATATGCCTTTGTGTCTTTTCTGCACCACACATTGCACTGGAAGAGGTAGGCTGGAATTAACTACTGGAATTTCAGTAATTTTTCCATGGTATATTGTTTGTGTCTAGCTGTTCCCCCAAAGCCTCATACAGTCATGGGGTGGACTTCTAGAGCTTATGATTAACTCATGATCCACAGGGATTATGGGTGTAAGCGCTGCTGGGATTATGCCTGTGAGTACTACACTGAGCCTGGGGCAGATCACCTGAATGCAATTTAAGAGAGACAAGACTTATTCTCTGTAGCCATTGTTTCTTTTCTTTTTTTGTATTTTAGGGAAGGGCCTACAGGGTGTTCAGGGTCTGATTAAAAGATCAGACTCGTAGTGATCCACCAGTTTACAGCTTCCCAAGAGCTGGGATTACAGGTGTGTGCCACCACACCCAGTCTCAATTGCCATCTCAGCGCCCACCCCAGGGGTGGGGCCCCCTTGAATCCCCAGCCCTTGGGCCTACTTGCATGGCTTTAATCCACTGAGATATTTGGCCGGCCCTTCTGCAGCCAATGTTGCTGATATTCTTCCTTTGCTCTTTGCTACCACGATGAAAGGCTGCTCTCTGCCATGCACCGCCCTGCCTTGGAGCCAGCTAAGTATGGACTGAAACCTCCAGTAATTAAACCTTTTCTTCCTTCATTTTGGGTGTTGAGCATCCCAGCAATGAGAGAAGAGTAAGACACACAGGATTAAAAATGTGGATTTTTGTGGACGTTCATGAGGTCCAGTAGGGCTTTCTATTTATCTTTGCTATATTTGGCTCCCAAATAAGAGAATTTTTTTTTTAATTTTATTTATTTATTTATTTATTTATTTGTGTGTGTGTGTGTGTGTGTGTGTGTGTGTGTGTGTGGCCAGCTCAGCCCACCAGGGGGCGGGCTGGCTGGCATGTGGTGCTGGGGATTGAACTGCGGTCCCTGGCTTTGCTAAGCTTGTTTGAAGTAGGTGCTTTAGACCACTGAGCCATCTCACCAGCCCCACCAAATAAGAGAATTTTAGACAAAACTTTTACTAGCTTCATTCATGTCCAACACATACTATTTATACTAGATTGTTAAAATGAGAAAGGAATCTGGTGTTATACCTCAGTGAGCACTTGTATGATATGCATGAAACCTGAAGTTCTGCCCCCAGCACCAGGAGAGACAAAGACACACACACACACACACACACACACACACACACACAGAGTGTAAGCACAAATGTAAGGGATTTTTGAATAATATAGCTGATTAACTACAATGTACAAGGTGCTTCATCAGATAACTGCAAGATTACCCACAAGCTTCAGGACTGTCAAAATACACTTCATACATTCATTTTCTCTTAACTATTCACTATCTCCTCAATGGCTGTTGAAACCTGAGCAATAAATATCTCTAATACATAAGTTATAAATATAATTCAAGTTTGATTTTAAAAAATTGTTTGAAGTTTTTACTTATTAAGCATTGTGCTCCTCCAATTTTATGTTCTCTACAAATTTTCCCTAAAGAAATGCTTCAGCATCTTCAGAGACCTTCTGTATTAAGAAAATAGCTTAATATCACAATAGTGATTGTATTGGTTTAATAAAAAGAAAAAATATCACTAAAACTAACAAAATAGAAACAATGGTTTAACCTATATCAGGTTATTTTTAATTTATGTATTTTTTGTTTAGTATTTATGTGATATGATTTCATAAAAAAATGACTTAATTGATATCCGACCAACCCCAGGCCCTGCGAGTGTGGGAGAGAGCTTCTGCTCTGTCCTGCGCCCACCCGCCGCTCCAAGCTCAGGCCCTCTGCCTAAGAGGCCTTTGCCCTTGTTATTCGGACCTCTCCCAGCTGGGCAGACCCAGTGCAGCCTGCCATCTGAGTAAGAATTGCTGCCCCGCTCTTGGGAGTCCTGCAGACCCACCAAAACACAACACTGGTGAGTGTGTGGTAGAGCTTCTGGACTCTTCACCCCCACTCCTCATACCCCTCTAGACCCAGCCCAGACCTAGCATACAGGCTTGAGGTAAAACCCTGCAGCTAAAGTCCCCTCAGTGAGACTAGGGTCAAAACCACACAGCTAATCCAGAAACAGATTATCTTACCAGCAGTGTACAGCAGGCCCACCTCCAAGGGCAACAACAGTAAGGAGCTGGGCACAGTAGCCTAACCCAAGCCAGGCACAACTGAATGAACTAGAACTTGGTATATCAGTACCTGGATCTCATTAAGTGATAACATAATTGCACCAAAGCTCTACACCAAAGGCCACAGGTCAGTGTTAAATGAAAAGATAAAGACAAGGAGCAAAATGCAATCTCAGGTCTCAAGCCCACACATAACAAGTGCAGAGGACACTAGCGCAGATGAAATAAATGAATCAATAGCGTCAGAAGTAAACAACAGCAGAAAGATATAGAGGAACTCAGAGCAGAATTAATTTCTAGAATTAAAAAAAAAAAAGAAAACTCTGAATTTACAGCAGCTGAACTTAAGAATCAAATGCAGAAACATATGGAGGAAACACAATGCCCAACCAGAACAAATGCAGTGGACACTAGCT
>NW_004524596.1:346801-348325 GCF_000260255.1 Octodon degus | reverse complement strand
AAAAAAAAAAAAAAAAAAGGGAAAAAACAGTGGAAAAAACTTAAGCTGTTGTGATTTGGGAATCATTTTGTTTATTGACATAAGATTTGGCTTTATAGTTTAGGCTGGCTTTGAACTTTTTATGTAGGCCAGACTGGCCTCAAAGCCATGGCAATCCTGCCTCAGCCTCTTCAGTGTTGGGATTGCAGGTGTGTCCCACACACTCCCAGCTACTTGGATCTTTTTTTTTTTTCCCCCCTGGAACCAGGGATTGAACTCAGGCCCTTGTGCTTGCCAGGCAAGCGCTTATTCTACTGAGCCATCTCTGCGGCCCCTTGGATCATTTTTTTTTAAAGAAGCATATTCCATGAAAAACATGGAAACATAAACCTATTGATACTCCCCGCCCCATTCCCCCCACACTGCCTGTCAAAGCAAGCCCTAACACTTACTCAGGCCCCTGCACTTGCCAGGCAAGCACTTATTCCACTGAGCCATCTCCCTGGCCCAAGCCCTAACACTTCATGACTGAAATCCTATCATATGAGTGAAGTCTCTTCATTGCAGGGTTCTCACCATGTGACTAACATCTTCACTTTCTTCCAGACACACATACTAAAATTGTCCTTGTAAGTAATCTCATCACACTTGGTCTTTAACACCAATTTTTTTTGTCACTTAAGCCTATTTTACCTGCTGAACTTTGATCTAGAAAACTGTGTTAAGAGTTAAAGTAGCAGGCCCAGTATTGCTTTCAACACTGGACTTTGAAAAAAAACAAAAAACAAAAAAACATTGGACTTTGACTCGTATTTTGGAACTTGGATTTGGAGGAGTGTTTCCCATTCTCTAACAAATGGAGTGACTCACTATTCATCAGTTTTAGGATTTTTCACATACTGTCAACTTGTTGCTGTAGGAACAAAAAGCATGCTGGGTGACTGAAGAGTGCTTGGTTTTGTCAGACTTGCTCAATTCTCTTCTTGGTCTTTGCTAATCTTGCTTTGTATCTTTATCGTAATCTATTATTAAATACTGTACATTTTTACAAAAGAGCCTTTGCACTGTTTTTGTCTTATATTTTTACTTCTACAAATATTGTTCAATTCTTTTGCTTTAAATAGCTATTTAGAAAAATTAATATTTATCATTTCCAAAGTTTTAAGTTCCTTCTAGGAAATATAGTTCCCCATTAATAATTCTTTTCCACCCTGTAGATTCAGATGGAATCATGACCCACAGGGTGGAAGAGAAGTCCATTTGTAGAGTGTGCTCATGGAAATATTTTGCCGCTGAACACAAAAGAATAACTGAAAGACTACTATAAAAATTTTTTTTTCTTTTGGTTGTTTCATGTTAACTTTTTGAGACAGGGTCTGAATTTTAAGGTGGCTTTGAACTCATGATGATCTTCTGGCCTCAGTCTCCCCAGTGCTTGGATTATAGGCTTGTTTGGTGCTGCCATGCAGGGCTTTAGCTTAAATAATTTAAGGCATTTCCTGTCAGCCACCCAGCAAGAAACTGTTTTTTTTTTTTTTTTTTTTT
>NW_004524596.1:345898-346701 GCF_000260255.1 Octodon degus | reverse complement strand
ACAATGATCAAATGAAATAAAGAAGGCCACTATATACTAGTTAGAGGAAAAATTCAAGAGGAAGAAATAACAATCATAAATATGTATGCACCAAAGACAGGAGCACCTAACTATATAAGAGAAACTTTAATAGACATGAAAAATCTAATATCCAATATGACAATCTTAACAGGAGACCTTAACACCCCCTTATCCCAAATAGACAGATTAACCAGACAAAAAATTAGCAAAAAAGTAGCACAACTGAACCAGAGCTTGGAACAAATGGACTTGGTAGACATACACAGTGTTCCACCCAACCACAGTAGAATACACATTTTTTTCACCTGCACACGAATCATTTTCTAAAATAGATCACATTCTAGTACACAGGTCATGCTTAAGTATATGCAATAAAACAGAAATCATCCCATGCATATTATCTGACCATAATGTAATGAAACTGGAAATAATAACAAAAGAAACCAGAAAAACCCGCCAAATACATGGAAATTAAACAACACCCTACTCAACAATCAATGGGTTACAGATGAAATTAAACAAGAGGGGCCGGGGACATGGCTCAGTAGGATAAGTGCTTGCCTGGCAAGCAGAAGGGCCTGAGTTCAATCCCTGGTTCTACCAAAAGAAGAAAAAGAAATTAAACAAGAAATTCAACAATATCTACAATTCAATGAAAATTCAAGCACAACTTATCGTAATTTATGCGATGCAATGAAAGCAGTTCTCAGAGGGAAATTCATAGCTGTGAACTCACACATTAGGAAAACAGAACAGGAACAAATAAACACCCTAATGCTGCA
>NW_004524596.1:343938-345798 GCF_000260255.1 Octodon degus | reverse complement strand
ACAACATCCTGAGTTTGATTCCTGGTCCAAAAAAAGACATGCAGCCTTTTAGTGTTCAATCTTTTCACGGTATAGATGTCTCTACTCAATTACCTAAATTTTACCATTTCTAAATAGGTTACAAGGCTGGGCATGGTAGCACATGCCTGTAATCGCAGCACTTGGGAGGCTGCGGCAGGAGGATCATTGGGAGTTTGAGACCAGCCTGGGCTACACAGTGAGCTCAAGGCCAGCTCAAACTGCATAGGGAAACCCTGTCTCAAAAAAGAACTATCACCTGCCCCTGGACCTTTTTTTTTTGGGGGGGGGACGTCAACAATTGCGTGTCCAAATGTGGTCTTCATTCTATTTTTGTTCAGCTGGGGAGAGATACTTGAATCTGTTGCTTTTCAACACTTATGGTGAAATTTCAGACATGTTGCTATAACTTTCTCTTACCCCATAACCTGCCTCTCCTCTCCTGATCAAGTTACAGGTACTCATGGTCCATGAGTCTTAATCTTTCCTCTATTTTTCTTTTACTCTGAGCCATGGCCTGATCAATTTATTGGCTTGTCTTCCAGTTGAAGCTTTGTTCAGTGTCTACTTTACTGTTAGACCCCCCTAAAATAAAATTTATTTTGGATAACTATTTCTCAGTTCAGATTTGTACTTTTTATTATGAGGCTTCCCACTGGGCTTTCAATTTGTTTCTCTACTGAACATCATCTATACATCAACTTTGATGTGTTTTCCTTTTTTGGAGATAGGGAGGGTCTCAGCTGAGATCTGGGCTTACCTCAAATTCACGCGCTCAAGTGGCCCTCTCTCATCCTCTCTTATGTATGCACATTGTGCCTGAGCTACACATTTTCTATTGACTGTGGATCGCACAACTTTTCTGTTTGTAATCATTTATTGTATACAGAACTTCAGGATATACTATGAAACCTTTGTATTCTCTCTTTTTTTTTTTTTTTATAAAGAACATTATGTCTACTCTGGCTTTATAAGACTTCATGAAAATAGCTGAAAAGCATAAGCCCAATTAAATTCCAGTTTCATTAACAGATAACCTTGATGCCGCTTGGTTCCAGTGAATTTGTTTCTCTTGGTCCTGAAGCACAGCCCTTGGTGCTAGAATGCTGTCCTTACTTCTCCAGCACAGCATTGGGGTCTCAGCAATAAACGCCGTGTTTACTCACCCTCTCTTTGAAGTTGAATTTCAAAATTCAGTCTGCATTGAGACTTCAGTGCTTTCTGCTGGATTCCTCTGAGAGTCTCACTGCACAGATATAGTTTTGGAATCTGTAAAGGATTTGAAAGGCATCTGTAGGCAGATTTTGGGGTATATTTCTCCAAGGCCTTTCCAGATTTCAGATTTCCAGCTGTTCTAGAATCCCCACCGATTCCTCAGCCCAGCAAGGCTGCCACATTTGGCGTGAATTCTACTCCCGAATGAACAATACAAGCTGGATATTATCCCCTTGGTAAAAACAAGTTAATGTGGATCTCTGATAGTACAGGATTTTGTGCAGTTTCTGCTAGGATTGAGTTACTCTCTCAAGTCTTCTAGTCATTACTTTCTATGTATTGTTCAGAGTTTATTATTGATGAGTTTTTAAAAAATTTTTTCATAAAAGTTATAAAACACTTCATTATCGGACTGAAACCTCTGAAATTTCAAAGTTTTAAATTAAAAAAGTTAAAGGCAAAATTAAGTTTATAATTTATTTACAATCCATTTAGGATAAAAACCCACTTTATGCAACTGTAACCTTTAATTTCTTCTGAAGAAAAGTACAAAAGATCAGACTAAAACTTAGACAAACATTTAAAGAAAAATCCTTTAAGAGTCCCAAAACAAACTGTAAATGGTTC
>NW_004524596.1:339211-341147 GCF_000260255.1 Octodon degus | reverse complement strand
GCAATGGCCGTGACTCATCCACATGTCAGACACTGACAAAAGGATGTACAACAGGCAGTACAAGGCTACAGGGTAAATCCTGAGAGTACTTAGCTGACCTTATCAGATACAAAAGTCACATTTCTTGGTATATAGGTCTTGCTATATCTTGGTCTTAACCATCCAGCACAAAAGTATAAAAACGAGGTATATAAAGTAAATTAAAAAAAAAAAGTCAATTCATATTAATACGATGAGCTGTAAAAGGCTCAAGTCAATAACTTCTGAGGATAACCCACTAATATTATTGACTGCTAGACAGTGTTAGATTGTTTAATTGAATTCAAACACCTGTAATATTTAGATGCCAATAGAATATTCACCTCTGACAGGACAAAAAAAAAAAATTAAAATTAAAATTCAAAAAAAAAGATACAAAGGAAAGATCATTTTGTATTTATACATACAAAATAGGATAAATTTACAGCTACTTTCGCTCAACTCAATGAGAAGAAAGAGGTGTACTAACAGTGTTTGGACAGAATATCCTGTCTGCTTCTTATACTGTGGATAACCACTAAGAAGATGACAATGTACAGTGTATTGACTATCAAAACTGTCCTATTAATCAGCTGTGAAACTGTCTCATTCATATTTATTTCTCAATAAAAAAATAAATATATATATTAAAAAAATGACTTAATCGCCATTCATTTTTCCCATTACCAAAAATAACAAAAGGGACAAACAGCATAGGCTTCATGTTTGGACATGAAACAAAATTAACTTTAATTTTACTGTTTTCTAGTCAGATTCTAGACCAAAAAAATCAGTCTTACAGAGAACTGAAACAAAGGATAATGATAAAATGATATACCTCACTGGCAGACATATTCTTCACCTGTTCCGGTTTTAGTTCTGTAAAATATAAAAAGTCATACTTTAAAAAACAAAACTTTGAAAGACCCAATCCAAAAATGGGCATTTAAGATGAATATACACTTCTTAGATGAAGAAATACAAATAGCAAATATATGTATGAAAAAATATGGGCTGGGGATATAGCTCAGCAGTACAAGCACCTGCTGAGAAAGTGCGAGTTCCCAAGTTCAATTCCTGGTATCAAAAAAAAAAAAAAAAAAAAAGACTATTAAGTGAAACTGCTTAAAGTGAAAAATCAAATACAACAGTAGCTATCTAAATCATTGTATTAAAAGAGAAACATTAACACAGAGCAAATACAGTTTATAAATGTTGATGACAGAATAGTATTCCTTATGTGGAGTAAGCAGGAGAAATTCAATTTCTTACATCGACCCCAAAACAGATTTTCCAAATTTGAAAGTCAAATTTCAAGAATATATTTGCTCTTCATAAAAGGCATTAGATTGGTTTTTAACCTAAAGCTGTTGTCTCTTTAGAATAATAAATGTTCTAAAAAAAAAATTAAAAAAAGAAATGATTTATACATTAGCTACTGCTTTTGATCTGTCAGAAAGCGTGAACTCTTTCTGTCCAGTGTATCTTACTGTACTGTACTATATTTCAAAACACATTTGATTATTAGTAATGGAAACAAAAAAGCAAAACCATAGATGAGGACTATTATAAATGAAAATGTGAGGGATGTAGCTCAGAGGCACAGGGCCTGCCTGTTATGCGCAAGGTCCTTAGTTTGATTCCCAGTAGCAAAAAAGAAAAAAAAAAATTTGCATCATATAGCATGTGCTATTATGCTGTATTACTCTATCACAATGAATTATATCTAACCTAAAAAACTCAATTGTGATATATTGCAAACAACAGATTATTTATCTCAATCAAAATATTCAATGAATGATGTACTAGGGTAATTTTTTTCTTTATATAAGTTACTTTATGGATATTAATTTCAAATGAAAAAGAGCCAGAAGAGGCTGGGGAGATGGCTCAATGGAATAAGCATTTCCCTGGCAAG
>NW_004524596.1:335997-338834 GCF_000260255.1 Octodon degus | reverse complement strand
CCCTGCACTTGCCTGCCAGGCAGGCACTTATTCTACTGAGCTATCTCCCTGGCCCTCATTACTGACTCTTGAGAAGTAAAACTGTGTCTCAAACAGAACTCATGGTCCACTGGCTCATACACTGTTTTCATATAATCTGTGAGCTACAAAGGTTTTACTTTTTTAAAAGTTTAAAAACAAAAAAACCCAGGCATTGTGGCACATGCCTTTAATCTCAATACTTGGAGGGTGAAGCAGAACTGCAGTGAGCTCGAGGCCAGTCTAGGCTACCTAAGTGAGTTCAAGGCCAATCTAAACTATATAGTGAGACCTTGCTTCAAAAAACAAAACAAAAACAAAAAAAGGAAGAAATAAAAAAGAAAAGGCTTACTAGACCTGAAATGTTCATTATTAAGGTATTACAGAAAAAGTTTGCTGATCCCTAGTCTAAAATCTACTTTGCACCATGTTTTCTACAGATACAGCTTTACCACTTTTTTTTGGTTCTTTTGAGACAGGGTCTCACTACGTAGTTCAAACTGGCCTTAGGCTCACTCTGTAGCCCAGGCTGGTCTGGAACTCATAATGATCTTCCTGCCTCTGCATCCCAAGGGCTGGGATTACAAGGCATGAGCCACCATGCCCAGCAAGTTTTATTACTTTCATACTGATAATAAGAAGGATCTCTTAGTAGAGACTTTTCTAACTTCTAATAGGTCATGAAAAACAGTTCTGTTTCACACTCTTGCATACATACCTCGGATAGGTCCCAAGGCTGCATCTTTTGCCAAAGCTCTTAAGTCACTTCCTGAGTATCCATCAGTCATTCTAGAAAGTAAAGCGAAGAAACAGCAAACTATTTTCATTTTTGCAGAATAAAAATCTCCACAAAATTAAGAGTATAAACAAAGTATTTTGCATTTGTCAACAAGCTGATAGTCATGTGGTTTGATTTTTAAGGGCACAGACACAGTTTTTAAAAGTGAAACATTATACTAATTGCTTACTGTAATGCCTCAAACTTTCAATATTTCAACAATTGTTTTAGGCATATTTTCTAGGAAGTCTCATTAATTTTTAGTAAACATGTCTTCTTGAAAGGCAAAACCTACAAATCACTGGTGATCAATTGACATACAATCATAATTATTTCTCTGTCTTTTTGGCACGAAAAGCTCTCTTGATGAAATAAGGGCCAATCAAGATAGATTTCTTTAAATGAAGGACATCAGAAAGAAGGATCTGGTATAAAAGACTGCCCAAAAAAAGGGCACAGTAGAGAGGATATGGCAGCCAAGAGATGATCAAAGAAAGCAACTAGGGCAGAGAGGAAAAGGCGAGGTGGAAAATTAAACAGAAAAAAAAAGGCATTTCTTATATACTTGAAAGTTAAATAACTTTCAAGATGAAATACTATTAGCAGAATTCTTTACTGGAATAAAAAAAAGACATATTTCTAACTATTTGTTCTTTTCTGACAGGTACATGGAAACTCTGTGTCCTTACTGAAATTATTCACTACTCATATACTTGTTAAAATATTTTCAATTATTTTTTTTTTCAATTATTTTGGTTGATTTGTTTTTGAGAAAAGGTCTTTTGAGGATATCCTCCTGCCTGCCTCTTGAATTCTGGTATTAACTATGCACAACTTAAAATATTTTAAATTATTCTGTGACATTTTCCAATGACTATAATCCTTGGTACATCTCCTACATCCAGTTTCTACTTCAGTACACTATTCATAAAGAAGTGTAACTTATAAGCTGATGTTAATCAGGCTCTTCTGTGGCCTCTGCTCAGTAGGACCCCAATTTGGGCTTGTTGTAGAATGCAGCTTGAGCAGGAAGCCTGCTTAGTGGTTTTAGTAAATATCTGCCTTCCACAGTATATCATCATCCTTGATATCTAATCACGCTAGTCAACCTCCACCAAGAACTCTACTCAATCTTGTACGGACCCCTTTTACCCTTGATGTTTCCTGTTAGTAATTTTCCATCTACGGACCTTCATTTTGCTTCCTGACTATAAAACTCCACTTGTCCTTGCTGGAGCCAAAGTTGAACCCAGTATCTGTCCTACACAGTAAGATCCTGCATTGCGTGTGTGTGTGTGTGTGTGTGTGTGTGTGTGTGTGTGTGTCAGTGGCGATTGAATCCAGGATCTCTGTACTGAGCTTTACCTTCATTCTTTTTAAAATTTTTTTATTCTGAGTCAGAGTCTTGCTTAGTTGTAAGGTTGGTCTCAAACTTGCGATCCTCTTGCCTCAGCCTCCCAGAGTACTGAGGTTATAGGTATATAACACTATCTGGCTATCATGGCCCTTCTTGAATTGTCTTTTTTATTTTTTTGGTACCAGGGATCGAACTCAGGACCTTGTGCTTACCAAGCAGGTGCTTAGACTGCCAAACTATTTCTCCAGCCCTTGAATAGTCTTCTGTACTGTCTTAAGCTCTTTGTTTGTTTGTTTGTTTGATGAATAAGTTTATTGGTCTTTATCTGAAAAATCTTCATAGAAATTTGGTTTAACTCTCAGCAGCACGCTCCTGAGCTCTGAGGAAGCTTGCTTTCTTTTGAGCTACCCGATCTTTCTTCTGGGCAAGAGACATTTTGGGACGGTTCCACCTCTTCTTTTTAACTTCTCTCTTTGGTTTCTTTTCATAGACTGGATTCTCTCGTATAGCAGCATGAGCTTTCTTATACATTTCCTCCATCATGTCTGGAGTTACATTGTTCTTTATGTACTGAGAGAACTGTTTCTTGTAAGCATCTTCATCTTCTTCCATTAGGTAGTGCATATAGTCTGCGACATTCTGACCCATGATGTGCTTCCGATGTACTTCTGCATTAAACTCCTT
>NW_004524596.1:333090-335682 GCF_000260255.1 Octodon degus | reverse complement strand
TATGCTGCACAGACTATCATATCCCCTTCAATATGGGCATAAGCAATCTGACAAATGATATCTCTGTTAGTTACACGAACTATCATCCTGTATTTAGGCGTGTTGTACTTATTTTTGTCCTGTATTACCAAGCGTTTCCTAGCATAGTAATCAGTTTTGCCCTCTTGTCATCTTCTAAACTTCACTTGGTATCTCTTAAAGTAGGCCTTATTCTTGACAACCTTAACAAAACCCATCCTGTGTAATATCGACCTGCGTCCGCGGCCCTACACAGACCTGCAGGCCAAGCAGCACCACAGGGGGAAAAAGTTTAAGCTCTTTTTTAGGATGTAAAATTCCAAACAAATTCTACCTAATGGATAAACATTTATATGAAGATTCCTGTTTTGGTGTAAGCAAATATGAGATGCTTTAAGTTTTTTAATTGCTTTAAAATTTTTTTTGGGGGGGTTGTACTCTTTAGGAAAGGGTATACGGGTGTTTAGGGTCTCACTACTGGATCAGACTCGTAGTGATCCGCCTGTTCACAGCCTCCCAAGAGCTGGGATTACAGGTGTGCGCCACCCTGCCCAGTCTCAATTGCTATCTCAGCACACCCCAGGGGCAGGGCCGGCATGGAAGACCTGGGGTTTGAATCCCTGCCCCTGTGCCTGATTGCAGGCACTTTAATCTACTGAGCTATTTGGCCGGCCCTAATTGCTTCAAATTTAACAGTATTTATAAATTTTATTTATAGAAAGAATATACTACTATCATTAGATATTTATGTCAAGTCTCGTAAGACACAAATGGAAATTTACATACCATATATAGGAAGAGGTAAGAAATAAAGTAGAAGAGGAAAGATGGTAAAAAGGAGTAGAGAATGAGACAAGAACTTTTCAGACAAATACTCATTTCATACTTTGTAGTTATTTTATTTTTTTAAGCATAAGCTTAGTATTCTACACTCTTTATATATTGAGGTTATTTTAAATAACATAGTTTTCGTTTCGTACTGGGATTCAAACTCAGGACCTTGTGCTTGTCAGGCAGGAAAATACTCCAATTACTCACCTAGCAAGTTGTGCTAGTTCCTTTTGGGTCAATGGACTTCCTTGTTTACATAACAGATTTTTAAGTAAAAGTAGTCTTGTCTGAAAAGAAATATTAAAGAATTATCATTGTAGTCTAATTTGATTCAGAATTAATATTAATTTTTATTTTATTATTTTGAGATAGTGTCTCACTATGTAGTCCAAGTCAGCCTTGAACTCACTTTGTAGCTTTGCAGAGGACAATGGCTTCGAAGTCACAGTAATCCTCCAGCCTCTACTTCTCTAGTGCTAGGATTACAGGTGTGTGCCATTCCTGACTCTAAAATTAGTAATTCTTTTTTGCTTTCGACAGGTTCTGTGGTTTTGAACTCACTTATGTAGCCCAGGTTGGCCTCAAACTCACTGTAATCCTCCTGCCTCAGTCTTCTGAGTGCTGGGTTTACAGGCATGCATGAATCACCATACCCAGCTAAAATTAGTAATTCTTAACAAGCTAAGAATTGGTTTAATAAAAGAACTAGAAATCAGGTTCTAATCCTGTCACCTACAAGCATTACTCTTATCTGCTGAAGTTAAAATTACTTATTTTTTGAGACTTTTTGAGAGAATTAAAGAAGATAATTCTGAAAGTACTCAGAAAGTAGCAGTTGTCACTATCAAGAATGCAGCCTTCCCCGCCATGGTGTATGTCTATAATCCTAGCTCTCAGGAGCCTGAAGCAGGATTGCCAAGAGTTTGAGGTTAGACTAGTATCTACATAGTATTTTTTGTTAACACATAGTGAGTTAAAGGTCAGCCTGAAGTACATAGAAGATCTCGTCTCAAAAAAAAAAAAAAAAAAGCATCCAGGTTTGTTGGTTTTTTTTTCCCTCCAAATGCCTTCAGGGCAGGTTTGGCTGGCTTGAGCTGTGGGGATTGAACCACAGCAACCTGAGCCTGACTGCTTTGTTGAAGCAGCCACTTAAAGAACTGAGCTAAGGGGCAGGCCCCCATAAAGCATCCAGTTTTATAGAAGTATTAATTTATACACCATGAATTCACGCATTTTAAGTATGTATCTCTTTTCATAAACTTATTTTTTATTTTATTTTTTCGGAACCAGGGATTGAACTCAGGCCCTTGAGCTTGCCAGGGAAGTGCTTATTCCACTGAGCCATCTCCCTGGCCTCTTAATAAATTTATAAGGGCAGGTGAGATAGCTCAGTGGACTAGGTGCCTGCTTTGGCAAGCACAGGGAACCAGGGTTCAATCCCAGGTTCTGCACTCTGCGCTGGCCCCGCCCTTGGGGCGTACTGAGCCAGCAACAGTCTGGGCATGGTGGCACATGCCTGTAATCCTAGTGCTGGGGAGGCTAAAAACAGGAGGATCACTATGAGTCCAAACTGTGTAGTAAGACCCTATACCAAATACATAAATGAAAAAAAAATTTTTTTATAGAGTTGTACAACATCACCATAATAATAGCTTTAGAACATTTGCATTACTTTAAAAAATTCACTGATGAATATTTTTTTTTCTTTTTCTTTTTTTTTTTTTTTTTGGTGGAACCAGGGAT
>NW_004524596.1:315813-323000 GCF_000260255.1 Octodon degus | reverse complement strand
AATTAACCACTAAGAAGAATATATGCAGTGTATTATTTGTTGAAACTGTCCTTCCGATTTGATTTGAAACTGTCTCATTGCTATCTCTTTGTCAATAAAACTTTGAAAAAAATAAATAAATAAATAAAAAGGCCAGACATAGTGGCACACACCTGTAATTCCAGCACTCAGGAGGCTGAGGCAAGAGGATTGCTTGTGAGCTCAAGGTTAGCCTAGGTTGCATGAGTTCATGGCTGAACTACATAGTGAGACCCATCTCAAAACAATCCCCAAAACAAAACAAAAAAACTATGAGTTCAGCTGGATATGATGTTGTACATCTATAATACCAGCACTTCTAGAGGCCGAGTTGACAAGAGCATAAACTCAATACCATCCTCAGCAATTTAGTGACTTAGTGAGACTTTCTCAAAAAAGTGGAGCAGGGATGGGGGAAACACTGGAAATACAGTTCAGTGTGAAAGCCTGGGGTGCAGAGAAAAATAAAGCTATAGACCCAAGGTTAAGTTTTTTGGTATCACAGGGATACAGTACTTCACCTCAATGCCATAAAAGTCAAACTATTGTCAGTGTACCAAGTTTATCATTAACTCATTGCCCACTATACAACCTTCTAAGTAAGATTCCCGTGCATATCTAATTAGGGACTAAGAAAATTGTGAACTCATTTCTGTTCTTAAAATACAGTCTTCTTGGGCCAGGGATATAGCTCAATGGCATAAGTGCCTGTTTGGCAAGTATAAGTTCCTGAGTTCTATTTCCGGTACCAAAAAAGAAAAAAAAAAAAAAAAAAATCTGCTCTTGGTTTCCTGATCAAATTTAAGTTTCTGGCTGGCATGGTGGCATGCATGTATATTCTAAGCTACTCAGGAAGCAGAGGCAGGTAGGTAATCTGAGTCCAAGAGCTCAAAATCAGCCTGGGAAATATGGTGAGATTGCATCTCAAAGAAAAAAATTAAGTGTCTTTCTCTACAAAGCTGAAAGTTGAGGTAAATCCCTCACAGTGGCCTCTTAGCCCCTTTGAGCTTCTCACAGACAGAAACTAATCAGGAATTATGTTGTTATCACCTGTTGTATTTCAGTGTATCTAATGCCAACACTTCAAATTTTTATAGGTACTATATTTTTTCATCAGATTTGTATTTCAGTTCAAACATTTGTCAAAATATAAGATTTTGGTAAAATGCAGCAACTAAGACATCACTGGGCAATGAAAAAGGAAACAAGGGGAGGAAAAAATAAAGCAGTTAAAGATTTGACAAATTATTTCACAATTCTATATACAATACCCCAGTTCACTCACTCATTCTGTACATCTACAATTATACCTGTGCTACCCCAAAACTTCTTTGAATGTCACTGTAGAGTTACTGGAAAGTAAAAAATGAAACCTAAATTGTGGTTTAAAATAAAATATCACAGCACTTGGGAGATTGAGTCAGGAAGACTGCTATGAGTTCAAGGTCAACCTGAACTACAGAGCAAGACTATCTCAAAAAATCAATCAATCAATCAATCAATCATTCAAATCCAAGGGAAAATCTGTCACATTTCAGTTCAGAATAAGAAAGTCAAAAACAGCCAGCCCTTATCCCAGACAGTAGAAAACTACTTTACTTGTAGCTTAAGAGGAAAAAGATGGTATTTGTCAGGGGTTAAATTGTGCTTTACCAAAACAAGTAGAATTCCTATCCCCAGTATCTATCAATGTGACCTTACTTGCAAAGAGTATTTGTGGATGACTAAGTCAGTGTAATTTTGGAGGGGTCTTATTCAGTATAAATGTGTCCTTCATAAAAAGTGGAGATTTGAAAATGCATGCACTGGGCCAGTGAGATAGCTCAGTGGTCTCAAGCACCTGCTTAGGCAAGCTCAGGCAAAGCGCAGGGACCGCTATTCATGCCCTAGCCTCACATACCATGCCAGCCCCGCCCCAGGGTGGGCTGAGCCAGTCACAAAAAAGAAAGAAAGAAAGAAAGAAAGAAAGAAAGAAAGAAAGAAAGAAAGAAAGAAAGAAAGTAAATATATGCACTAGGGAGAACACCAACAAAAGATAAAACAAGAAACTCCAGTGACGCATCTACAAGCCAAGAAATGCCAAACATCACCAGCAAACCAACAGAAGTCGAAGTATGTAAACAGCCCTGTTGACACTTTGATCTTGGGAGTTCCAGGTTTCTATAGTACAAGACAATACATTTCTGATGTTTAAGACAGCAGTTTAGGGTACTCTGTTATGCAAGTCTACCAAACTAATATAGTATTTCATAACATAATACCAATTTCTTTTTTTCTTGTCTTTTTGAAACAGGGTCTTGCTATGCAGCTCAGGCTGGCCATAAGCTCACTCTGTAACCCAGGCTGGTCTCGAACTTGCAACAATCCTCTTGCCTCAGCATCCACCCCAAAAGCTGGATTATAGGCATGTGCCACCACACCTCACCCAAAATACTAATTTTTAAAAAGTCTCATCAATGCATTTAACTGTCTTTTTATGCATTTTCCCCCTGTACTTAGACAGGGTCTACAGGGTCTCACTACGTAGATCGGACTCATAGTGATTCTCCTATTTTCAGCCTCCCAAGTGCTGGGATTACAGGCGCACGCCACCGTGCCCAATCTCAATCAGCGTCTGGGGCCAACACGACATGCTGGTGACTGCCTGCTTAGGCAGAGTGCAGAGGCCATCAAGCTGGCCCTCTTTTTATGTATTTAGTATAGGTCTACAGGGTCTCACTATACAGATTGGACTCATAGCGATCCTCCTGTTTTCAGCCTCCCAAGCGCTGGGATTACAGGGACACACCACCACACCCAGTCTCAATTACCATCTCAGGGTGCCTGGGGGTGGGGCCGGCTCAGTACATGGAGGATGGAACTCCAGTCCCTGCGTCTGCCTAAGCAGGAGCTTTAATGTGCTGAGCTATCTAGCCGGCCCACATTAACTTTCTACACTGAAGACTGATATTCATCATGTGTAAGAAATAGAAAACTCATAGAAAATTATTTTTGGAAATATCATTTGCCACGCCTGGTGGCATATGTCAATAATCCCAGTACTCAGAAGGCTGAGGCTGGAGGATCACTATGAGTTCCAGGTCAGCTTGAAATAGATAATGAAACCCTGCTTCCAAAAACAAAAAAAAAAAAATCCTTATTTATATTTAACACAGTAGAGGGCCGGCCAGATAGCTCAGCAGAGTAAAGCACCTGCTTAGGCAGATGCAGCGACTGGGGTTGACTGGAGTTCAATCCTTCATCATGCCAGCTTCATGCCCAGGGTGTGCTGAGGAGGCAACTGAGACTGGGCGTGGTGACACAAGCCTGTAATCCCAGCACTTGGGAAGCTGAAAACAGGAGGATCACTATGAATCCGATCTGTGTAGTGAGACCCTTGTAGACCCTGATCTAAATATATTTATTTTTTTTAAAAAAGCACACATACATTTATTTATTTAATAGTTTACTTTGGCAGATTTTATTAGTACAATGGATTGTGTGTATACACTTGCTGTCTTTTAGGTTTCTTCCTGTTACAGCCCATTCATTAAACTAGCCCTGTTCTACACTAACAACCTTAAGATGAGAACAAAATAGTAACAGTGAAACAGGAATTTAAAACATGACAAAACTGGAAAAAAACTTACATATTTTGAAGTTAAGCTTGCAGCACTGATATTAAAAAAGGTTGCATTAGATTCAGCAGCTACTGCTTTAGCCTTTAAAAATCAGAAAAACAAACACATTAGTTCCGTATTTTGCTTTAAAAAAAGATAGTGACATTTAATCAACTTAAGTGCTAGAACAGATTTTCTAAAAATGTACAAGAGAATTCCCACATATGGCAATGCATATGTTTCCCTTTGCTGGGAGAAAAAGTTCTGGAAAGAGCTTTGCTTCTTTACTCTCTTGTAAGAGAGAATGGGTATGTGGGGTACTAACCTTTAAGAATAGAAAAATACCTGGTATGGCAGGGCATGCCTATAATCCCAGCTCTTGGGAGGCGGAGGCCGGAAGATTATTGCAAGTTAGACACCAGCCTGGGCTACAAAGTGAGCTCAAGGCCAGCTACAGCTGCATATGAGACCATGTCTCAAAAAGCCAAAAAAAAAAAAAAAAAAGGAAAAATAACTGGTTACATGAAGACAAATAGCTACTGAAAAAGTTATTCTTTTTCTATGGAGAAGAAAGATACAGAAAAGAGAGGTAGGGCCAATGAGAGATAGCTCAGCGGACTAAGCGCCTGCTTTGGCAGGAACAGGAACCAAGGTTGCAGTCTGCACAGGGGCCCTGCCCCTGGGGCGTGCTGAGCTGGCAACAAGGTCTGGGCACGGTGGCTCACTCCTATAATCCCAGCCCTGGAGAGGGTGGAAACAGGAGGATCACTATGAGTCCAAGTTGCATAGTGAGATCCTGTACCAATGCATAAATGAAAGGGGAAAAAAAAAGGCATTTAGACCTTGGTACCAATTTCTGGTAAAAGGATACTAGAAAAACACATACTATTTAATAAAATCTATTAAGACAGCAAAATATTAACAGTTAGAAAGATATTCAATATGGTATGGTAGGGTAAGCTCTTCCAATAAACTAGGGCCGGGGAGATGGCTCAGTGGAATAAGCACCTGGCTGGAAAGCACAGGGTCCTGAGTTCAATTGCTGGTTCACAAAACAAAAACAGAATTCTTGGGACCAGGGAGATGGCTCAATGGAATAAGTGCTTCCCTGGCAAGCACAAGGGTCTGAGTTCAATCCCCGGTCCGCAAAAAAAAAAAAAACAAACCAGGCAGGGATGGCGGTATATACTTGTTATCCCAGCACTTGGGAGGCCAAGTCAGAAAGACTGCAGTGAGTTCAAGGCCAGTTTGGGCTAAATAGTAAGTTCAAGGCCAGCTTGAACTGCATAGCTACGCTCTGTCTCAAAAAGACAAAAAATGGGCTGGGGACATGGCTCAATAGAATAAGTACTTCCCTAACAAGCACAAGGGCCTGGGTTCAATCCCCGGTTCCGCCAAAACAAAAAAACAAACAAACAACAAAAAAAAAGCTAAACTAAACCAAAAACTGTTACTCTTGAGAGTAACAGTTTTCTGTTTATTTAGTTCAATGAGAAGGTTCTGTGTTTTCCTAGTATTCCAACAGAAAACTGAAAATTCTTACCAGCATTGTCTTCCCATTTCCAGGTGGACCAAAGAGTAATAATCCCCTGGCAGGTGCTCTAAGTCCTGTAAACAACTTTAAAAAATATATATTAGTTCACAACTACAATTCTGTTGTTGGATTGTTTTTTCTTTGGAACCCGGAATTGAACTCAGGGCCTTGAGCTTGCCAAGCAGGCACTGTATGACTGAGCTATATCCTTGGCCCACAACTATGATTCTGAAGATAAATTTTTCCACCACACATTCTAAATGTCATTTGCCTTCTAATAAAATTATCATTTTCTGTAGCACCCTCCCAAACAGAAATGACCAAGGCTTTAGAGAAAATACAGATCAATAAACCAGTATAATTAAAAGGAGAAAGACAAAAAAAAAAAAAAAAATCATATCCTAAGTG
The DNA here is from genome assembly GCF_000260255.1 of Octodon degus. NCBI lineage: Eukaryota > Metazoa > Chordata > Mammalia > Rodentia > Octodontidae > Octodon > Octodon degus. Next base: position 317,441 of record NW_004524596.1, on the reverse strand, counting down.
ATCAAAATAAAAGACACTAGTTAAACAAGAGATTGAATGTAGGCCTATATATCTACTAGGAAATCCCACTAAGTCACACTATATGGATAAAATAGATACAAATCTTAGCAAAAACTGGAAAAGGGGCGGGGGAGTATGAGTCAGTGGTAATGTATTTTCCTAACATACCTGAGGCCCTTGGTTCTATCTCTAGCACATGCACACGCGTGCGCGCGTGCACACACACACACACACACACACACACACAAATAAATAAATAAATAAATAAAAGGTTGTGGGGAGTAACAGAGGACACAATAAATTCTTAGAGAATTAGAGGTAAATTCTGAGAGGCTGAAGCAGGGCCTACGTCATGAGTTTGAGCCTAGCTTTGGCAACTTAGTGAAACCTTGTCTCAAAATAAAAACATAAAAGGGGCTGGCAGATAGCTTAGCAGTCTAAAGTACCCGCTTAGGCAAGCTTATACAAGCTTAGGAAAGTGCAGGGATCGCAGTTTAATCCTTGGCATCATATACCACACCCCCAAGACAGATGAGCCGGCCACAAAAATTAAGTAAATACATAAATAAACAAATAAAATAAAAGCATACAAAGGACTAGGGATATAGCTCAGAACAAACACCCTAGGTTATATAGGGGCAGGGGCAATGACAAATGATATTTTAATATTCTCAAATTATTTTAATGATTTAATAGCAAAAATTTAGCCTTATCAAGTCAGTGATTTCATGTGCTCAAATGAGTAATTAGTAAAATAAAAGCATTTAGGGGCCGGGGAGATGGCTCAGTAGAATAAGCACTTCCCTGGCAAGCACAAGGGCCTGAGTTCAATCCCCGGTTCCGCAAAAAAAATAAAAATAAAAGCATTTAGTACCTTCTAATACAGTAAATCCTAAGCAATAAATACCATGAAGATAGTATATGAGTAGGACTATGACAAAAGAGAGCCCTACAAACATTGCACATTCATTTAAAAGTGCTTCCATCGAAATGAATACAACTCTATATCCACAATACATTGATTTATTTCACAAGACGTAAATGTTCAAGGAGAAAAATGACTCAAAGATTTACTTTTTGCAATATAAATGAAATAGCATTAAATATGCATTCTGAGCGAGGTGGGATGACACACGCCTGCTATCCCAAGTACTGGCAAGAATGCCACAAGTTCCAGGTCAGCCTGGGTTACACCTCAAGGCCAGCCTGAACTATAAACTTTGTCTCAAAAAGACAATAAAAGGTCTGGGCTTGGTGGCCCATGCTTGTAATTCCAGCAGATTGTTTTTAAAGCTTAATTATTTTTTCTTAATTTCCTGTTTCTGTAGTATTATTTCTGTGGGGTTCCCCCCTGGATTTTTGAGACAAAGTCTTGCTATGTAGAGTTCAGGCTAGTCTTGGACTCACTGTGATCTTCCTGCCTCAGCCTCCTGAATGGTAGGATTACAGGCATGCACCATCATACCTGTATCTTAATTTTAAATCTCTTCCTCACCTTGATATAAAAAATTACTACTTTTCTAAGTAAATCTAAAAACAAGAGGGGGCCAGGGAGATGGCTCAGTGGAGTAAGCGCTTCTCTGGCAAGCACAAGGGCCTGAGTTCAATCCTCGGTTTCACCAAAAATA
>NW_004524596.1:313550-315713 GCF_000260255.1 Octodon degus | reverse complement strand
GCACTCCCTACCATGCCCACTCTCTCATTCGAAGTCTCAGCACACCTGAGGGGGCAGGGCCAGCATGGCACATTGGGGACTGAACCCCGGTCCCTGCATTGGCCTAAGCAGGTACTTTAATCTGCTGAGTTATGTGGCTAGCCCTAGTACATACTTTTTTAGTCATATTGTATGTAGGATTTTATTGAAAAATCCTGCTCATTAAAGGGCTATACCATTTATTTATCCATTCAGCAGCTGTGCATGTTTTTCTTTTTTCTTTTTTTTTTTGAGATGCTTTAGATTTATTTGATTCCCATAAGTTAAAAATCTGATTTCTTTTACATAAATTCTTCCAAATTCTCATCTATGCTGCCATCGTTTTGGGTTTTGCAAGGTGTGCATGTTTTTTATTGCAGTTTTTGCCATCAGTATGACTGCTATAAAAATTCTTGTAGATGTCTTGGTGTGGACAAGTTTCATTTTTCTTAAGTAAATTCTTATAAGGTTTTATGGTAAATTTATGTTTATCTTTAAAAAAGTGATAAACTGTTACAAGGTGCATGTACTATGGATAGGAAGATGGACTTTTTGTTCACATATTTTATTGTCAAGATGCTAAATCTCTGGCCCAAATTCTTTACTTTAAAAAAACAATTTAAAAATAAGATACATACCTCCTCATTTGGTAAAGATACATAAACCCGTTTGATGAACCGCCTACAAAAATTCAAGTAATTTTGTAAATATAATTTTGAATTTAAAGGAAACTCAATTTAAGAACAAATGAAAGTTTTAAGTATAATATTTGAGATAACTGAATGCATCTTACAAGTTATTAATATAAAAGTTTTTTTACTTTTTAAAAGTGCTCTACTTAATGTTTAAAAATCTTTCACTCAATAAATGATTAACCATTTATGTATGTGTATGTTCTTGAACTATACAAAAAAAATCAATGAAGGATTACAGAAACAAATACCAACTTAACCAAACTAAGCAATATTTATGAAACTAATATACATGAATTGCAGCCTATGGTGATGAAAATTACTCAGGTAAGGAACGTACACACAGGATCTACCACTGCAGATCATGGAAATGGCTGTGAGGAGTTTTCCAAGGAAGCAAAGACAGCATATCCTTCATGTAAGAAAACCATCTCCTCACATGTAAACAAGCTGCCTGGCTCTGCAAGCCTTCACAGCCCTAAGAGCACAAGCATGGCAAGGAAGGTGAGGCTGCACAGAAAAATTCAAAGATACATGATCTTTGTAAGAAGGATTTAAACAGTCTGGCTGGATAACAAACTGTTGTGTGGCAACCAATAGTTTTCAATTGAAAAAAAAAAAAAAAATCAACCCCATCTTCATTTACACACACATGGGCTTACCAGGCAGGATTCACACTGTGACTGCCCTTTAGTACAGGGTATTCATGGGATGATTCAAGATATCTGCATAATAGGTCTTATAGTTTTCTAGCTCTACCAACAAAATCCTCCCAAAACTACATTTTCCAAGTAGAACAAAGAAAATATCCAAAATAAAATAAAATGGAAAAAAAATCCAGAGCTCATTAAAAAAAAAAAAACCAAACAAACCCCAGAGAAACCACAATGAAGTAGATAAAGTGAATGAATGACGTGGCCAAGAACAGAAAGGCAAATTGTGATCAGATATCTTTCTATGAAATGAAAAAATTAATGTAAAAATGGCTTTTTATGAAATAATAATGATATAAGAGCTTAAGAAAATAACATACAAAAGCTTAGAAGATAATGAAAAATATGAGAGGTGTCAGGAAAGCAATGAAAAAGAAAAAGTACCACAGAAATAAAGGTTAAAAAGAAATTAGCAGGCTGGATGTGGTGGTGCACGCCTGTAATCCCAGCACTCTGCTGGGGAGATAGTTTAGAATAAGCACCTGCCTGGCAAGCACAGGGTCCTGAGTTCAATCTCCGTTACTCAAAAAAAAAAAAAAAAAAAAAAAAGATACAATCCCAACACTCTGGGGGCTGAGGCAGGAGGACTGTTGTAAGTTCAAGACCTGCCTGGGCTATAAAGTGAGCTCAAGGGCAGTTTGAACTACATGGGGAGACCTTGTTTCAAAGAGATAAAAAAGGAACTAGCAGAAAGATTAAACACTAACTTAGTAAGACATAAAGACAACACTGTTGATAGA
>NW_004524596.1:309456-313165 GCF_000260255.1 Octodon degus | reverse complement strand
AAACAAACAAACAAACAAACAAAAACCCAAACCTGTAAATATAAGGAAATATTAAATCCTAAGATAAATTAAATCAGTGTATTCTTAAGTAACTATATGGCAGTAGTTGAAAATTTTATCCAGTGCCGGCTATGGCAGCATGCTCCGGTATACAAAGTACAGGCTAATTCTCCTGATACTGTCCTAGATAAGACCTGAAAAATCTTCATTTAGTTGCTAATAAGAGGTCAAAGGAAAGCACAGGGAAGAAATAATCTTGAAACTGATAGTATGTGTGAGGTGAACACATCAACAAATACGCCTATCACAGATGTATATATATCCAGACAAAACTCCCTACCTGAGAACAGCCTCATCGAGCTCTTGTGGTCTGTTAGTTGCACCCATTACAAGTACTCTGTCATCTCCAGCAGACTGCACCTACAAGCCAAAATATTGTTTTTGGGGGGATATCTTTAGATAAAGAAAATTTTTAAAAGATGTATGTATTTCTAATTTGGGTCATCTTACAGAAAAAAAAATATATATACACACATATTACAATATCATTATCAATACTTACACCATCAAATTCTATTAGAAATTCAGTTTTTAAACGTCTACTAGCATCATGCTCCCCTTCTCTTCTTTCACACAAAAGGCTATCAACTTCATCTAGAGGAAATGCAAGGATAAAACCTCAACAGCCAATCTATGTGAATCATTTAAGAGTAATTCAGTTATTACATCAGTTACAAATATAGTAGATGCTACTGAACATTAAGTGTTATTTAACCTAAACTTTTTTCTTCTGAATATTCTGTCCTATTATACCTGTTATGTATGTAAAGGGAACTTTTACAAGTACTATATTCAACTACTTTAGTTAGAAAACATCCTTTATTTTCCCAGCTCCCCTCTTCCCACCCACCCTGCCTCTCCCCGAGCCCCTGGAAAACATGTTTTTACCTATGAAAATTATAGAAGGTTGAAGTTCTCGAGCCACAGCAAAAAGAGCTCTTACCAATTTTTCGCCTTCTCCCACCTAAAATAAAACATTGGGTATCATTTTACACATTAAGCACTAAATATTTCATTCTTTTAAATTCCATAATTTCCAGTCTAGAACTTAGGAATTTAATCTCTTTCCTGCAACAATCAAAGACTTGATATGTGAAACTAGGGGTAGCGATGTGTTACTGAAATGTTCTTTATAATTTTAGAAAATAGACTATGTATGATTTCATCTGGTTCGGTAAGTACTTCTAAAAAATGAAATACACCTGTGCTTTGTTTTACCTTGAGATTGAAGAGCTATTACTTGCGTATAACTAGTGATTTGAAGGAAGACTAAGGGAGAGAGATGCTGCACATATTCTATAAGCCCTAGACTACAGGGTAAGCAGGTAAGTGGAAAAGTGCTCTCCTAAACAAAACTTGTCCTATTAGGACATGCTGGAAACTCATTCTCACAATCCACTGTCAACAATACCAAAATATTTCTTTGTAATCCAAGAAGACTATGAATATTCCTACAGACAGGCCATTCTATGCATCAAAGTATCAAATAAAGGGGCCATGAGTCTATTACTCTAATAAAAGGGTTATGAATCTGCTGTAAAAACTCATCAGTCCTCTAGGCAGCATTTATCCTTTATTGAAATTTTTCTTAAAAACAAAATAAATGGCCATGTTGGTACATGCCTGAAGTCCTAGTTACTTGAGAGGCTGAGACAGCAGGATTGTAAATTCAAGGTCAGCCCAGGAAGCTTAGTGAGATTCTGGCCTAAAATAAAACTACAAAAAGAGCAAGGTAGGGCCAGTGAGATAGCTCAGCAGACTAAGCATCTTAAGCATATGCAGGGATGGGGTTTGATCCCCTACACAATGCATGCCTGTAATCCCAGCACTGAGGAGGCTGAAAAACAGGAAGGACACTGAGTCCAAGCTACATTGTGAGACCCTGTACAAATTAAAAAAAAAAAAGCAGGGTATATAACTCAAAGATAAGGTGCTTATGCTTGCCTAACAGGCATAAGGCCCTGTGCTCAAACTTGGAATCCTCCTGTCTTAGTTTTCCAGAGTGCTGGGAGTACAGGTATGCAACACTACACACAGCTGTTTGTTTGTAATCCTAGTTACATGGGATTCTGAAGCAGGGGTGCAAATCTGAGGACAGTCTGAGCAACTTGGCAAGACTATCTCAAAATATAAATGGGACTGGTGATGTAGTTCAGTGGTAGATTAAATCTTAGGTGACACACAAATGTTCTCATCCAGATTTATAGTGATCAAAACAGATATTTTTAAGAGTTGGAAGGAACATCACTTGTTATGGTATTGACATTTATATACGGAGCAGCCCTGGTACTTTCTTAAGGCTACCTTGAGAGGATGTAAAAGGCAGGTTGGAATCTCTCTCTCCCAACTTCAGGATGGAGCTTTCCATCATACTATGTTTGTAACATGGCCTAACCTACTATAATGTCAACTTGTGAACTTTCACACAGGAAGCAAAATGTGAGCAGGAATAGAGGCACCACTTTAACTGCTTTACAAATTGAGAACATTTTAAGTAGTAAACCCTGTCATCCCAGTACATGATAGGCTGCGGCAAGAGGATCATCTTGAGTTTGCAGCCAGCCTGGGGTACACAGTGAGTTCAAGATCAGCCTGAACTACATAGTGAGATCCCATTTCAAAAATAAAAATAAAACTTGACAACAAAAAACTTAAGTCTAAAAGATTTAATCTAGTAGAGATACTATAAGAGATATATTAATCAGCTTTTCAGCTATTACTAGTTTTTTTTTAAGAGCACTGATTCCTGAAAACCAAATTTTATAAACATTTAAGACTGGAAAAACACTTATGAACTGCAAAGTACTATGTGAATATTGAGTTGTTTTTAAATTAAAAACATAGGGCTGGCCAAATAGTTCAGTGGACTAAAGCACCTGCTTAAGCAGAGCACAGGGGCCAGGGTTCAATCCAGCCCTGCCCCTGGGCGAGCTGAGACATCAACTGCTACAGGCATGGTGGCATCATCTATAATCCCAGAACTTGGGGGGGGGGTGGCTGAAAACAGGAGAATCACTACGAGTCCAAACTCCGTAGTGAGACCCTGTAAACCCTGTGTTAAATACCAAAAAAAAAAAAAAAAACAAACAACAACAACAAAAAAACCACAAGCTGGGTAACAGTTCTGAAATACAACTTTTAAAACTATTTTTGATACAGCAATTAACCACTAAGAAGAATATATACAGTGTATTATTTGTTGAAAAAAATAAAAAATAAAAAAATAAAAATAAAATAAAACTATTTTTGAGGGCTGGGGGGATAGCTCAGTAGAATAAGCACTTGCCTGGCAAGCACAGGGTCCTGAGTTCAATCTCCAGTACCACAAAAACAAAACAAAACAAAACTTTGTTGTTGTTGTTTTTAAACATAATTTTATTGAGAAATAAATAGCAATGAGACAGTTTCAAGTCAAATTGGTAGGACAGTTCCAATAATTAACACATTTCATACTGTCTTCCTAGTGGTTATTTGTTATACAAGATGCAGACATGATATCTTATTTACAAACACTATTATAACAAATCCCTCTACTCATTAAGAGTTTGTAGCTATATATCTATCCTAACCATTTTGAATACACAGATACAAAATGGTCATTCATCTATATCCTCTTTTTTTGTTTAGTTCCATCATTTAAATATTATAG
>NW_004524596.1:294283-300116 GCF_000260255.1 Octodon degus | reverse complement strand
CGGTTTCACCAAAAATAATAAATAAATAAATAAATAAATAAATAAATAAATAAATAAAACTAAAAACAGATTGGGAATTAGGAACTCTTATATTCATTTTCTTCTCCTACAATATAACCTGTCAACATGAATTGCTAGCATTTGTCTTTTAGAAATACTAACTTGGGTTGGGAAGATAGCTCAGCAGTCTAAGTGCCTGCCTAGTAAGTGCAAAGACTTGGGTTTGATCTGCAGTATTGCAAGCTGCACTCTGCCACTAAAACCAGGCATGGCAGCACATGTCTGTAATCCCAGCGCTGAGCATCACTATGAGTCTGAGCTGCATAGTGAAACCCTGTACCAAATAAATAACGATTTTTTGGGGGTGTGAGTGCTGGCTCAGGATGCCTTTAGGGCAGGTCTGGCAAGGCTTGAGGATATGGGGCTCGAATCACAGCATCCTGAGCCTGACTGCTTTGTTGGAGCAGTCACTTAAACAACTGAGCTAATGGGCAGGCTCCCTCAAATAAATACATAAACATATAAATAAATCTTTAAAAATTAAATAAAAATAAAAATACTAACATACCATTGCCTTACATGAATTAATTATTCCAGCACAGGATATGCACCACTATAATCAATTAAGAAATGGCTTTACAGTTTTTTTCAAATTTTTTTGAGACAGGGTCTTGCTATATATTTCAGATTGGCCTTGAACTCACTATGTGGCCCAGGCTGGCCTCAACCTTCTGTGTACTGCGATTACAGGTGTGTGCTGCCACACCAGGCTGGATGGTATTATAGGACAATGGTAATACAATGTCTGTACCTCAGGCCTCAGAGAAGGAAGAATAACAATTTCTTGCAAAGCTTGTTTTGCCAGCTCTTGACCAGCTATATCATCAAATTTAACAGCTGTCCCACTAAGAAAAAGAACTCTGATTAATTCCAGTATAAAAATATGGTTCAATTATTACAGCACATAGGAACTATATACGCTATATGAAGTATAATCATTTTTATGCTATGAAACTATAATTTAGTAAAAATGATATTCTATATTTAAGCAAAAACACTATCTTTTGTATGTAAAGAAGGGAAGAGGGGTTGAAAGGAGGGGAGAAGAATGGGAAAAAAGAAACAAGATATATCACATACAAGGACAAATTTCCTATAATTAATATTATCAGTATGTATACCTAACATGTACCAATAAAAAAGTAAAATAAATAAATGTGCCCTACAATAAAAACTATCACAAAAATTAAGTATGTAAATCACAAAAAACACTATCTATCCTCCTCGTATTTTTTCAGAATGAAAGTAATTTTATTATGAATTGGGTCCTGCCTGTTTAAATTCTTCTTCGACTTTATTCCCAAGTTGAACTTCCTCTATATTTTACTTGTGATATATTTTATAAATACAATTCAAACAGAGAAACTATATAATCTTTAGATGGCAAAAACTTACTTGTCCACAATTTCATTCATTATAAGGTTAGCAAGGTTACTGTCCACATTCCTAAAATTCTTCAAGTCTTTCTTTTTCCGAGCAGCAGTTGTAGGGGTTGAAGGCTTATTTGTCCTATTTGTTTTTGGAGTACCCTTAAAAGATATAAATCAATATATAACTCATCATACTTTTCATATGTGAATTAACCTAAGTTCACAGAATTCAGTTTTAACAAATAGGAAAAAGAATATAAAATTTCAAAATTGTCTGTTTACTGTAGGGCAAAACTAAATTCACTATACAACTATATTTAACATGAAGCTGCTTTACAGAGATTTTATTCTGAGATTTAGGTAATATAAAATAGGTCTGGGACCAAGGATGTAGCTCAGTGGCACAGTGCCAGCTTGGCAAGCGAGAGGCCCTGAGTTTGATTTCCAGTACCCCTCCCCACAAAAAAAGAAAAAAAATAAAGAAAATAGGTCCTATGACAACAGTAAGAGAATTTTGATCCTTATCAGAACTATAATAAAACTCTAACTATATTTAATATTAAATTAACATGAACTGAAATTAGTATATCATGATATTGAACATACTGGGTAACTCAATTTAATATGAAATGCTAATAAGATCCAAAAGGATTAAGTACGGTTTGGGTTTGCTCTTTATAGCAAGTTTACCCTTATAAATTAAAATAAATTATATTTTAACTGTGGAATCATTGATTTTCTAAGTAAAAGTTCTTATAATACACTTAAGCCAATATAGCATTTCTATTTGCAAAAGCATAGCAATTAAAGACACTATCCTATAATACCTTATGAGTGACAGTTGTAGGACCAGGTCCCTGTCTTGTTCCAGAAACCATGGACAAACTACTACAACTGGGTGCTCTGTGGTGACCTGAAAGACCTGCAGATCCAGTTTTCATAACTGTTTTTGAACGAGGCAGTGAATTACTAGCATGTGTTAAAGGATCTTTTCTTTTTGGAACAGCTCCACTTTCTATTGAAAAAAGTAAAAAACATCAGGATTAGATAATTATGGCTAAAAATTATGAAAACCAATAATAAAGACAAATACAAATTTACAGAACTAAGGCAATAATATTTTTAGAATTCAGAAATATTTCAAAGATTTGAATCAGAACATATGGCACAGTGTTTACAGGGGTTTTCAGTTCTTGTAAAGGATCATGGCTAGTAGATATCTCCTTTTCCTGACACACAGTCTAATTTTCTTAGGAAGAAACGTATCTATAAGAAAAAGAAACAACTTCATTTGTGAGGAATGGAAGTTATAATAAAGGTATCAAGTAAATAAAGCTCTCATATACTTGAGACAAAATGTAGTAAAGATAAGAGGGATAGATTATACACAGGAAAAACACAGTATCCACTATTTTGGTAGCAAATTTACATGTCTATAAAACACTACGGAAGGGGCCAGTCAAATAGCTCAGTGGAATAAAGCACCTGCTTAGGCAGATGCAGAGGTCAGGGTTCGATCCCCTGGTGCACCGGGACAGCCCGGCCCATGGGGTATGCAGAGAGGGCAATAAGAGACTGGGCGTGGTAGCACGCCTGTAACTGCAGCTCTTGGGAGGCGGAACACAGGTAGATCACTATGAGTCTGATCTATGTAGTGAGACCCTGTAAACCCTTACTAAAAACAACAACAACAACAACAACAAAAAAAAACCAACTAAACAAAAAACTATGGAAGGATCAGCCTATGCTCACTGAAAGTTTGTGTATGTGTGAGAGAGACAGACAGAGATACAGACAGAGAGAGAGAGACAGAATGACAGAGACAGAGAGACAGAGACAGAGAGAGGAAGAGAGACAAAGACAGAGATAGGGTCTCAAGCTGGTGTTGAACAGAGTAGTAACAAGTATTGCAGCAATAAGCAAATTAGACTAGTTTAACTTTGCTTTTGTTATCAAATCCCTTAATATGATTTAAAGAACTAAGGGCTCTAAACTAGTACAGAGAATAAATCTATTTATAATCAGAAAGAATAAAATTCAACAATTAAAAGAATCCCATACTAGAATGTATTATACTCCACATATTAGTCCTACATTTAGCTACTGTGGGAACTAAAATCAGGACTTCTATGATAAATGAAAAAATATGCTTAGCTGGGTGTGGTGGTACATGCCTGTAATCCCAGCCCTTACTGCAAAGCTGAAGCAGGAGGATCATTGGGAGTTTGGAGACTAGCATGGGATACAAAATGAGCTCAAGGCCAGCCTGAACAGCACAGCGAGACCCTGTCCCACAAAGACTGGAGGGGGGGAGGAGAATACTGAGAGACATTTATTTATTTTTGAAGACTGCTCTGGACTCACTATGTAGCTCAGGCTGGCCTTGAACTTGTGGCAATCCTCTTGCCTCAGCCTCCCAAGTACTGGGATTACAGACGTGCGCTATCATACCTGGCAGTTCGTTTTCTTTTAAATATTTGAACATATTTATAATAAATACTATAAAGTTTTGCTAAATCCAACATCCAGTCCAACTCAAAGGTATCTACTATTTTCTTGAGTAAGGATCACACCTTCCTGATTTCTTTGCATATTTAGTAATTTTGGGTTAAAGCTGTACATTATAGGTAACAGTAATAAGCACACTAACTAATCATTTAAGAAAGATGAGTTCTTCCTGTGAGTGGCCTAAAGTGACCCCTGAAAATGGTTTGCTACTCTCAACCCAGAAAACCCCACAAAATCATGCAAATCAAGAGGCTCAAATCTTCGTATTCACTTTAAGAACACACATGAAACTGCCCAGGCCATCAAGGGTATGCATATCCAAAAGGCCACCAAGTATCTGAAGGATGCCACATTAAAGAAGTAATGTGTGCCATTCTGGCATTACAATGGTGGAGTTGGGGCCGGGGAGATGGCTCAGTAGAATAAGTGCTTGCCTGGCAAGCCCAAGTGTCTGAGTTCAATCCCCGGTTCCAAAAAAAAAAAAAAAAAAATGGTGGAGTTGGTAGGTGTGCAAGACCAAACAGTGGGGCTAGACGCAGGTTTGGTGGCCCAAAAAGAGTTCTGAATTCTTGCTGTACATGCTTAAAAATGCAGACAGTAATGCTGAACTCTTAAGCATAGATTCTCTGGTTACTGAACACATCCAGGTGAACAAAGCGCCCAAGATGTGCCACTGTACTTAGAGCTCATGGCCGCTTAATCCATCCATGAGCTCCCCCTGCCATATGGAGATGATCCTTACTGAAAAGGAACATACTGTTCTAAACCAGAGGAGGAAGTTGCACAGAAGAAAAAGATATCCCAGAAGAAACTGAAGAAACAAGAACTTATGGTGCAGGAATAAGTTAAGCATAAAATAAATGCAAATAAAATTTTTAAAAAAGAAAGATGAAATAACTCATCTAGGTTAAGCCATTTCTGAAGTGAGTGACACTAATAAACTGGGCCTAAATGAGCCAGGTCATTCACTAGGGAACATTGTATTTCCAATATCAGAATGTATAAACTAGCTCTGAAATTAATATGCCCCTCCAACTATAAAACAGAATTAATAGACCTCAGAGATTACTAGGGATCTGAAGTAGGACAAAGTTTGATGTTTTAAAGTATGGGTTCAAGGAAAAGAAGTTTGCTGCCTCTCCCCTTTTTGGCATGGCAGAAAAATACAGTAGGATCCAGTATGTATAATGCATTATTAGAGATCAGAATCACCTGGGTGTGGTGGTGCATGTTTATAATCCCTGAATTTAGGAGGCTGAGGTAGGAGGATAGATGCAAGTTCCTAGCCAGCCTGGACTGACAGTGAGACCCTGTCTCAAAAAATCCCAAAAACACAAGGTGTAGTAATGCACACCTGCAACTCCAGCACTTGAAAGGTGAGGCCAGGAGGATTGCTGTGAGTTTAAGGTCAGCCTAGGCTACACAGTGAGTTTTAAGACCAGTCTGAACTACATTGTGAGACTCTGATCAAAACAAATAAATAAATAAATGAAATTTTAAAATTATAGTAAAGACACACTGTCATTAATTGCCCTCAAAGCAGCTCTCCTTGATTTGAACACCTCTATCCCATTGTTCTTACTGCTTTCAGAGATAGTTCAGGAAGTCCTCTTTTTTGAATACTTGTAATTGGCTGCCTCAATGTCTTAGAGAAGTCAAAACATGTACCTTTCATGGTTAACTTTGTGGAAAAGCTAGAAGTAAACACAGTGCCAGACCCAGAGAATAAGGTAGATGTGAACAATTATGTTTGTATTTGACAGAAGTTGCCATTAATCTTTGATCAATGCTTGTTCAAAAAATATGGTGGTGGGGCCGGGGAGATAGCTCAGTGGAATAAGCGCTTCCCTGGCAAGCGCAAGGGCCTGAGTTCAATCCCTGGTTCCACCAAAAAA
>NW_004524596.1:280133-294183 GCF_000260255.1 Octodon degus | reverse complement strand
TTTTTGGCGGAACCAGGGATTGAACTCAGATCCTTGCATTTGCCAGTCAAGCGCTTATCCTACTGAGCCATCTCCCCGGCCCCTATCTATTTTTTGTATTTAGGGCAGGGTCTACAGAGTGAGTGTTCAGGGTCTCACTATGTAGATCGGACTTGTAGTGACTCTCCTGTTTTCAGCCTCCCAAGCACTGGGATTACAGGAGCGCCACCATGCCCACTCTCAATCACCATCTTAGTGTGCCCCAGGGCCTGGGCTGGCATGGTACACCCAGGATGGAACAGCCACTGCGCTCTGCCTAAGCAGGTGCTTTAGTCCACTGAGCTATCAAGGCCAGCCCAAGACACGTAATTATTAATCTCCTCAAAATATGTTCCCTTTGCTCCAAACACATCTATCACATCATCTTTTGGCAAAGCATCTCTTATTGTACTACATTTTTTCTTAATTTAAAAATTCAAAGTATTTTTAATCACCCCTGTATTTTGGAAATTTAACTACTGCTCTGTGGTAATTTTTACATTTTTTTTCTTTCCTTTTTTTTTTTTTTTTTTTGTATTTAAAACAGAGTCAATAGGGTCTTACTACTAAGATTGGACTTGTAGTGATTCTCCTGTTTTCAGCCTTCCAAGTGCTGGGATTGGGCCCAGTGATATAGCTCAGCAGTCTAAAGCACCTGCCTAGGCAAGCTTAAGCAAGGACTCAGGGATCTCGATTTGATCCCTGGCACCACATGCTGAACCAGCCCCACCCCAGGGTGGGCTGAGCTGACCAACAAAACAAAACAACAGAAATTTAGTAGGCTGGGGAAACAGCTCAGTAGAATAAGTGCTTGCATGAAGAATGCAGTCCTGAGTTCAATTCCCCGTACAAAAAAAAAAAAAAAAAAAAATTCAAGTGCCGGGATTACAGAGGTATGCCATCACATCCAGTCTTAACCACCATCTCAGCATGCCCCCGGGGCAGGCACAACATGCCAGGGAGGACCCTGGTCCCGAGTCTGCCTAAGCAGGTGCTTTAAATCTGCTCAGCTATCTGATCGACCACCCATTTTTACATTTCTTTACAGTTCCTTATGAAAAGGTTAGCTCTTCACAACCATGCTAAAAGAAACAGACAAACATGTAAATTTATACCATTTCAGGTATTTTAAGGCAATTTAAATCAGACATAGGATTAAGAAGAATAGAACCAGTTGTGCCTCTGACTAGAAGACTAAATCTAAGTGAGAACTCAAGGTAGAGGGGAAGCCACAAGGGAAAAAGATAATAATGAGCTATTTCTTCTGTCGATGGATATCCACTTATTCTCTTTACTACTATTGCTTTTTTTTTTTTTTGTGGGACTGGGGATTGAACTCAGGACCCTGCGCTTGCCAGGCAAACACTTATTCTACTGAGCTATCTCCCTGGCTCACTATTAACATTTTGAAAATTGTATAGTTCACGTGAATAAGAAATGCAGTGTTGGCCAGATAGCTCTGCAGATTAAAGCACCTGCTTAAGTAGACACAGAGACTAGGGCCTGATCCCCAGTGTGCCATGAGCCCTCCCCCACCCGGGGCACACTGAGATGGAGACTGACATTGGGCATGGTGGCATACCTATAATCCCAGCACTCCAGAGGCTAAAAACAGGAGAATCACTCTGAGTCTGATCTGTGTAGTGAGACCCTGTACTAAATACATTTTTAAAAAAAGAAAGAAATAAATGCAGTTGTCTTACAACCTAATCTAAGGTTCTTCTACTACAATTTGGATCAGATATGACTTTAGCACACTTTAAATGTCATGTCACTGGACATGAACTATTTCTGAAAAAAATCAGCAATAAAATTAGCTGAGGGCTGGGATACAACTCAGTAGTCGAACACTTGCCAGGATGCATGAACCCCTGGTTTTGCCCCAGGACTGCAAAACAAGCAACAAGTAGCTGTTACCCTAGGAAACTAAGTTTGTCCAAATAGAACAAAAGAGAACAAAAAAGCATTTACTCTTCTATAGCAATTGACATCCAGAAATTACTGGAAAAAAGAATTAAGCCATGAACAAAACATTTAATCCACAGAAACAGCATTATTATAACATTTCTCCTTAAGACATGGATTTTTGATATTTTTCTAACAGGTACTATGGTAAAATATCACACATAATATTTACAAAGAATGATATGCAATGACAATTTAGTATGTAACAAAGAAAAATTAAAATTTCTGTCAACAGTTTTACAGAAAAGTAGAATGGCTATTCATGTAAAACACAACAGCTTAAAATACAAGTAAGACAAAAAGAGTATTTTAATCATTTAAAAGGATGTATAGTCACACTTGTACTATAAAAATCAGAAGCTGTAAAATACACAAAAAAGCATGCTCAGAATGGCTATATGTTATTTATTACATGCTCATATAAACTATAAATGAGATACTGTACTTTTGTAACAGCCCTGTGAAAACATAACAAACCTTCCATAATAAAGTCAAATCAGTATTATAACCTTAAGAAAAGCTCTAATTTACATGTAAGCTTTCTTGTATTCTGTTAGTTAACTTAAAACCCACCTGACTGGAGATGTCCATTTCGGCATGTCAAGTTAGTACTGTCGTTATAGACTTCCGTTTGTGACTTGGAAAATTGCAAAACTGGTTGAAGCTTCTCTATGCAACAGAGGAGGTTAAAGAACAAAATAAACAAAAAGAAAAAAATATGAACAAATAAAATGTGCATGCAAAAAAAATGAAATTGTTATAAGGTTATATGATGAGTTTTTGCATTTATATACATACTCCTTAAAATATCATTAGTAAAAGCTCAGGCATGAAATAGCGACAGAAGTTAACAAGTTAAAGGTGATATTCAAAATATTCAGGTTTGGTAACCTGAGACAGTTTCCTATCACTATTATCAATAAATAGCTCATTATCTAACATATCCAAATCACTGTTGGGAGGGTACCACGTAAATTTTAAAAATGAATATGATCTCTACTATTCATAAACTTGTTAAACTGGACTGGCAATTTGTAACAACTATTATTTCTATTTAAAAGAAAAGATTACATAGAACAAAAGAAACCATTCACAAGGCTTTTATAGAGGAAGTAAATAAATGACTAAGATGTGAAAAAATAAAGGATTACCATTTCAGGAAAAACAGCACTTAAGACTACACACAAGGAAACTTTAAGGATTATTAGGAAAATGAATTTGATTATATTAAATCAGGAAAAGATAAAGGTAATAAAGCACAGTGAGATAAGCATGACACAAAACTATGTGTGCAGCACCCTACCGTTTGTTTAAACACATGTATACAGTGCTATCTTGGTTACCAAATGCCTCCAAGTTCAAGCTTTCTACTACTCCAACAGCAAAGCTCAAAGAATATCAATGTTCACAACTCCTCAATTCCTCAACTGAAAATCTGACTTGAATAAACTTGTACCAGCAAGGAGATAGCTCAGCAGCATAAGCACCTGCTTGGCAAGCATAAGGACTACAGTTTGACCTCAATTACCAAAAGCAAAACAAAACAAAAACCTGTACCAGCCAAGAGTGAGTCATATGTCACATCTCACTGGGGACACAAGGGATGAGCTACAGTCTAAGTGCCACTCTTACCCAGACAACATATAGTGCTTGTGTTAATGCATTAAAACATTTGTCACTGTGGTTTTTTCTGTATATGCTTTGTGTAAAATATTGTAACCATGGCTCCAAAGAACAGGATACCCGCAGTGAAGAGGAAAACTGAAAATCATGATTTTTTTTTTTTTTTTTTTAAAGAAAAGGGGGCCGGGGAGATGGCTCAGTAGGATAAGCGCTAGGGGAAAATATGCTGTTTTTTGAACTATCTGGCGTTCAAACATCAATTCGGAATGAACTAAGTTCAACAACTGAAGTATCACAGTGGTTGCATATACGAAGACTGCCTAATATAGGTGTATCTTGAGAGGGGAAATGGGTCAGTGGGCCACAGTGTAAGATGGATGCTATTCATACTTGAACACTGAATACTGTATGGCATGTGCATGTATTATATGTTTTTTAAATTAATTTATTTATTTAGAGACAGGGTCTCCCTATATAGTTGAGGCTGCCCTAGAACTCAAGACAAACCTTCTACCTCAGCCTCCCAAGTGCTGGGATTACAAGTATGGGCCACAGTGCCCGGCAACATGTTTTTAAATTGGTAATTTAAAGAGGATTTTTTTATTTTTCCCCTACTTTAAATAACAAATATTCTCTACCTCGACTGTATGTCTAGTCCAGTAAGTTCAAGAAAATAGATGTTTAATCTTTGCCACTCTATACCACTCTTGTACTCTTCTCCTATGTGTCAATCTGAATGCCAGCTGATACATTCTGCTCCAATACTTAAACTACATTATCTTGGTTTAACATCAGTTTTTCAAAGGTCTCAAGGATTAAATACAATAATGTATATAAAGTATATATTCTGTGCCTAATAAATAATATAGGTTCAGTTTTACTATGTTTATTTTCCTGAACTATTTCAAACCATCATAACAGCTTCCCAGGGCTGGGGAGATAGCTCAATAGAATAAGTGCTTGCCTGGCAAATGCAAGGACCTGAGTTCAATCCTCAGTTCTGCCAAAAACAAAACAAAACAAACAAACAAACAAACAAACAAAAAAAAAAAACAGCTTCCCAATTTCTATACCAGCCTGTCAGCAGATACATGTAAAATGCAATGCAGGGTTACCAAGGTTTATCCCAGTGACAGCATTTGCCAAGCATACTGCAATGGCAAGCAGAAACACGGAATTGACATGCTGGATGTGCAGGCACTTACTTATGTAATGGGCATTGATGGGGTCATTACAAGAATACGACTCTGATCTCTGGTGGCCTTGGCTTATATGAGATAAGCACATAGAAAGTACAGAGGCAGAGTGGCTTGTCATTTGGGGATTGGTTTATACAGTGTGCATCACAATGACCAGCCATTTCTAAGAGACAGAAGCAACCATACTGGAATAGAAACTACTATCTGGGCAACTAAGAAACTGAAGTATCTTGGTTTGGGGTGCCATTTTCTGTTATAATAAAAGAGATCCTGGGTTCAATTCCTAAGAACAACAAGCAAACAGACAAAAATACACAGAACAAAAGTATACACAAACTTCTTAAACTTTGATTTTTAAGGTCAGACAAGCAGGCGCCACAGTTGGCTTATGGTACAACAACACATGCCTCTGGGACAGGTTAAATAGCAGCTTACCTTTTATATAAAACACAAAGTACTGCATAGCTTTCGTGTCCTAGAACTGCTTGATACAATATACCCTGGAGCTTTTTTGTTATTGTTGTTAGCTAACAGGTAGGTCATCTGATTTTTCTCAGTGATAATACTGTACTCTTTAAATCATGATACTGAGACATATTGCCTTGATTGGTAAAAGTACAAATTAGGAAAAAAAAAAAAATCCCACTGATTTGTAAGTTTTTAATCAATTAAGACTTTCTTCAATTAAAGGCAACAATAACCTCACAGAAACATTCATTATACAGTAAACAGAAATTAAGTCTTTTGTTTTCTAAAACTAGAAATAAAAAAGAATTTATATAACTTGTTTTTAAAGGGGCCAGGGAGATGGCACAGTGGAATAAGCGCTTCCCTGGCAAGCGCAAGGGCCTGTGTTCAATCCCTGGTTCCACAAAAAAAAAAAAAAAGAATTTGTTTTTAAAGTCCAACAGAGGTTAGATTTATACGTGTGGAAGCACACATAAATACATTATAGCAGTACACTCTGTTGTTACCCTGCTTTACTTCTTTTATTGAAAAAAAAAAAAAAAAAGGTGAACAGCTGGGGATGTAGCTCAGTGATAAAAGTACCTGCTTAGTATGCATGGGGCCTTGGGTTCAATCCCCAGTATCACCAGAACAAACAAACAAACAAACGTAAATGGACTAATGCTTTTAAGAATGACTAATGTTGTAGACTGATAATTTGAATTAAAATAGTAATTCTTTTCCCTAGTACAAGAGAAGGAACCCAAGGCCTCTGAAATGCTAAGTAGATGCTGATCTCTGACCTACAAACTCAGTCCTTTCTAAAATTTTATTGATGGGTTGGTGAGATGGCTCAGTGGTCTAAAGCACCTATTTAGAACAAGCTTACCAAAGCACAGGGACCGCGGTTCAATCCCCCAGCACCACATGCCAGCCAGGCCCACCCCCTGGTGGGCTGAGCTGCCCCCCACACACACATAAATAAATAAATAAATAAAATTAAAAAGAAAGAAAGAAAACCTGTGGTGTAGTTTGTATTTAAAAATAAATAAATAAATAAATAAAATTTTATTGAGACCGTCTCACTATGTTACCCAAATTGGCCTTGAATTTATAATCCTTCTGCCTTGGCTCCCAGGGAGTTGAGATTACAGGCTGTAGTACAGATGGGGAAAGACAGTCATTTTATTTTTTTTATTTATTTATTTTCATTTATGTATTTGGTACAGGGTCTCACTATGCAGCTTGGACTCGTAGTGATCCCCCAGCACTGGGATTATAGGCTTCTGCCACCATGTTCAGACTTGGATGCTAGCTTGGCATGCCGTGGGGGTGGGGCCAGCTTCATATGCGGAACCCAGAATAGAACGCTGGTTCAAAGCAGGTGCTTACTCCACTGAGCTAACTCGCCAACCCTAAGACAGTCATTTTAACCTCCTCACATTCAACTCTCATCTGATCAATCTACTTTAGAGAATCTTACTGCAGGGTGTGGTGGCCCATACCTGTAACCCCAGAATTCAGGATGTTGAGGCAGATTACAGTGAGTTCAAGGCCAGCCTGAGCTACACAGCAAGACCTTCCTCAACTGCCTGCCCTGACAAGGGAAAGACTCTTATCTCATTCTTAAAATGTTTTAGTGGCTTCCTACAGCCCACAGATAGATTAAAGCTCAAGGTCCTTCATGAGACAAACCAGGCAGGCCATCCACGATCTTCTTCCATCTCTTCCACTTGAGAAATTTCTACTTCATGTTTATTAGCATTCACCTGTCTGTACCTACCATGCTGTTTCTTCCCTCTAAGCTCTTGTTCACACTTTTGCCTGAGATGGTTTTTCTTGAATTCTTTAAAAACTTTTTAAAATCTTTCATGGGCCACTCAGATAGCTCAGCAGATTAAAGCACCTGCTTAGGCAGAGGCAGGGACCAGGGTTCCATCCCCTCGGGCCTGTAGAGCTGGCACCAGGGAAATGAGACCTGGGCGTGGTGGCCTGTGCCTATAATCCCAGCTCTTGGGAGGCTGAAAACAGGAGGATCACTAGGAGTCCGATCTGTGTAGTGAGACCCTGCAGACCCTGTACTAAATACAAACAAACAAAAAACAAAAAAACTCTTATATTTTTAAATCCACTTAGGGTTTTACCTCTCTTTCTAAGAAGCTTTCTCAGATATTTGCTTTCCAAATCTTTAAAATCTATACATTTATAGATATATATCTACATATGTTTATCTATAAATGTTGATATGTATGTAAACCTGATTGTCTGTTTCTTTCTCTCCCACTATGAAGTCCTCAAATAGGAGAATTTTATCCAATCTATCAATATATCTGTTTCTTCAGCTCAGATATAATCATGCAACTGTTTGTTACCATATTTCCTGATATAGTTTGAGCGGGCCTCCATCATTTTGTCCTATATAATTGCAACAGTGTCTAAACTGCCCTCCTGGGATCTACCCAAAGAATAACACGCAATATAGCACTCAGCCTTCTAAAATTTAAATTATATCACTCTTCTAAAAATTCTTATAATTGTTCCTCATTTCATTTTGGTTTTTTATTTTTGGCAGAACTGGGGATTGAACTCAGGTCCTTGTGCTTGCCAGGCAAGCGCTTATTCTACTGAGCTACCTCCCCAGCCCCTCTCATTTCAGAAGTAGTAAAACCTGAAGTATTTACTCACGTGGTGTATAAAGCCCAGCTGTCTGACAACTCTTCCCCTCTCCCATGAATTCTCTGACCTTACCTCTTATACTCTGCTTGCTGGGGTACACTGGCCTCTTTGTTGGTTCATAAACATAACAGGTATACGGCTTTTACTGGGCTCTTACTTCTTTCTGGACCATTGTCTCCCAGATGGTCAACTCATGGAAACCTCACAAACAGAAACCCACATCAAGTTGCAAACTAAAATCTCAAACCATCTCCTAATCTGTCCTGTTTTCCTTTTTATTCTGTTTCTGTATTTATCATTTTTGAATATAATGTACAACTCCCTTTTCATGTTTATTGTCATCTCTCTGCCAGGATGCAAACTCTACAGAGCTAGGATTCTTGTTTATATTCCAAGCACTTACAATAGTGCCTATCACGTGGTTATCACCAAATAAATATCTGCTGAGTTCAATAAATTCAGTTTACATTCCTTGACACTATATCCAGAGTAGGGACATGATAAATCAAACATTAAATGAAGACAGATTTTAAAAATATTGTAACTGTCAGGAGTATCTGTTGCTAAGGCCAAATTACCCTCTTATCTACAGCAGCCTTTATGGCTAAGTTTGTTGTTGTTGTATTTTAGGGAAGGGTCTACAGGGTGTTTAGGGTCTCACTACTAGATCAGACTCCTAGTGAGTGATCCGCCTGTTTACAGCCTCCCAAGAGCTGGGATTGCAGGCGTGTGCCACCAAGCTCAGTCTCAATTGCTATCTCAGCATGCCCCGAGGAGGCCTGGAGATTGAACCCTGGCCCCTGCACTGCTTGCAGGTGATTTAAGCCGCTGAGCTATTTGGCTGGCCCTTCACACCTAATTTTTAATCAGCACATAATTCACAAATGTGCTTTACTATGCATTTATACACAAATATGTTTTCCTTCTTTTCTTTAATTTTTTAGACTGCCTTTCGGTATATCAACTTGCAAATCTCTTAAATTCTTGGAAGACAAGAATACACTGGTGTCTGATTGGCAATCTACTCCCCTCTGGTTTAAAGTAACATCTTTTCACGAGACTAGCATGTACAAGGCCCTGGGGTTGTTATTATTTGCTTTCTGTTTTTGTTTTTTGAGATAGAGTCTTGCTATATAGCCCAGGCTAGCTTTAAACTTGTGATGCTCCTACCTCAGCCTCCTGAGTACTGGGAGTACAGGCATGTGCCATCAGGCCAAGCAAAAAAGAAAATTAAAAAATAAAAAAACCTCTTAATTATTCAAAGTTTTCTCTTTAAAATTATTCAATTTGAAACATGTTATAAACTGTTCCATAAACTTGTTTTGTATCATATACAGTATATGATATTTTAAACATACACTGAAAAGTTTTATGACTAAAACAAAGTACCTATTAGAACAATTCATGGTTTTGCTTTAACAACCTTTATATAACATTTAATTATGGATGTGTGTATATATGTATGTGTGTGATGATATGGACTGGACCCAGGACCCCATGTATGTCAGACAAGTGCTCTACTACTGAGCTATATCCCCTACCCCAATATTTAATTGTATGTCTATAGCATTAACCTTCAAACAAGAAGGCAAATCCTGTTAGCCACAGAAGCCAGGGAACAAACAATGCCTTGTTAACCATCTGAAAGAGGTCAAGGTTGCTTTAAGTACATGCAGCAAGGAACCTACAAATACAACGATCATTCAAGAATAAATGAAACCAGTCATGGTAGTACAGGACTAAAAACTCAGCACTCAGAAGGCTGAGGCAGACTATAAACATAAGCCCAGCCTAGAAGATAATCTGGAAGAGAGAGACTAAGTCTCAAAAAAATAAAACAAACAAGAGGAAAAATAAACAAATGAATGCCTAAAACTACATATGTATGTGAGAATATTTTCCTACTGAGGGAGAAGTAAAGTAATGAATCAAAACCATCATTTTGGGACTAGGGTAGTGTTTGCCTACTATCTATATCCAAGGTCATGCATTTAATTTCCAGTACTAGAAAAATAACTTTAAAAAATAATTACTATGCTAGGAGTTAATTGGAAAGATTCTCACCCTGACTAACTATATATACTGATATCTGTGAACTAAGCTACTGCACTGCAGATAGTAATTTGTAATAGTGGTTTCATGTTGGGAGTGCCTGTCATTGTGGTATTCTGAATATGGGCTGCTTGGCATGACATGCCAGTTACTGCTAAGATGTCTCTCAGGTAGGTGGATGTTCAAGAAGAAGGGGGTGGTGAATGAAAGCAAGAGACAGGAAAAGGAATATTGTGGGACTATCCTGCTTCAAGGTTGTATATGGTGAGATTTTTGGACTTATGTGCAAACATGAGAAGCATAGAATTCTTTATCCTATTTTTAAAATATAATCTAATTTTTAAATGTTTTTTATCATATTATGTAGGGACTTAAAGTTCAACATATCAATACTTGATGAAAAATACCTGTTCCACATTATGCCTAAGATGTTTGAAATGCAGTGAGATAGTGAGGTTAAGCTTGATAGCCTAAATCGTTTGATAATAACAATAAGCTTGTCTTCTGGATGGTTAACAACCTAAGTTTGCAGACCAAAATTAGAGAAAAAGGAGGGCTACAAGGAAAGCCAACATTTTGGTCCTAACCTTCTAAGGTCAATTAAGACTCAGGACATATGAGAACTTGTACTGTAATGTCATGTACCTCAGTAGTGTCCCAAATTTTTTGATCAAGAAGATTATGGGGCCAAAGAGGAAAGTGATCGATGACGTAGAGTGTGCCTAAGGAGAGTCACGTGGGGAGAAGACACTCTCTCAGGCTTTCACAGAGAGCACATTGGCCAAGCATTGGCCGTGACTCATCCACATGGCTGCACTGACAAAGGTTCTACAATCTGAGGTACAGGATCTCAGGATAAATCCTGAGGGCATTTCACTGACCTTCTCAGACCAAAAAGCTACAACTCTTGTTGCATAGGTCCTGCTTTACCTTGGTCTTAACCATCCAGTAGAAAAGTATGAAGACGAAATATAGGAAGTAAAGCCATGTTGTTATGTTGAGCTGTGGGGGACTCAGGTCAATAATTTCTGACATTGCCAGTTAAACAGAAGACCCAATGCTATTATGGGCTACTGGACTCTTTTAGAATATTTTGCTGAGTTTACACACCTATAATATTCAGTAACTGAACTTAAAAAAAATGGGGTATAACTATGAATGTCCATTTTGTATCTGTGTATTCAAAGTGGTTGGGATAGATATATAGTTGCATTCTCTTAATGAATAGAATGATTTGTTCTAATGGTGTTTGTAAATAGGATCACAAGTCTGCATCTTGTATAGCAATTAACCACTAAGAAGAATATATGCAGTGTATTATTTGTTGAAACTGTACTTTCGAGTTGATTTGAAACTGTCTCATTGCTATATGTTTATCAATAAAACTTTGAAAAGAAAAAAAAATAATTACTATGGCTTAGATCCCTCCAATAATTCAATAGTCACAAATACGAGATACATATTATCTGTCCTTAAAATTGTATTTCTTATGCTGTGTGTGGCGGTACATGCCTGATCCCAACACTTGAGAGGCAGAGGCAGAAGGATCGTTGAGAGTTCGATCCCAGCCTGGGCTACAAAGTGAGCTCAAGACCAGCCTGAACTGCACAGTGAGACCCTGTCTCAAAAAGACCCCACCCATATTCAGACATGCCAACTTACACCGAATCAGAAAGCTACAAATAAACAGGTAAGGCCCGTGTTCTGATACTTGGCCTTTTTTACTACATAGCTATTATTTCCACCACACCAAAGTACAGGGCAGAACTTACGCCTGTGCTGTTTTGTTTTTCCTTGTTTTAGGGGTAGATTTGCCTTCAGAATATATTTTTAAAACCTATACTATCAAATATAAGATAAGGGAAAATTTCTATTTTGGCTGATAAAAGTTGAAAGACAACTAAAATAGGGGCTGGTGAGATGGCTCAGTGGTCTAAAGCATCTACTTAGAACAAGCTTAGCAAAGCACAGGGACTGCGGTTCAATCCCCCAGCACCACATGTCAGCCAGCCCCGCCCCCTGGTGGGCTGAGCTGGCCACACACACACACACACACACACACACACAAATAAAAAAAAAAAGAAAGACAATTAAAATATCACTACACATCACAGTTAAATGCTGCTAACCTCCAAAGATAGAAGATGAACATATAACCCACCATGAAGCAGAACACTAAAACTAAAAATCAATTTTCAATCTAATCAACTGACAAGAAGGACAGAAAAACGTGATAAAAGACACCATACAGAAGAGTACATAGCACTAAGAACATGAGATGCATTAGGTGACAAAGACTGAATTTCATCAACAAATACATTTTAAGATACAAGAAAAGCAGCTAGACCTGTACAGTAAAAGAGATACATGGATGGCATGAGATCTTTCTTTTTGATTTTGAGATCTTTCTTCCACAATTAACCTACTAACAAATATTAGTTTTGGGTTTTTTTTTTTGGTGTGGGGGGGGGTTGTTTCTGTTTTTAGTGTAGGGATTGAACCCAAGGGCTAAAGAAGGCTATGCAAGCACTCCACCAAACTGTATCTATAGCCCTTTATTAAAAAATTAACTTTAGGGCTGGGGAGATAGCTCAGTGGCATAAGTGCCTGCCTGGCAAGTGCAAGGACCTGGGTTCCCCACACCAAGCTAACCACCAAAACTGGGCATGATGGTGCCTGCCTGTAATCCCAGCACTGGGGAGGCTGAGACAGGAGGATCACTATGAGTCTGCACTGCGTAGTGAGACCCTGTACCAAATAAATAAAAGATGTATCAAAAAATTAAATAAAAGACAGGGTGTGGTGGCACACGTAAGTATTCCCAATCCTGGGGAGGCTGAAAACAAAAGAATCACTGAGTCTGAGCTTTCTAGTAAGACTTCATGTGTCTGAGCTTTATGTGTCTGTACCAAACACATAAGAATTGTGGTAAGGTCTCATGAAGTACTACAGTCTCTCTGTGAACTTGTGATCCTCTTGCCTCAGCCTCGTAAGTGTTAAGATTATACCTGGCTATGCCACCATACCTGGCTGTCTCACTATATTTGAGACAGTCTCACTGTATTGCCAAGGCTGCCCTCAAACGTAAGGTGATCCTCCTGTCTCAGGAGTGTTGAGC
Source organism: Octodon degus (assembly GCF_000260255.1). Taxonomy (NCBI): domain Eukaryota; kingdom Metazoa; phylum Chordata; class Mammalia; order Rodentia; family Octodontidae; genus Octodon; species Octodon degus. Next base: position 281,085 of record NW_004524596.1, on the reverse strand, counting down.
CTGCAGGCCTGTGCCACCATGCCCAGTCAGTATTTAAAATTTTGAGACAGTCTAGCTAAATCCTCAGTTGCGCAGGCTGAGTACAGGGATTACAGATGTGCATCACCATTCCTGGCTTCACTGCTTACTATTATAATAAAACTTTATGGGACACAAAGGTGCTCCCATTCCTTTATGCATTGCCTAAGACTTACATATTATAATGGCAGATCTGAACTGTTGGTGCAGGGACAAAATACTTAAGTGTCCGGTCTTTTACTTTTTAAAAATGTATTGTGATTGATTGTTATTTGTCTTTTTTGAGACAAGAGTTTCACTATGCAGTTCAGGCTGGCCCTAAACTCATTTTGTAGCCAGGTTAGCGTTGCAGTGACATTCCTGCTTCAGCCTCGCGAGTGCTGGGATCGTAGGCATATGCCACCACAACCTGCGAGTTTTCTTAAAATTAATAACTTTTACTACTAGTTATGGTGGTACATGCTTATAACCCACCAACAGGGGAGGCTGAGACAGGAGGATAGCAAGATCCTGTGTCAAAAAAACAAGATACAAAAAAAAATGCATGCAGCTTAGTGCAAAAACTCTGGGTTCAATCCTTAGTATATCCTTCCCTCAAAAAGCAGTGAGCTGAGGTTGACCACAGACTGTCATTTACTAGCCTCTGTTATAGACAAAACAAGAATAGTCACATATTGGTAATTCACAAAACTAAGTGACACATGAGTTCATTATATTCTTCTCTTCTATATATGTTAGAAACTTTAAGGTAAAATTTAAACTATTTTTCAATCATTGATCTATTTCTATCACAATTAAAGATTAAATACGGGCTGGTGAGATGGCTCAGTGGTCTGAAGCACCTACTTAGAACAAGCTTAGCAAAGCACAGGGACCGCGGTTCAATCCCCCAGCACCACATGCCAGCCAGCCCCGCCCCCTAGTGGGCTGAGCT
>NW_004524596.1:266702-279773 GCF_000260255.1 Octodon degus | reverse complement strand
TGCCAGACAAGCGCTTATTGTACTGAGCCATCTGCTCGGCCCCTAGAGAAATTTTAAGAATATTATTTTCAAATAGCACCTATTAAAAAATTAACTATAGGGCTGGGGATGTAGTTCAGTTGCACAAGCACCTGCATGGCAAGTTCAATGTCCTGAGTTCAAATACTGGTACCAAAAAAAAAAAAAAAAAAAATTCAGCTATAGTTTCTCATGATAGCTTTAAACCTACATGGTATTTCATGCATGTTTCATGAACCTAAGACATTTTTCACCTACCTTTCAAAATCCTTGAAACTGAGGTACATTTTATCATCAGTGAGAATTTACTAATGCTCTCAGCCAGGACGCAGTCATAGTTTGTCACTGCCTATGCATGCACATGTATGTCACAGATATCAATACTGTTCTTATCTAAGTAAAACCAACACATTGTATTTCATAAGACTAAAATTCAAATTACAAGTGACATAAAAACACTTCATTATAGTTCAGTTTGCAGGTTTTCCTCTTAGTGATAAGACCAAAGACATTTTTTATTTAATAAAATACTGGGGGTTTTTGTGGCCTGCTCAGCCAGCCCTGGGGGCGGGCTAGTGCTGCATGTGGTGCCAAGGTTTGAACCATGGTCCCTGTGCTTGCCTAAGCAGGCACTTTAGATTGCTGAGCTATCTCAGTGGCCCAAAATACTGTTTTTCTTACAACCAATAGATTATCTTCTAATCTTACTTCCATATAGCTAACAAAGAACTACATTGGGGAAGATCTCCAAGGCCCAGCGTCCCATATTTACTTGCTTTATTTTATTTTTTGTATTTTAGGGAAGGGTCTACAGGGTGTTCCGGGTCTCATTACTAGATCACACTTGTAGTGATTCTCCTGTTTACAGCCTCCCAAGTGCTGGGATTACAGTGTACACCACCACATCCAGTAACAACTGTTGTCTCAGCGAGCCCTGGTGGCAAGTCTGGCACAGTAGGCCTGGGGATCGAACCCCTGGCCTACAACTGCTTGCAGGCACTTTAATCCACTGAGCTATTTGGGCAGCCCCTATGCTTTCTTTTATATAGCAGACCAGTGGCCAAAGTAGTCATCAGTACGAAGGGAAGAAAAAATGCAGGGTCGATACTGCATACACTTTAGTTATGTATCAGAGATTAAGTTATATTAGATAGCAGAGTCAGCTAGCTACCCAACAAACAGCTGCTGAATGGGTTGATTCATAGCCTAAATAATTTTTGCTTTTTGATTTATTTTAGCTGTGATAAAATGAAGCATAATCATGTGCTACCAAATGACATTTTGGTCAATAATGGATCAAATATACAACTATGGTCTCAAACTTAAGTGTATGACTGTGGGTTCAGTCCCAGGCAAGGAAAAGCAAACAAACAAACAAGCAAACAAACAAAGCACTACCCACAAGTGCAATCTGTAGATTAACACAAATTTTTCTCCATGATTATGAAAAAAGGAACAGGTTTCAAAACAGGGCTAAAGTGCTGAGTGTGGTGGCACAGGCCTGTAATCCCATCATTTGGGAAGCTAAGGGAGGATCACCATAAATTTAAGGCCAACCTGGGCTACATAGTGAGTTCAGGGTCACCCTGGATGCAAGACCCTATCTCAAACAACAAGGAAAACAAAATAAGGCTAAAAGTATTTGACTGAACATTAACTATTCATCTGTGTTACAATAACATTTTAAAATGTATATCTTTATTAAAACAAAAAGATCAGGGCCAGCCAAATAGCTCAGTGGAGTACAGCGCCTGCTTAGACGCAGAGGTGGAGTTTAATGCAGAGGCAGGAGTTTGATCTCAGGTGTACCCTGTTGGCCCCACCTTCGGGGTGAGTTGAGATTTGAGACTGGTTGTGGTGGCATGTACCTGTAACCCCAGCTCTTGGGAGGCTGAACACAGGTGGATCATTACAAGTCCGATCTACGTAGTGATACCCTGTACAACCTTACTAAAAATACAAAATAATAATAATAGTAATATTAACAAATAATTTAATTATTAACAAAATAATAAATTAACAAAATAATTATTAATAATAATATTAATATTAATTTAAAAAAGATCTAAGACCAGAGTACTTATGCAAACTCAGTTTTCCCTGATCTGCAGTTTTGCTTTTGAGAGTTTCTGGTTAACTATAGCCCCAAAATATTAAATAAGCCAGGTATGGTGGCACATTGCTATAATCCTTGTACTTAGCCAGCCCAAATTATATAGAGACCCTGTCTCAACAAAACAAAAATTAAATTAAAATGACCAACAAATACACAATTCACATATGTTAAACTCTGCATTCTTCAAAGAAATGTAATTAAATCTCAAATGTCAAGGGCCGGGGAGATGGCTCAGTGGAATAAGCGCTTCCCTGGCAAGTGCAAGGGCCTGAGTTCAATTCCCGGTTCTGGAAAAAACAAAAAAACAAAAACAGAGTACTGTAATTTCGGGCTGGTGAGATGGCTCAGTGGTCTAAAGCACCTACTTAGAACAAGCTTAGCAAAGCACAGGGACCACAGTTCAATCCCCCAGCACCACATGCCAGCCAGCCCCGCCCCCCTGGTGGGCTGAGCTGCCCCCCCACACAAATAAATAAAATTAAAATTAAAAAAAAAAATCTCAAATGTCCTGGTGTGTCTTACCCATGACGTGAATCTTTTCTTTTTCCAACACATTCATGTTGTACTGTATATGCTAAATTGAGTAAGTAGCCATTTTGGTTATCTGTCTAGTACATATGTCTTGGGAGAGTCTGCAGTTTCAGGCATCCACTAGAACCATGGAATATATTTCCCATGGAAAAATGGGGACCACTGTCTAAAACACAATAGTTGCAAACAAATACAAACAACCTTACCTTGTCCTGTAACTATGACAGCTATTCCTTTTTCTAGTTCTTCGATACCTTTCTTATACCATTCCACAGCTTGCTCCTTCTGTCCTGCTTTAAAATAGAAATCATAATGAGAATAGAAAGAACCTGTCAAATACGGCAAACAATTAAACAGAGGAGAATAAGAGGTATACAATAGTAGTCTTTTAGTTATTCCTTTGTGTTCAACAGTAGAATATTTTCATCAGCACACCCCACAAATGGACTTCTCTTCCACCCTAGGAGTCATGATTCCACCTGAGTCTACAGGGTGGATTTCAAAGAAATAGATGTAGCTCAGTTCCACAACTGACGCCTGGCCACCAGTAACTGTCATGGTCATTATGCATGTCCACAACACACTAGAACTTTGTGCGATATCCTATCCTCAAACTGTTAGAAGTGCTGGTCATTTACTTGCCATTCCAGTATTTATCTTATGTTTTACTCTTAGTACTTCTTTGCTATCATGAAAACTTTTTCTTAGTTCAATTGTTTTGAAACATTTAATTTTCTGAATATTGCTTAATCTTAATTTTTGTTCTAAGATTTATACTGTATCTTTGACTTACAATTTATTTAAAAGACACTGTATGATATCTTCTAGTTTTAGAAACTTTAAAAAGTATAAAAAAATAAAATAGAAATAATTATTTGTATATACTGTAAGTACGAAGGGTACATCTCACATTTCTCAAACCATGCTGGTGATAGTTGATACCAAAAAACCAAGCTGTAGTGAAATAAGTGTAAGAAAACATCGCTATATGGCTTCCTAGTACTTTTGGCAACTTAGCATGTACATGAATCTCCAACACAGCCAGTACTCATGTCTGCCAACATTTTAAGGCTGTGAATCTGTTTTTGATTACTGTCTCATAGCAGGATGCTTGTAACAACTGAAATGTTGCACTAGGAAAATAAATTTTATTTAGAGAAAATTTAATAAGTAGCTTTGAATATATATACTGTTGGAAAATATGAGGGAAAAGCACTATTCAACCTCTTTGTACTCAAATGTAATGTAAGGGCCAAACAGCTCAGCAGACTAAAGCACGTGCTTGGGGCTGGAGAGATGGCTCAGTGGTCTAAAGCACCTACTTCAAACAAGCTTGGCAAAGCACAGGGACCGCGGTTCGATCCCCAGTACCACATGCCAGCCAGACCCGCCCCCTGGTGGGCTGAGCTGGCCACACACACACACACAATAAATAAATGTAATAAATAAAAAATAAATAAATATTAAAAATAAATAAATAAATAAATAAATAAAGCACGTGCTTAGAAAGCACAGGGACAGGGTGCCAGACCTGCCCAAGGTGGGCTGAGTACCCAGACTGGGCAAATAAATAAATAAATAAAGCACGTGCTTAGAAAGCACAGGGACAGGGTGCCAGACCTGCCCAAGGTGGGCTGAGTACCCAGACTGGGCATGGTGGCGCCTACGTGTTAATCCCAGTACTTAGAAGGCTGAAAACAGGAAGACCACTGAGTCCGACCTGTGTAATGAGACATTATAGTCCCTGTATTAAAATATGTTAAAAAAAAAAATCTAATGTAACATGTTCACTGCTGGTTGGCTCCAGTTTGCTTATTTGACATAGGGTCTCACTTTATAATTCAGGCTGGCCTTGAACTCACTATGCAGTCTGGGCTGGCCTCAAACTCACAGCAATCCTCCTGCTTCAGTTTTTGACTGCTGAGATTACAGGTGTCTACCATTACACCCAGCTTCAAGTTTTTATTAAACATGATTGTGTTGAGACAACTAGTATACTACAAGTTTGGCATTTAATTATACATCTATTTTCTTTGAACCAAATGACTGATTTAAAACATTAATTGACATAAATTAAGCTTTAAAAGGGTATGCTAAAACTTTAGCATAGTCAAAGTATATATAGGGTACTTCTGTAAAGTGGCAATTAATTATATGGAAATTTCATTTTGTTTTCTGTTTTGAGACATGGTTTGGCAGTCTAACCAGTCTGATATTCAGGCTGGCCTTGAACTGACTTTGTAGCTGCCTCAGCCACCTAACTACTAGGATTACAAGTATGTACTACCATGCCTAGCAAATCTCAACATTTTGGAAATTAATCTCTTATTCTATAGACTGTGAAACTTCATGAGTGTCCAATACTGGAATGCAGTAAAGTGAAGGTGATGATCACTGATTAGAATTACCCTTTATTGTCTCCCCTTCTCATAACCGCATTTAGTGACACAAAAATTTATTCCTTAATTTTATTTAAAATTCATAATCAATAAAATACCATGACTTTTGATAATATAAAATAGATGAAACATTTTTAAACACAAGCTGGGTATGGTAGTGCATGCCTATAATCCCGTCACTCAGGAGGCTGAGGAAGGAGAATCACTGAGAGTTTGAGGCCAGTCTAAACTACACAGCCAGATTCTATCTCACAAAATTAAAATAGGCCAGGAAGATGGCTCAATAGAATAAGCGCTTGCCTGGCAAGTGCAAGGGCCTGAGTTCAAGCCCCAGTTCTGCCAAAAATAAAATAAAATAATTAAAATAAATAAAAAATAAGCAGTACACATAGGAACTAAGAAATGTTCCTTATGTATGTATACATGCTAATCCTTCATTTCTTTATCCAGAAAATAAATCACTAACTAGACCCAGCCCTACTGTATAGGGCAATCTCCCACATCTCTCTTATTCTCCCCTTTGCCTCTTTTTTTCCCTTTGCCTTCTCCAACCCTTTCTTCCTTGTGTATGCTAAGTATGTGTGCACTTTCTCACTATTACTCTCCAAGCCCCACTTTCTTACTTATTCCAGTATCATTAGTGCTTTTATTATGCCTTGATAGAGAATATGTGCTCGATAAGTACGTGACAGGACAACCCAATCAGGATTCCTAATGTCTCTCAGGAGCTAGTCCTATTCCCCAATAAAGATTTCTACTTTAAAAAAAAGTCTGGGGGGCTGGTGAGATGGCTCAGTGGTCTGAAGCCCCTACTTAGAACAAGCTTAGCAAAGCACAGGGACCGCGGTTCAATCCCCCAGCACCACAGGCCAGCCAGCCCCGCCCCCTGGTGGGCTGAGCTGGCCACACACACACACACACACATACACACATAAAGAAAAAAAAAAAGTCTGTCACAATGACATAAAATTAAGAGCTTGTTGTAAATCAACTCAAACTTTTTTTTTTGTGGATAGAACCAGGGATTCTACTGAGCTATCTCCCCAGCCCTACTCAAATTGTTTGGATGCTCATCTTCCTGCTTTAAATAAAAGAAACTGTTCATAAGTATTTTGGGGGTTTTCAGTTTGAAAAAAGGAGAAAATAGTACAATAGTATTTGCATGCTGAGTGCTAAGAATTTTAGCAACAATGTCCTATTTGCATAACACTTAAAAACCAAGACAAAACTGAGAGTACCTCCTAACAGATACCTCATTAAGTTCATTACCACATCTCTACCTATGTCCATGCCCCTTTCCAAGAAACCACTACTGCATATTCAGTGCGTATTTTGCAGTTCAAGCCCCAGTTCTGCCAAAAATAAATAAAAATGAAAATAAAATGCTTTTCTATTATTCGTATTATTTCACTTTGAAAAGGTACACCTCTCTATGATGAATATGATCATTATGTATATCTAAAATGTACCAATAAAATCTGACTAAAGATACATAAAATTTGTATTTCTTTTGGGCTCTGTGTTGTTATATACAGATCTATAGCGATAATTTGGTTGCTGATTTGTATTTGAGCAATGAACATATTTTCCCATAAAAAATAATGGAAACCAACTAATTGGTTATGAGGCCCCAAAACTACACTTATAAATTCATCCAGGACTTCCAACAAATTTTAGGGCCAGCCAAACAGCTCAGCAGATTAAAGCACCTGCTTGGACCAGGGGTTTGATCCCTGGACCCGTGGTGCTGGCCCCGCCCTTGGGGCATGTTGAGACAGCAATTGAGACTGGTGTGGTGGCACACAGCTGTTAATCCAGCTCTTAGGAGGCTGTAAACAGATGGATCATTGAGTCTGATCTAGCAGAGAGACCCTGAACACCTTGTAGGCCCTTCCCTAAAAAAAGTAAAATAAAATTGCAGTGATTTTCTTTCTTTATCATTCTGAGTTTTCCTCTTACCTTTTACCACTGGTATCACTTTCTTTGAAGCCATCATTATATTTTACACAAATAAAGCACTCACACACAAAAGCACAACGCCGAATGTTTTAATGGATAACAGAAACACTACATGTTGTCTGGGTGAAAGCAGGGCTTCAGACTGATGTATTACCCCTTGTGTCCAATGTTGAGACGCAACTCATGACTCACTCTTGGCTATACAGGTGTTTTCAGGTTGAATTTTTCATTTGACTATGGAAGAAAGTTACAAAAAACTAGCAAATTTATTCTGAATTTTGCTGTTTGAATAGTGGCAAGTTGGAGGTTGGAGCTGTCCAACAACTGAAGTATCACTGTAGTTAATTTTCAATTTTATATAGGTTTTTTTGTGTGTGTTTGTTTTTTTTTGAGACAAGATCTTGATATGTAGGTCAGGCTGCCTCTAAACTGTGTAGTCCAGGCTGGCCTCAAACTCTTATGGATCCTCTTCCCTCAGCCTCCCAAGTCCCGGGATTATAGGCATGCACCACCATACCCAGGTTTTTATACAGTATTTTATAATTAACTATTTTTCAAAAGGCAGTAAATACGTTTTTAGTTTTGAATGTTTGAAAAAAATGTCACAACAGACATTCTTTTTAAAAGTTTTATTTATTTGGTACAGGGTCTCACTATGCAGTTCAGATTCATATAGTGATTTTCCTGTCTCAGCTTCCCCAGCACTAGGATTACAAGAGTGTGCCATCATGCATGCACAGTTTCAGGCCAGCACTGCATGTGGTACCAGGGATTGAACCCAGATCCTTGGGCTTGCCAGGCAGGTGCTTAGACTGCCAAGCTATCTCCCTGGCCCCACAACTAACATTGTTACACTTGTCCCCTAATGTATACTGTTTCTTTTTTTCTTTCTTTCTTTCTTTCTTTCTTTTTTTTTTTTTTTTTTTTTTCTTTTCTTTTTGAGACAGGGTCTTGCTTGCCATGGATTTTGGAGTGGCCTTAAACTTAAGCACAGGCTGGCCTCAAATTCATGGTAATACTCCTGCTTTGGCCACCAAAATGCTGAAACTACAGGCATGTGCCACCATGCTTGGTCCAGCCAATATTTTTTTTTTCCAGCCAGTTTCTTGAGTGCATATGCTTTTTAAAAAATTAATGAGTTTATCACATGTTTTTCATTTACAAGAAATGAACTGCTTTCAAGAAAGCTTGCAAGAACTTACACTCTTAATAGCAATGTATGGGACTCCTCACTGGCAACATCCTTATCCATGTTTGATTATCATTTAGGTACTACCTAATTTATTTTACATGAGGTCTTTGTTGACCAAGCTGGTCTTGAACTCTGGGGTTTCAGGGTTTAACTGATGCTCCCTCTTTCACCTCAAGAGTAACCAGGACTAGAATCATGAGCCATTATGCCTGCTTCCTAATTTTTTAAAAATGTATAGGCAAAACTTTCCAATTGTTTTTTTACAAAGGAAGGAATGAAGGAAAGAAGAAAGGAAGAAAGGAGCTTTCAGCAGACACATGGAAATAGCTGATAAAAGATTTCACTGCTGCCCAGAAGAGCTGGGTTCAATGGCTCATGCCTGTAACTGCAGCACTTGGGAGGTGAAGGCAGGAGAACTGCTGGGAGTTAGAGACCAGCCTGGACTGCATAGGAAACCCTGTCTCAAAGAAAGGAAAGGAAAGAAAAGAAAGAGCGAGCGAGCTGTCACAGACGACTGTGGGCAGCCCTGATAAAGAAAGTACATCCATCGATCAGGGATATAGCTCAGCAGTACATGTGCCTGCCTGGCATGCACAGGGTCCTGAGTTTGATTCCTGGTACAAAAAACAAGAACAATAAAGAAATTTCGTCCTTCTTCAATGGCAAGAGTTGACAAACTATAATCCATAACCTCCATCAGCCATCCTTTTCTTTAAATTATAGGAGAAAAAATCAAAACTTCCAAAGGTTTCCACGGCAAAAAAGCCTCAAAGGTGTAACAATATTAGCTCTCAATAATTCACAATTCCTGGAACCTGGAGACTCCCTAAATTCCCCGCCAGGATGACGTGTGGGGCGCCTTCCACCACACAGCCCGCCACGGCTGAGACGCAGGAGCTCGTGGATGCGGTGTGGGCCCAGCTTGAAGAGAAGAAAACCAGAAGTACTCAGTTTTCAAGGTCGTGTCCTTCAGGAGCCAGCCAGTGGCTGGGATCAACTACTTCATCAAGGTAGACACTGGGGACGAGAACTTCTTGCATTTGCGGGTGTTAAAGAGCCTCCCACATGAGAACAAGCCCTTGATGCTGGCTGCCTACCAGACCAACAAGTCCAGGCATGACGAGCTGGCCTACTTCTAGCCCCTTGTCTTGCGCAGCTCCGTGCGACTGCCACCATGTATCTCCTGCAAGCCCATGTTCGGGACCATGATGTAAATCATCCTGCTGGGCCACCTAGCCATGAGGAGCAGCTTCTTACACTGTGGCTCCAAAATGTCTTTGTGTAGTTTTCCCCTCCCAGTGAATGATATTGTTTCCAAGAGGCCTCCACATGATCTACCTTTAAATATCTATTTTTAAAATCTTTTTAAAAAAATAATAATTCACAATTCCCCATTTATCTTTCTTTTTTAAGCCCATCACTCCAATTAAACTTTTCTTCTTTTGGTACTGGGGATCAAACTCAGGCCCTTGTGCTTGCCAGGCAGGCAGCTGTGCCAGGGAGCTAGCTCAGTAGAATAAGCGCTTGCCTGGCAAACACAAAAGCCTGAGTTCTAGCCCTGGTTCTGCCAAAACAAACAAACAAAAACTTGATCAGCCAGAATACATAAAATCAAAAAAAGATTAGAGTGACTAGAATTTAGGTCCATTCCTTGGGGTTTGTTTGTATCGCTTTTTGGAGATAGCATTTAGCTATGTATTTCAGGCTGGACACAAGCCCATGCAGATCCTCTGGCCTGAGCTTCCTTAGTGCTAGGATTATAGGTATGCACCACCATATCCAGCAAGAATAGTGTATTTTTAAAAAGTACAAGTTAGGTATAGTGCCAGCACTAGGGAGGCTGAGCCAGGAAGATCACCAAAAGGTCATGGCCTACACAGCAAGACTCTAAACAAACCACCCAAAATGGTCCTCTACAGGCAGGCTGCTTAACCCCTGATATATAGCAATGAAAATGGAGAAACCATTCCAACATGGATCATTTAACCTCACAAACAATGCTGAGTAAGAACAGCTATATACACCAAAAAACACATTTTGTATGATTTTATTCATAAAGCTCAAGGTCAAGCAAAATTAACTCTACCATGATAGAGTTGTAGATATCTTTGTATAGGACAAGGCAAGGGAATTCGAGAAATTCTTCCAAGAGCATCATTCTACTGCTTGATCTGAGTGAGTTACAGTTGCAGCCTATTTCAAAAATCATTAAGTATACACCATTTACTCTATGTGTATTGTAATAAAAGTGTTCTGATGTTTAAACCTTGTCACCTTGGTTGGCATGAGAGATACCCAGATTAGTAAAGCACATTTGTGGGTATGTATGGTTAGATCATAGGGGCATGACCTGGGCTACATAGTGAAAACAACAACAGTTACATGAAGTAACAGTTATTTTTGTTTTGTTTCCTTTCAAGAGTCTCCTTCGGGTTAGCTAGGTAGTTCAGACAGGACTTAAACTCAGTATGTATCACAGGCTGGCAGGCATGCACCACCATGTCCAGCCACAGCTTCTATCTAATTTTTTTCCTTTTCTTTTCTTTCTTTTTTTTTTTTCTGTATTTTAGGGAAGGGTCTACAGGGTGTTCAGGGTCTAATTACTAGATTAGACTGTAGTGATCCATCGGTTTATAGCCTCCTAAAAGCTGGGATTACAGACTCGTGCCACCACACCCAGTCTCAATTGCCCATCGCGCCCCAGGGGTGGGGCTGGCACATGGCTGGCACAGCAGGCTTAGGGATTGAACTTCTAGCCCAAGGGCCTAGCCTTGGCCAGCCCTTGCTGGGGTTTTTTTGCAGAACTGGGAAATGAACTCAGGCCCTTGCACTTGCCAGGGAAATGCTTATTCCACTGAGCCATCTCCCTGGCCCCTAGCCCTTGCTGTTTTGAATTCCTATTTTTCCACAAAAAAATTCCAGAGAACTTATATTTTGGTTTTGCATTACGGATTAAATCCAGGGCATGGACTATGGGAGGCAAGCACTCTAACACTGCATTATACACCAGTCTTTTTTAGTTTTTTGAATTTTGAAAGACAGGGTCTCCCTAAATTGCTCAGGGGCTGGGGAGATGGCTCAGTGGAATAAGCACTTCTCTGGCAAGTTCAATTCCTGGTTCCACGGGGGAAAAAAAAAGTTGGTCCTAAATTGCTTAGACTGGTCTCAAACTTGCAATCTATCAGCTTCCCGAAAGCTAGGATTACAAGCATTTTGACATTATCACATTCGTATCTACTCTCTTAGAACAATTTTCTACTAGCAATTTGTATCAAATTAGAGTAACAGGTATTTTTAAATACTGTAGTTCATAGTAGAGGTCAGGCACGGTGGCACAAGCCTGCAATCCCAGCACTCAGGGGCTGTGACAGAAGGACTGCTGAATGTTTGAGTCTAGCCTGGAATACATATAGTGCATTCAAGGGCAACCTGACCTGCATATTGAAACCCTGTCTCAAACAAATAAACAAACAAACACACAAACACACAAACCCACAAAAAATAAGAACAAGTAAGTACCTCACAGCAAACATTAATGCCACTCCCACAAAATTCACTAAGGGACTATGAAGAATCATGGACTATTAAACTTTGAGACTAGTTACTAATGATTAATGAAAGGATAACTTTCTGCTCTAATTTAGCAATAATCAATTTAAAAAGCCCATACTGCCAGGTGTTCTGGCGCACACCAGTAATTTCAGCACCAGGATACAGAATCAAGTTCAAGGTCAGTGGGCACTACATAGTGAGACCGCAAATCAAAAAGAATAAAAAGCCCATGCTTACTTTTTGGGTGTGGAGGTTCCTTTTTAAGGCAGTTTCTGCTATGCAGGTCAGGCTGGCCTTGAACTCACTTTGTAAACCAGGCTTGCCTTAAACTCTCTCTCAGTGCTCCTCCTGCCTCAACCTCCTGAATGCTAGGATTACAAGTGTGTGCCATCAAACCTGACTACTTACCTGTATTTTCTAAGAGTTATTTCTAAAATACAGGTTTATAGTCCCATTTAATTTAAGTTTTGAAACCAATATATAGAAGTCACTTCAGTTTAGGACATTTTCTTTTTTGTGTGTGTTTGTGGTACTGGGGACTGAAATAAGGGATGTTCAACCACTGAGCTACATCTCTAACCCTTAATGTTTAATTTTTGAGACAGGGTCTGACCTAGCAGCTCAGTCTTACTAAATTGCCAAGGATGGCCTCAAATATGTGATCCTCCAGCCTTGGCCTCCCTAGTAGCTGGGATTACATGTGAGAGCCACTATATCTAGTTGGATATTTTCTTTCACCTCCCTTCCTCTCTCTTTTTTTATAATGGTGAGAATGGAGCCCAGGGACTGCCCTTGTATGACAAATACTATATCAGTAACCTACAGCTGCAGTGTTGACAGTCAGTCTTCAAGCCCTAAGAATATCCATTTAGGTGGTAGGAATTTATCTCAGTGGTAGAGCACTTATCTAGTATGTGTGAGCATGCCCCAGTATGGTAAAAAATAAAAAGTCAATTTATAGTCTTGAAAAATTTTAAATTTATTATGGACAAGGGGTAATTTTAATTTCTACTGGTGTATTTTTCAATACTGTCTAAATCCAATATCAAGGGCTTTATTGTTTGCACTTGAGTATAAAACATTCACTTTTAATCCTTTAGAAATAAAAAGCTAGGGCTGGTGAGATGGCTCAGTGGTCTAAAGCACCTACTTAGAACAAGCTTAGGGGCTGGAGAGAAGGCTCAGTGGTCTAAAGCACCTACTTGAAACAAGCTTGGCAAAGCACAGGGACCTCGGTTCGATCCTCCAGCACCACATGCCAGCCAGCCCGCCCCCTGGTGGGCTGAGCTGGCCACACACACACA
>NW_004524596.1:247385-266602 GCF_000260255.1 Octodon degus | reverse complement strand
AAGCTTAGCAAAGCACAGGGACCGCGGTTCAATCCCCCAGCACCACATGCCAGCCAGCCCCGCCCCCTGGTGGGCTGAGCTGGCCACACACACACAAATAAAAATTAAAAAAAAAAAGAAATAAAAAGCTATTGGACTTACGTGTAAACATAAGAATTATATAATTCTTTATGCCTATTTTTAAAATATATTCTAATTTAAAAAAAAGAAATAAATAGCTAGGTTACCAAGTGAAAAGTGAGGTTAGAGACAGTCTTCCATTTGATTTTTGAAAAAATTTAATATCTGAGGTCATAGTTAACACAGTATTTTTCTATCACTCTAGATGCTGTTTCCTGAAAAAATTATTCATGATGCTATAGCACTCTAAATAACGTTAGCAGAGACTACTACCAAAATTGAAGATTAATAAAAAAAAAAAGACTTAAATTGGGCACAGTGGCACATGCATATAATCCTAACACCAGGTGCTCAAGCAGGAGGATCATAGTAAGTTCAAAGCCAGCCCAGGCTACATAAATCAGTTCAAGGCCTGCCTATAGTACATACTGAGACCCTATCTCAAAAAAGAAAGAAAAACAAAAAAAGATTTACCAATATTCTGACATAATCTTTGGAGGCTCTCATTGTAAAAGAACTACTGAATTAATAACAATAGTTCCCAGTTACTGAGGACTTACTATACACAGGCACTAAACTATTATCTCAGCACAATAACTTGTTGAAGATACTACACAGTCAGAATTCAAATGTCAATTTGGATAAGAAGTGCTGCAACCAAGATTAAAAGTAAAATGTCAAAGTTGAGAAATGCAGCTTCCACATTTAAGAGCTGGCCTACTACTATCAGCTAGGCTTTGGTATTACTAGGAGCTGATCTGACATTTAAGGCCAATAACCTGCTGAACAATTTCACAGATTATCAACATCAAACAAGGTCACTCTGTGAAGGTTAATGGAACATAATCACTCTATAAGTATGTCTAAATACAACCAAAGGGGGCCGAGGAGATAGTTCAGCGGCATTAAGTGCCTATGTGGCAAACGGAAGATTCCAATTTTGATCCCAGGTACTCTTCCAAAAATAAATATATAAATAAATATACACCAAAATAAAAATACTGTCCAAATCATGAAATATAGAATATCTTTCAGCAAAGGAGTGATCATTGCTTTTTTTTTTTTTTTTTTAATTTTGAGATACCATGTAGCTAAACTGCTAAATTGCCCAGGATGGACTCAAATTTGGGATACCCCTGTCTGACTCCCACGGTGCTGAGATTTCACATACTCAGCATGTGCCTATTGGAATATAATCACTTTTTAACCAATATAGCTTTAGCTCTCCCTCTAGTTAGTTCCCCTTACTCACAGACTCATTTCTAGTTCCTGTTAACATCCAATCCAGAACAAAATGCTTTCCTTTTAAAAATCACCTAGGGGCTGGGGAGAACGCAGGGGCCCAGGGTTTGATCCTTCAGCCTGCTGTGCTGCCTTACGCGCTGAGACAGCGATTGAGATCGGGCATGGTGGTGCACCCTGTGCCTGTAATCCCAGCACTTGGGAGGCTGTAAACAGGAGGATCACTACGAATCCGATCTATGTTTTGAGACCCTGCAGACCCTGTCCTAATTACATAAAAAAAAAAAAAAAAAAAATCACCTAGTATAAACCCAGACTCTGTAAGAGCTTTCTTGCACTATACTTCTATACATGCTCTACCTGGCTAGAATGAGTAATATAATTCACTCTGCTATAATCCCAGCACTCTGGACCTGAGGAAGAAGGACTGTAAATGCAAGCCTTGCCTGGGCAATTTAGCAACTTGGTAAGACCCTGTTTCAAAATTTAAAAAGGGCTAGGGATGTAGCTCAGTGCAAACAAAGTTTCAATCCCAGGTATAAGAAACACAGCCAAAAAGCACCACTCTTTGCTTGCCTCACAACAAAAAATTGGTAATTCTCTCCTCTTATTTTAGCAAAGTGTGTGTTATGGCTTACATTTAGATGCCCCTCCCCGCAAAGTCACATACACTCATAGGCGGGTTTTGGGAAAGTGACTGGCTCATGGGTGTGAGACACCAGATTCATCCACTGAGGGATTTGTATCTGGGTATGAGTCAGGAGGTAAAGCCTGGTGGGAAGAGGTAGATGCTAGGGGTGTGGCCTGACCTAAATGAATATCCCTGTTCCTCCCTCGAGCACTCTGTTATAGGAACTGTTTTCTCCTCTGCAATGCCCCTCTGCCTGGCAACTTGCCTTGGAGGCAGCCAATTAAAAACTGTGAGCCAAAATAAACCTCTCCTCTTTGAACTTGGTGTTAGGTGTTTTGTCCCAGCAAGGAGAAAGTCATAGAGACACTCATTCAAATTCTGGGAGTGTACATGTGCAATACCAAGCCTGGAAACAATTTCTGTTCTTGCTGTCACATCCTTCTGCCATACAACATTCTGAGAAGTGGGTCACTCTCTTTCATGTAAAATATTAAGCCCTTACTGTTAAGTACCAGAAACTTGAGAAACTGAACCACACGTTTTTTGTTTTAATTGTATTACATAGGAAATTTTTTTTTTCCTTTGGAGGTTAAGAGCAGAATATATTTATTGAGAGAAAGAAAGCTCCTGTCCAAGAGAGGGACAGGAGGGGGTCCCGAGTGGGTAGTTCCCCCGGAATTTATTTTTATTGTTGACTACATTCTGTAAAAATAGCCACATTGAAGGTTTTCCTAACTCCAAGTACTCATTACAAATTTTAGCTTTAGTAACGTCTGAGATCTGAGCTAAATTTTCTTTTTTGCTCCAAATGCCTTCAGGGCAGGTTTGGCTGGCTTGAGTTGTGGGGATTGAACCACAGCAACCTGAGTCTGACTGCTTTGCTGAAGCAGCCACTTAAAGAACTGAGCTAAGGGGCAGGCCCTCCCGAGCTAAATTTCCACCATAAGAATCGAACTAGTTTTCTCCTTAGTAGCTTTTCCAAATAATGTACCATAATTGTTAAACGTTGATTGAAATATTTCATATTCACCAACAGCATTCATAGGATTGCTGTTCTGGCATAGTATCTCTGGTATTGAATAAAGTTGGTGTACATGCTAAAGTTTTTTCCATACTCATTCCATTTAAACTGTCTTCCCCAGAATGTAGTTTCTCATGATTGATAAAATCAGAGAGTTGGCTAAAACTTCTGTCACACTGAACACACTGGTAGCACTTCTCCCTAGTATGGATTCTCTGGTTGAACCACACTTTGAACCTTCACTATTTTATTACCCAGATTGTATGTCTCTCTGTTTGTACAAACCACACAAAACATGTTAGGTCACGTTCTAGTTAACTTAAAGACCCACTATTACATCCTTTTCTTTTTTTCCAAGTATTCCAAGGAGCCCTTTATCAATATTCACAGAATAGAAAACTTTTTTCAGTATAAAGTCTAAAGTACAATATTATGAATCTGTTCACCTAGATTCTGTCCTTGGTTCTGCTACTCTGAGCCAATTTTTGTTTTATTTGAAACAACGTCTCATGATGGGTTCTAACTTGTGATCCTCTTATCTTAGCCTCCTAGCATGAGGGCATTACAGGCATGAACCACCATACCCAACTTTAAATTTCAGTTTCTCTACATAGCAAATGGATGTCATAGGTTATTAGTCTTCCAAAGAGGTTCAAAAATTAAAGTACAGTATCTACAAAATTATAATTCTTTGAGATAAATGAGATATCTAATATATATTATATATTTAGAAATCATATAACAAATATATCTTTGTAGAGGAGCTGAGTTTTTCTCAAATATCTGTGAAAGTAGAGATATGAAAGTTAGTTGATGTCAAATAAATATTGTCATTAATGGACTATAAGTTTTCATATTAGGTAAAAAGAGCCTGACATCCTAGTCCTCTCTTTAAACAAGTGTGAGGGCTTCGCTGGATAGCTCAGTTGTTTAATGTGCTGCTTGGACAAATGCAGGCAGGCGCACAGGACCACGGTTTGATTCTCAGTTCCAGAGGCTGCACCAGACCTGCCCTTAAGGTAGCCTGAAATAACAACAACAACAACAAAAACTCCTCAAATTTTAGGCTGGCCAAATAGCTCAGTGGATTAAAGTGCCTGCAAGCAAGCACAGGGACTGGGGGTTCTATCCCCACCATTGCTGTGCCCCCAGGGTGCACTGCAACAGCAATTGAGACTGAGCTTGGTGGCCCACACCTGTAATCCCAGCTCTTGGGAGGCTGTAAACAGGCAGATCACTAGTCCAATCTAGTAGTGAGACCATGAACACTCTGTAGACTCTCCCCTAAAGAAAAAAAAAAAAAAAAAAAAAAAAGTATAACTGAGAGGCACCACAAAATCCAAATGTAAATTATCTTTCAACTACTGTACTGTATTAAAACTAAAGTACAAAACAAACAAAAAAACCCCCAGAAACAAGCAAACAAAAAAATTCCCTAACATACAAAAATTTCCAATAAATAGCCAGGGGTGGTAGTACAGGCCTGTAATCCCAGTACTCAGGAGGGAGGCTGAGACAGGAGGATCACCACACAAGAGACCAGTCTTGTCCACATAATAAGTTCAAAGACAGCCAGGACTACATAGTGAAACATTGTTTACAAAATTTAAAAAAAAACTTTTTTCCCAATATGCTGAAGAAATAAATATGACTGAGAAGGACAATGACAATATAGACCACTTTATTTCTAAAGGAAAATAAATACATAATTTGTTTCAATTTTTTTTCTTTTCAGTATTTGGGATTATACTCTAGGGCCCTGCTCTTTTTAGATAGGGCCTGACTAAACTGCCCAGGTTGGGCTCAAACTTGCAACCTTTCTGCCTCTGTGCTGTTATTTTTTGGTGTTGGTGATCAAACGCAAGGCCTTAGTACATGCCAGGCCAGAGCTCTACTGAGCTACATCCCCAGCCACAAACAATCTACTCATTCACACATTCCCTCTACCCTAAAATATATTTTGCTCTAGATGCGTAACTGTCAAAGAACCCTTATAACAAGATACTGCCATAAATGTTCTTCTAGGAAGGTAGCAAAAAAAAAACCCCAAAAAACAAAAAACAAAAAAACACCGAACTATTACAACCCCCCAAACAAAAACAAGAGAAAAAAAAAAAAAGAAAGAAAAAGAAAAGAAACCTATCAGAAACATGTACTATTCTTTTCTTAAATGTGTCTACTGTCTTAAAAAGTCAACCTCCAGTATCTTTATACTCAAACTATGAATATGCCTGCCTTTCCCTCTATAGCCTGCTTTTCTCTCCTAAGCCCTGCAAAGGAAATAGGTTTGGACAAGACTGAAATTCTAGAAGAGTTTCTAGAGGTGACAGTGGAGAAAGACAATACTAAGGGACAGCAGGCTGCACTTGTTTTCACTAAGGAACAATGCAAGCGAGTAGCTAGCTGAGAGGAAAGGTAGGGTTCTTTGGGGGAGGAAAAAAGTAAGCTCTCTGTATACTGGAGGTACAAGAAAAATTTTAAAAAATAAGAGGCCAAGTGTGGTGGCACATGTCTGCAATCCCAGCACTTAAAGAGGCTGAGGCAAAAGGGTCACTGCATTCCAGGTCAACCTGTCTCAACTTTTCCTAGCTTGTTATTTTGCACAAAAAGTCTTTCACTAGCTATTTGCACTAGTTTGGAATAACACATTTTTGAATTTCAATGTTTCATCTTTAAACACTGGTATCAGGAGCACTTTTACCTCAAAAGGGTAAGGATTAAATAATGATACCACACACACACACACACACACACACACACACACACAAAACAAGATAACACACAATGCCTTATAGATTTTAAAATATGTTCCAGTCGGACATGGTGGTGAATGCCTATAACTCAGTACTTGAAGGAGGTGTTTTGTTTGTTTTTGTTTTGTTTTTGCCACTTCGGGCTGCCTTAAGGGCATATAACTCAGTGCTTGAAAGACTGAGGCAGGAGAATCGCTGTTAGAGGCCAGTTGGACTATATATTGAGTTTAAAACCACTGGACCCCCATCTCAAAGGGGGGGAAAAAAACTAACTTAAAATATAAGATGTAATTTTAAATATATGTAATATCCTTGCTTTCATTCAGAATCTTAAATCTGTTTTACATTTCACTGTACAACGATATGTATAACATTACATTTAACATTTCAACTGAAAAACTTAAAGGCTGACTCGGAATACTAGTTTAATTAAAACCAAAGCATTTAGGGACAAAAGTCTCATGCTAAAATACAACTTCATGAATACTATCCAGGAGTAATTGCACTAATGAAATGACTGGCGTGAAACTTTTCACAGCGCAAATTCAGCTGTAATCACACCCAGCTATTCTTTTCAAAGCTAGGTCTCTATCTGCTCTTTTTTTCCCTGACACTACAGTACTCTGCTTTCATTAAAAGCCTGTAACAAGGCACAGCTTCTTCGATATCAAACCTTTCGGAAAACCTGGCTCAGAGGCAGCCCCACAGTTCACCGTGGTAAAAAGGATCCGTGTGGTCACTCTAGGACAACTGTCACTGTCACCAGCGGGTCTGGGTGTCTCACGGGGACTTGGGACTGAAGGGGAAGGCTGGTGTTTGAAACAAAGTCGACGGCCACGGTGCCCGGAACGGGGCCCGCGCTCCCGGGCCGGGCGGTCCGGCCGCAGGCCCCTCCCGCAGCACCGGCACGCCGGCGGCGCCCTCCCCAGCGGCTCCACCGCCTTCTCGCCGGCACCGCCAGCGCCCAGTTACCTTTCTCGTCCTCGTCAATGCGCAGGGCGACAGAGATGTACTCGAAGGCCTGCTTGTGGAAGGCTCGGACGCGCTCGGCCTCCCCGCCCGGCTCCGGCGCTGGCGGTGAGGCTGAGGTTGGCGCCGGTGCGGCCCGGGAGCTCCTCTTGGCGGCCATGAGGGCGCGGGACAAGCGCTGGCAGAGCCACACGAAGAGGAGCCCCAGGTGGAAGGCCACCAGGCGCAGCAGCGCGAAGCCGACAAACAGCGGGTAGGAGAAGTAATACAGGTTCCGCTTATGCGGCGACGACGGCCGAGGGGCCGGGCCCGCGGCGGGAGGGGCGGGGGCCGCGCAGGGGGGCGGAGGCCTGCGGGGCGCCGGGCTGCTGGGGCCGCCGGAGCCTTTTTTCTTCCCTCGTCCTCCCGGAGAACTCATTCACAGCTCCCACTACCGCCGTCGCCATAACCCGCCTCCCTCAGAGCGACGGCGACAAAGCGACAGGGGCGGCCACGGCGTCGGCGCGGGCCGCGGACCCCGCAGGGCTGGGGCGCACGGCACCTCCTCGCGCTGCCCGCCGGCCCCGCCCCTCCCTGCCGCCGGCCTGGAGCGCAACCCCTTCTCCCCCAGGTCGGAGGCTCCCCCTCTCGCTCTCTGTCCTCTGCTAATGCCGGCTAACGCAGAGCGGTGGCCGCGCACGCGCACGTCCTAGGTCTCTTCAGCGCGCGCGCGCCCGTGCCGTCTTTGTTGACCTGCAGTCTTGTGCGCATGCGCGGACCCGCCTCTCCGTCCCTGCCCCAGGGATCTGCAGTTGCCGCGGGCCACTCGGGTCTTGGACCCTGAGGCTCTGCTGACATCCCAGCCCTTGGGGATTCTGAGTAGGAAACCTCGGTGCTCCTACTAAGGAAGAGGGAATTGTGGCTTGAGGTGGCTGTTAGGAGTCTTATCTCCCCATGTCAGTGTTTTGTTTGATTTTCTGCCAGTTAGTCTTAGGCAAAAAATGATTTCAGTATGTATCAATCCGGGAATTATTATCTGAGAGGCTGTCAGTCGGAGAGACAAATTTCAGGTAGCCTCAAACGAAAAATATTAGCTAATGAGGTCACCGACAACAGAGGCTTAAGTAAATTACTAAGCGTTAAGATCTTTTCAGCAGAACTGTTTGAATAAGGTATTTCTTAGGTTTTGCACAGTAGTAACCATCCCATAGTTTACTAAGGACTTCGAACTGTGCATGTGTGTGTGTCTGTGTGTCTGTGTCTGTCTGTCTCCCTCCCTCCACATCCCTTATTTTTGGGGGACTACCCATTGTCTCTGTCCTTTTATTTATTTATTTATTTATTTATTTTTTGGCGGAATGGGGGATTGAACTCAGATCCTTGTGTTGCCAGTCAAGCGCTTACCCTACTGAGCCATCTCCCCGGCCCCTGTCCTTTTATTTTAATAAACTGCAAGCGCAGAATGCAGATCACAGCAATGGAAACAAACACTAGATCAGCCAGTCTCCTGAGAACTGGCATCTTGGTTGGAGGCGCATTAAAATAGAAGACTGTAGTTGCAATTGAGAAGCTGAAGAGTTGGTCAGTCAGCTCCTCCTATTGAGATCCCTAGATCTGCTGTATCCCTGGACAAGTGACTTGAGTTGTAACCTATTCAATAAATGTTACATCTTTTCCTATTCCTTTCTCCCTCTCTCCACCCTTCCATCTTTGTGTATCTCAGTCAGCTACAGCTGTTTCTTGTTCCTTAAAACTAAGAAATGTTAATACAAAGCTCCTGTTGTTTACAGAATGAGGTTTACAAAAGCCTCATGAGACCTTGCAAGAATCTCAATGTTCGGCCACAACTTTAATTATTCCCTACCAATGCTTTCCTACAGAGTATCATAGGCTAGTGCGAAAATGACTGTACTGCGATTCTCTATTAATGCTGCCTCTGTACAGATCCTATTTCATTTTGAGTACCTTCTACTTTTTGACTAGTACTCATTTCAATTCCTGATCTCCCTCCAATATACCTGGTTTCTCTTTTCAGCCCCAAAACAGTTGTTGCATGAAATCTGTTTTATTTATACATATCCTAGAAATGAGATGTATGGAATTTAAATGTCATACATGCACAAAACACATCTCAGTTCTTTTTACCTGCCACTCCCCTCCTCTTTTTCTTCCCCCATTACTTTCTATAAATATAATACATTTTTCACTATTATTTAGTGTTCCATTGTATTATTTACCACAATTTATTTTACTATTCACTTGTTAATGGATATTTAGTTTAGTGCCAGGTTTGTTTGTTTTCTTTCAATAACTAACTTTCCAACCTAGAGTTCTGTGCCTATTAGGTAAACAGTCTACTGCTGAGCTATCACCCTAGCTTGGTAACTGTTTTTTTTTGTTTGTTTGTTTGTTTTTTTGTTTGTTTTGGTACTGGGAATTGAACTCAGGACCTTGTACTTGCCAGGCAGGCACTATTCACTGAACTATATCCCAATCCCTGATAACTGTCTTTTTGACTTGGCTATGGTATGACCTAATAGTACAACAATTAAATGTTCTTGGTTGCATTTAAATCTCTGCTCTAATACTGTCTGTGATCTCAGTGGGTGATTCAGCTTCTAGATCTGTTGTAATATTTAGAGTAGAAGGCAAGGCCCAGGATCAAGTTGGTGCTTGTTATTTGTTGCATGAAAAATGGTTCTCCCACACGCCTTCTACATTAAAATGGATTGCTGGCAAGTGATTGCATATTTTTTCCTTTTTCAGGACCACAATTATCTTGCTATCCTTTTTCTTTCACTTACATCATTTTCCTCTTACATCTGCTGTTAAAGGCCTTTAAGGCTTTCCTGATATTAACTTCTTGAGATTCCTTCCCATATGACTTCTAACAAAAATTATCCTATTTTTGAAATTCTTATCAGGATGTGATTGTGTTACATGATGGTTCTGATACTGTATTGCCCCATGTGATAGTTACTTTATCATCTGATACAGATGATTTTTTTCTTTTATTTTTGTAAACCCACACTTGATAAACATTTTGCCTTTTTGTTTATTTTTTTGGTCTTTTTGAGACAGGTTTTCATTACATGGTTCAGGCTGGTCTCAAACTCACAGCAGTCTTCCTGCCTCAGCCTCCTAAATGCTGGGATTACAGGTGTGTGCCAGCTGAACCCGGGGCTTCACACATGCTAGGGAAGTGTTCTAGCACTGACCTGGCTTTTCAGCCCGAAGTTTTATTTTGAGACAGGGGCTTGCCAAGTTGCCCAGGCTGGCCTTGAATTTACCACCCTCCTGCTCCTTCAGTATCTAAGATTACAAGTATGGACCAGCACACCCAGTATAACAGCCATTCATTTACTCATAAGGGTGAAATGTGGCTGCCTTTGCAAGTAATCTAGCATGAAGATTATATGTAGTTTTTTTGTTTTGTTTTGTTTTGGTATTTTTGAGACAGGATCTCACTATGTAGTTCAGGCTAGCCTTGAATTCACTGTGTAGTCCAGGCTGGCCTCAAACTCACCCTGATCCTCCTGCCTCAACCTCCTGAGTGCTGGGATTACAGATGTGCACTACTACACCTAGAATTTTCTTTTACTGCACAGTCATATAGGACCTTAATCATATTTTCTAATCTAAGAAAGCATTTCCTGACCATATCTCTTATAAAACCTTAAGCTGGGGCTGGTGAGATGGCTCAGTGGTCTAAAGCACCTACTTAGAACAAGTTTAGCAAAAAGCACAGGGACCGTGGTTCAATCCCCCAGCACCACATGCCAGCCAGAACGCCCCCTGGTGGGCTGAGCTGGCCACACACACACACACACACACACGCACAAATAAATAAATATTTAAAAAAAAAACAAAAAACCTTAAGCTGGACTTGTGGGTACATGCCTGTAATCTCAGTAGTACAGGAGTTGGGTATGGGAAACCACTCCCAACCACCTGAAATTGGACAACACCCAAGGCCTGCGTTGCTCCTTCTGCTGTTCTAAGAAAAACAGAAACAAAAATAACAAACTAACAAACTCTCTGAGTAACCACAGTTGTTGGCCCTCAGGATAGGACTCTTTACTCTTAATAGGAGTCCTGCTAGTAGTGCCTAGAGAGACGCTTCACTGGCATTGTTACAAAAAAAATTATGCCCAAGATCACTAGCAATATAGTTTATAGACCACTATAGGGTGGGCTAAACTATGAACTATTGAACTCTTTTGTATCTCATCAATATAGTCTTTTTTTTTTTAAATGTATTTAGTACAGGGTCTACATGGTCTTACTACACAGATCAGACTTGTAGTGATCCTTCTGTTTTCAGCCTCCCAAGTGCTGGGATTACAGACATGAGCCACCACGCCCAGTCTCAATAGTTGTCTCAGTGTTCACTGAGGCCAGGGCCCTGTCAGCACACCGGGATCAAACCCTGGTCCCTGCTTCTGCCTAAGCAGGTGCTTTAATCTGCTGAGCTATCTGGTTGGCCCTCAACAATATAGTCTTGTAGTTTATCTCAGTCATCTCTTTGAAGTGTGGATACCCACCAAGGAAGTCCTGCTGTCCTTGCCAAGGGGAGCAGGCTGCATATCCAGAAACCTCTCTACTCAGAGAGTTTGTTCCCATGTTGTTGTAATGTCTCTGCATATCCCTGTGCCCACATTGAAGGGAACTGCCCTCTCCTTTAAGTAGTGATTAGTGAAAGGGCTAAGAGTAACTCCTTATATCGCTTATTTAAAGGCTTTGCTTTCTTCTTGAACAGGACTTTTAAGTCTTCTATGGGTAGAAATATTATAGGCAGTCAGACAGGGCTAGGCCCTTAAGGAGACAGCATGGAAGACAGGATATGTTGCAACTGTGAGAGAGACAGAATGCTCCTGCTGTGGGCCAGACCTAGAGATCAAAGAATGAACAAATGCTGACCTCCCTAGAGATAAGCATCCAGGACTGATCATCACCTTGAGGAAGCCAGGAAGAGTCACTAAGCCAACTCCTACCAGCTGGCTGCTGGATAAACTCCTGTTCTATATTCATGCCCACTTGCTACGTGACTCACTTCCCCATTTGCTCCTGGACTTAAACAATTTTACCTGAGCAACAGTGCTTGTAATCTCATTGGTTGACCAGAGTTTTGTCCCACTTCATGCCCACCTACGCAAGTTCCCATGTTGTCCACCTCAGACCCCCCATGGTTTTACACTATAAAAGTCTGAAAGAGACAGCTTCCTGGGGACCACCCACTTGGCACCCCCCTCTCTTTCTTTCCCCCCAATAAATATATTCTGCTCATAACCTCCATTTGTTCCTAAAATTCATTCTTCGGTTTTAGAGAACACGAACTCGTCCTAGGTACCTCTCAGGTTGAGAGATAATTTTTTCCCATATATCAAGTATAAATACTGATTTTCTGTCATTTACTAAGTGGTAAAGCCCAGGTTAGAGTTAAGAGTTCTGTTAGCTGAGCACTTAGTCCCTGGGGCAAGTAAGGAACTTCCACGTATCAGATGAGTCTGACATTGCATACCTCATCTTTTCTAGGTCCCGTTGTCCATGAAGGAACTGCCATCACAGAAGATAGTCAAATCAGGGTCAATAAGTGATATGGCTTACAAGTCTTTCCTGACTGCATACCTTTTGCAATCATGTGTTTCAGCCTCGGATTTTCTCCTTTTTTCTGTATGGTCTTTTATTTTTATTTATTTATTTATTTTGGTGGAACTGGGGATTGAACTCAGGCCCTTGAGCTTGCCAAGGAAGCGCTTATTTTACTAAGCCATCTCCCCTGCCCCGAATTTTCTCCTTTTTTGGTAGAAATTGTCAGGGTTGAGGAGGAACATATCTTTATGTGAATGGCTGGTCTTTCTAGAAATAGAGCCTAATATTTAAGAAGTTGGTTGTCTAATAGCCATAGCTCCCTTTGAAAGAAAGAAGTCCTGCCACATTGTGAAGTGTGTATGCAATGAGATCTTTGTCTAAAGTCAGCTTGGATGCCACTCATACCCAGAGTGACATTGCAGCCACAGTGCTAAGGTACACAGGACCCACCTTTGCTACAGTGACTCAGATACCCTATAGGCTGTTGAGCAGATCCTGATCCAACATACAAAATGAATTGGTATCCCGTCGGTAAGCTTAGTGCTGGCACATTTAGAAGCGTTTGTTTAACCTCCTGGAGTGCAGTTTGAGAATCAGGTTCTGTTATGGTTTGTGTCTAGTTGTCCCCCAAAGCTTCAAGCAGTCATAGGAGGGCTTCTGGAGTTTGTAATTGATTCATGATCCAATGCTGGGATTATGGGTGTGAGTGCCCTGGGGCACACATTCTGTATTACAATGTGAGGAGTCTACCTAGCTGCCTGAGCTGCTGCCACACCCTTCGCTGTCTTGCTCTTTGCTGCTGCCAAAAACGGCTGCCCTCTGCCATGTGCCGCTCTGCCTTGGAGCCAGTTGAGTATGGACTGAAACCTCCGTAAACTGTGAGCTAAATAAACCTTTTCTTGCTTCATTTTGGATGTCAAATATTTTGTCCCAGCAATGAGGGAAGAGTAACTGAGACAGGTTCCCAGGTTAAAATATGGGTATTTGCCTTTTACATTTCTTTTATAAGCTGATAGAGGAATTGAGCAATTTCACTATATCCTGCTACCCAAAGGTGACAAACCCTATAGTATCTAGGAATCCCCTTAGCTGTTTTAGAGTCTTGGGTTGTGGGAAGGAAAGAATTAGTTTTATTCTTTCTTTTCTTAGCACTCAGTTTCCTCTGGATATGATAAGGCCTAAATATTCTACCTCAAGGATGCAAAGCTGGGGGGCCAGGGAGATGGCTCAGTGGAATAAGTGCTTCCCTGGCAAGCGCAAGCACCTGAGTTCAGTCCCTGGTTCTGCAAAAGCAAGCAAGCAAGCAAGCAAGCACACCTCAAATTCAAAAAAAAAAAAAAAAAAAAAAAGGATGCAAAGTTGTGCCGTGGATGTAAAAACCACAAAAAACAAAATAAAACAAAAAAACTCCAAACCTTATGACCCATGTCTGCTAGAAAATTCAGGAGAGCATGGATTCCTTGGCTAGAGAGGCCTTCTGAGGGGGCACAAAGAAGTACATTATCTACGTATTTTAAGATGGTGACCTGGGAAGAGTAAAAAATGCCAAGTGGTGGGAAAGCTCTTGCCCAAAAAGATGAGGCCTATCTCTAAACCTTTGAGGAAGCACAGTCAGTGTCTGTTGAGACTCCTACTTGTGAGGATATTTAAAGAAAAAATAAACTTGTATTATGTAAAGGAATACAAAAGAAAGCATCCTTTGAATCTAACACTGAAAAACAACTGGCATCTTCCAGAATCTGAGAAAGGAGAGTGTATCAGGTGGGTACCAGTGGGGGACATGGGCGCTACTGCTTCATTTAGCAATCCAAGTTTCTGTACCAACCTCCATTCTCCATTGGGCTTTTTGAACTCCCAAGACTAGAGTATTGCACAGGCAATTCAGGGTTCAAGTAAACCTTGTGTCCTTATATTATCAATTATAGGCAATAATCCTCTCTTAACTAGGGCCTTAATGGATATTGTCTGTGGTGAGGAAAAATAGTAGGGTCTTAGAGATGTAGCTGCACCACAGCAGCAGTTGTTGCCCTATTTAGTCTACATTTAGTTGCCTGGATTCAGGATTTATTTGTCTCCCAGAGGGGAAGGTAGCATACCTGACCTGGGTGCATATATATTACAGTATTTTAACAAGATAAAATATCTCTCCCCAACAGGGAAACTGGGCTATCAGGCATAATAAAAAACAGATGAAGAAAAAATTATCCCAGTTATGGCTGAAGTGTTGAAAAATAGCAAGTTACCTATTCTCTTGTGACTTCTTTCAATGAGCTACGATGGCTTAAAGGCCAGTATATATATATATATATATATATATATAGAGAGAGAGAGAGAGAGAGAGAGAGAGAGAGAGACTAGGGAGGGAGGGAGAAAGTCTTTATTTCAGACAGGTTCAGTGGCATGTGTGCTACAGAGAAAGAAGGCTGGTTGTAGTGGTTTCTGATATATTCTAGCCCTAGTATAAATTGCTGATTCATTATGGTGGTCATCTAATATGGCTGAAACCCTTAAAACAAAAACCCTTCTTCCCAAGACCACCTCCCCCTTCTTCTCCAACTCAGCC
Organism: Octodon degus; assembly: GCF_000260255.1. Classification (NCBI taxonomy): domain Eukaryota; kingdom Metazoa; phylum Chordata; class Mammalia; order Rodentia; family Octodontidae; genus Octodon; species Octodon degus. Next base: position 251,732 of record NW_004524596.1, on the reverse strand, counting down.
CAGGGTGCAGTTTCCTTTCACCCTTCCTGTCACCTCAGGGAAGGCCCCAATCAGCTTTTCACATATATGTAAACATTCCCTTCAAACTTCACCCCTGGCCATGAAAGCCTCAGCCTCCTTTTGTTCAACTCCAGAAAATTTTTTATCTTCCCCAGATTCTCTCTGTGTCCTCAAAGATAATAAAGCCCCTTTCCCTTTTTCCTTTTGCCTGTTTCTCTGCTGTGCCAGGTGCCTGAAAAAAACTTATTGGTTTTATTTCAAACCTGTATCGATGTATAAATAAGACCTGATTTGGAAAAGCTTAACTTCTGGTAAAATGTAGATTCAATACAACATTACACCAACTTTTACATTTATTGGAGACCTTGTATTAGTACTACAGGTTAGATTTTCATCACCCAAAAAGAAGAAGAATCTTACATCTACCTACTAAGGTAATGAGGTGTGAAATTAATTCTCTTAAAATATACCCCTTAATTGTTCAGAAAATTCCAGCTGCATTCAGATGTACAATTGAACTGGGACTCTTCAGTCATCATCTGTGGTTGGCTTGATTGTCACTCCTCTTCTTATCTGACCCCAACCAATTAAACGCCAGTGCTTCTCAACTCTTCTGCTCAGAGCAATTTTTTCTCCCACCTCTGTGCACACAGGACTAGTCAGAATGATCTTGCCCAAATCAGCCTTGACAGCACTAACTCTTCCTCCTGCTGACAGAGATCCTATGTTGACCATAAGTACTTCATTTTTGGACAGCTTTTGGACCTTTGCTGCTTTCTTGTCACCTTCAGTGCGTACACCTAGAAGCCGTCTAAGTAGGAAATAGGAAATTTCTAATTCCGTGAATATCTCAGGTAAAGCTCCAACTGTACCAAGGACCTGCCCCACCATTCTGTCAGCTCGGCACAAGGTGGGGTCAATTTTTGTGCCAACTCCAATAAGACCCCCAGGAGCAGCATACTGAAGGTCATTATGTTCTGCAAAAAGTGATACAATTTTGGAAAAGATTGGCTTACACATGAGTTTTCCTTCACTATCTTTCGAAACAATGCCAGGTCTGACTTCTATCTCTTGGCCCACCTTCAGTACTCCTTTTAGAATACTACCCCCAGCCACACCTCCCTTAAGGTCATCAACTTCACAACCAGGTCTGTTGACATCAAATGACCTAATAACAATAAGTCGAGGTTCTGAGGTGAAGTCTCTAAGAGGTACTGGTATTTTCTTTACTATGTACTCACAGACAACTTCAATATTGTATTTCAGCTGGGCAGAAATTGGAATAATGGGAGCCCCTTCTGCTCCTGTACCTTGTACAAATGCAAGGATCTGTTCATATTGTTCTTTAGCCTGACTTTCTTTTACCAAATCAATTTTATTCTGTAGGATCAAAATATGCTTCAGTTTCATGATTTCTACTGCAGCCAAGTGTTCAGAAGTCTGAGGCTGAGGGCAAGATTCATTGCCAGCTATCAACAGGAGTGCTGCATCCATCACTGCTGCACCGTTCAGCATAGTTGCCATCAAAATGTCATGGCCAGGACAGTCAACAAAGGAAACATGTCTGACCAATTTGAAGTTCCCTTTGGTCCCTGGAATGTCTGTAGGAAACTCATCAGGGGTATCACTTCCATATGACCTATAGCATTCTGGTCGAGGACAACTTGGATCATCAAGTTTATAAATCTTAGCATTAGCATATCCGAGCTTAATTGTAATGTTTCTTTCTAGTTCATTTTTGAACCTGACAGTGTGAACTCCAGAAATGGCTTTTACAACCGTGGATTTCCCATGAGCTACATGACCAATGGTTCCTATATTAATTGTAGCTTGTCTGCTGATTACTTCATGTGAAAGTGGTGTCAGCTTGGTAACATCCAAAGTGGCAAGATCTTGGCGAGAAAGGTGCGGTTGCCCCAGAGTCACTCCAGCTTCACCCCCCGCCATCTTGCCAGGAGAAGAAGGAAGTGTAAAGGCCAGGTTTGAAGAGGACAAAGTAGCATATGCCAATGGCCAGCAAGAGGTTCTCTTCCCTTCTATAGTCATGATTTCCCTGCTCTGTGGAGATGACAGTCTGGCCAGAGGAAGAATGCAGAGAGTGTCCCAGGGCCCTTTAGTCTTGCTAGATCAGCCAGGAAGATGAGTCTGAACTCTGGATCCTCGCCTCAGAGTGCTGTTCAACTTCCAGTGGTGACCTTTGTAGTCAGGGCATGGCTTGGGGGGTATCTCCTGGTGTTGTAGGCAGCTAAACTAGATAGAAATATGATAGGCAGTCAGACAGGGCTAGGTCCTCAAGGACAATATGAAGGACAAGATGACTTTGCAACTTTGGAAGAGACAGACACTCCCCACTGTGGGCCAGACCTCAAGACAAAAAGAGTAAACAAATGCAGCCACATATGTCCCTAGGGATGTGCAACAGGGATATTCTAAATAGGTATCAATCACCCTGAAAGGACCCTAAAGAGTCACTAACTCAACACCCAACAGGAAGAGACCTTTCCCATTTCTTGTCTGCTTGCTACCTGATTTGCTTCTCCATTTGGTGCTGGATTTGATCAATTTTACCTGGGCAATGGTGCTTATAATCTCATTGGTTGACCATAGTTTTGTCCCACTTCATGCCCACCTAAGTGAGTTCCCATGGTCTCCACCTTAGACCTGCCTCACCACATGGTTTTATTCTATAAAAGTCCCTAGGGCCGGGGAGATGGCTCAGTGGAATAAGTGCTTCCCTGGCAAGTGCAAGGGCCTGAGTTCAATCCCCGGTTCCACAAAAAAAAAAAAAAAAGTCCCTGGAAGAGACAGTTTCCCAGGGACAACCCACTCAGACCCTCCTTCTGTCCCTCTCTTAGACAGAAGCTTTCTTTCCCCCAATAAATATATTCTACCTTTAACCTCTGTTTGTTCCTAAAATTCATTCTTTGGTTTTAGAGAACACAAACTCCTCCAAGAACCTTTCATTCAGGTTGAGAGTTTCATTTTCCCCTATGTCACTGGCAGTGCCCTTTAAGGTAACCTGGCTTTTCACAGTGGTAGTAGGTAAATTTAGTCATTGAGCTCTTCTTGGAGCCCTGAGAGTCAGACTGAAGAGTCTGTTCTTTTTAAGGCTAAAATAAAGGGAGCTGCTTCTTTTTGGCCTCTTTGTTTCCTCCCCTTGGCTTCTGCCCAGTCTCACTTATAGAATACTGAGGAAACAATTTTTACTAAAAAATCAAGTGAACTATCTGGAGTAAAAGCCATATTTTGTTACTTAATATCACTATTTACTACTATAATTAAGTAAGTAATGGATACTTTTACAGTTTTTGTTTTTGTTGTCTTAGACAGGGTCTTGCTCTGTAGTTCAGGTTGGCCTTGAACTTACTATGTAGCCCAGGCTAGTCTCAAACTTGCCAAGATTCTCCTGCCTCAGCCTCCTGAGTGCTGCGATTACAGACATTCACCATCATGCCCAGCACATGCATGTGATTTATCAGTGCCTGTGGAAGAAGATTTTCATCTTTATCCTGATAGTTGACAATTTAAAATATCTAGCAGGTTTGATTTTTGTCCTTCTTAGGCTTTCAAGAATACATAGCTGAAAATGCATCTATTCAAATCTCCTGTCTGGTTGTTAGGCCAGTAGGGGTCTTGGGTAGGGACTGCTTGGGCTTTAGTGGAAACTGGTTGTTCCTCTGGCTGCCTATCTTCTAACTTTCTAAAATTAATATGATATTCATCCCCAAATGAAATAGCAGCTTTTAATATTACTTCTCAGTAAAAATTAATATTTGACTTAAGAATAATATTACATCTGCCCAATTTAATTTATAGGTCTGAGTAATTCCTCTAAGGACCTCAATGTACTTATCAGGGTCATTTAAAAGCTTTCCTGTATCTAGCTTGATCTGCTTGAGGTCACTGAGAGGAGAAAACATGAATGTGATAGTCTTAGATGGCTTATAATTACACTTTGGGCACAAGTAACACTTATTTCTTAATGCAAAGAAAGTCTGAACATAAGGTAATTCTAAGCCACATATTCTCTTTCTCACAGTACAATTCTACTTGTGAAGCAGCATCAAAATTAATACTTTTCTCTGCATACCATTTTGGCTATAGAGGGTAGGCCATGTACAGGTGAAGAAAAATATCAAACAGTTCTTTTTGAACATGTAATATTTTCTAGTGCTTAAGAATATATTGTAGGGGGCTGGTGAGATGGCTCAGTGGTCTAAAGCACCTACTTAGAACAAACTTAGCTAAAGCACAGGGACCACTGTTCAATCCCCCAGCACCACATGCCAGCCAGCCCTGCCCCCTGGTGGGCTGAGCTGGCCACACACACACATACATAAATAAAAT
>NW_004524596.1:242753-247170 GCF_000260255.1 Octodon degus | reverse complement strand
AAACACAGGGACCGTGGTTCAATCCCCCCAGTACCACATGCCAGCCAGCCCTGCCCCCTGGTGGGCTGAGCGGGCCACACACACACACACACACACACACACACAAAATAAAATTTAAAAAATTTAAAGAATATATTCTATGCCAGGCAAGCACAAAGTCCTGACTTCGATTCCTGGTACACAACAAGAACAACAAATATATAAATACATATATATTCCAAAGGAACAAGAAATTCTGACATGAAGGCTTTCATTTCTGAATTGCAAAAAGGATTTTTTTGTGGGGGGAGGGGCGCTCAGGATTCCTTCAGGGCAGGTCTGGCTTGGCTTGAGGATAAGAGGATGGAACCACAGCATCCTGAGCCTGACTGCTTTGTTTCAGGAGGCACATGAACACCTGAGCTAATGGGCAGGCCCCTGAATTGCAAAAAGAAAGACTTGGTGTTGTTTTATTTCGATGTGATCTCCATGCCCTCAGGGCACACTTCATGTCCATCCACACCAAGGCAGATAGATGCCATCTGGAGAGAGACCGGAAGATAAAACTCGATCAATCTATCCACCCCCCTAGTGGTGTAAGATTTTATATATTTTGGGAACTCAAATTTTACTCCAGCAGGTGATTTTTACCAGTGCAAGTTACAATTGATCTCAGGTGTAACAGTTACATTTCAAAAAGGTAGCGCTGTGTAGCATTAAGCCGTTTTTTAGTTCTTTGAAAGAGTGTGAGGCAGACAGTTCACAGAGCAGCACCTTTATCCTGTAAAAGGGTCACCTTTATTTTGTTTTATTTTTTAAGGATCACCTTTACAGATAGAAGCAATAAATGACTTGAGGAATTCTGCCTTCGGCCCTAGGTCAAAAATGTCTCTAAGACATTTGTGTTATCTACCTAATCACCTAGGTAATGTTTCCTAGCAGCAAGACAAACCTACACAGCGTTCAAAGTCTGATCTAAAATTTCTGTGTCACAGCTTGAATTTATAGTCATCACCTAGCAGCTACTATTTACAAGTCAATGAAGGCACATCCATTAGTTTTACACATACATGTAAGAAGAGAAAGGCTGCCTAAAAATTTCTTGGTTACTCTCAGGATACACAAAACACAAATGTAAATTGCTTTCCCTGATAGCTGCTTTTCTCCATGAAAGGCAAACAGTTGTAAATTATCTCAGCTTAGCCTCCCAGAGAAAAGGGAAACCTCTAATTGAAGAGTTTTAGAGTTAACTTCTGGTGAGTCAGAGAAAAAACTGAGTTTTGTAACTACTAGTAGAAACGAAAGTCCAGACTGTTACTCAATTCTTTCTCTCTCTCTCTCTCTCTCTCTCTCTCTCTCTCTCTCTCTCTCTCTCTCTCTCTCTCTCTCTCTCTCTCTCTCTCTCTCTCTCTCTCTTTCTTTCTTTCTTTCTGTCTATGTATTTATTTGTTACAGGGTCTTGCTACACAGTTCAGACTCCAAGGGATCCTCCTGCCTCAGACTCCTCAGCACTGGGATTATAGGCATGCAACACCATGCCAAGTTTAGGGACCCACATGGCGCACCAATGGAGGCTTTAGAAAAGGGCTTCCAGGGGCTGGGAAGATAGCTTAGTAGAATAAGCGCTTGCCTGGCAAGCGCAAAGGCCTGAGTTCAACCCCCAGCTCTGAAGAAAAAAAAAAAAAAAAAAAAAGGCTTCCAGGCTGGATGGGCCTGGTGGCGCACACCTGCAATCCCAGCACTCTGAAGGTGAGGCAGGAGGATCCCTTGCAAGTTCGAGACCAGCCTGGGATATAAAGTAAATTCAAGGCCAGCTTGAACTGCATAGTGAGACCATCTCAAAAAAACAAAACAAGAAAGAAAAAAGAAAAGGCTTTTATAGCATCAATTCAGGTCACTGTGAGACACAGGATACCAGGTGATCATTGAAAGAGTTACCTTTCACCTCACTGAGCAGTGCACGTAGGAATGGTAGATAAGTGGAGACTTTCATTTTAACCTGGATGAAGTTACCCATTCAGGCAGTTGGAACTCAGCTTCCACTAAGGAATCTTTGGGTACCTCTCAGAGAGTCACCCTACTCAAGATCCTCAGTTGGTTTCTCAGTTTCTACTGGCCGACAGAACCAGAGATCTGTCTCCAGAAGGAAATCCAGCTGCCTGGGTCATCAACATTTAGTCCGCAATTTATTAGCAAAATTATTTTTCCTATACACATGAATGATGAGAATCAGGTCTGGGTGTGGGGCGAGAGTGAGAGGCAGAGAGACCCCCTCTAGGTTAGGGATTGTGCCTAAAACGAAATGTTCTGGTGCCTTAAGTATGGTGTTTTGCAAAATAGCTTCTGGTTTTACTTAGAGGTCAGTTCTTTCCATGTGGTCTCAGGTTCAGTCTCCCAAAGGAAGACACTGGGACCCTCGCTGATCTTTCTCAAGGTCTGAGAAGTTTATGATTTCACTGAAAAGTTACTGGAATTCTAGTGAGTTAATTCCAATCTACCACTTCCAGTGCAAACCATGGTGAGAATAAAGACACTAAGGCGGGCCTGGGGAGGTAGCTCCAGGGCATAAGTGGCTGCCTAGGAAGCTCAAGGTCCAGAGTTTAATCCCCAGTACAAAAAAACCCAAAAAGACACTAAGGCATATTTGTAGTTGTGGGAGGCAAGGGGTCCTAAGTCCAGGTATGATGATGGCTAACTGGAACAAAGCCCTCAACTGAGGGCCAACCTGGATTTCATTAATTGGTGAAGAAGGGAGTAACCTGAGGGTGAGTGACAGTGATAATGGTGGGAAGTAGGTGGCCTGAGCTGGGCGAGGCAGGAGGCCTGAAATCACCTCTGCAATATACAGAGAGAATGATATGCAGAAAGAGTAATCTGCATAACACAACTGAGGTAGTATGCAATGGTTTGGGGTTGCTGCTTCAGCTCTGGTGGGTCATCTTTTATGCCCCAGGAAGTCATAGCCTCTTATTTCGATGCTTCAACCCAGTCAATATCATGGAGCACAGCTCTCCATCCTGCTTCAGCTCACATGTTTTGGGGGAGTCTAGGGCAGTGGAGAAACATGGCCCTATCATCTTTGCTTCAGATTGCACTTCATTACTTGGTCTGGACCTGTTTGCATTGCTTAAAGCCAATTGGAGGGATAAGGAAAAGCCTTAGCCAGCTCTGTGTTATCAATAGGAAATAGGGCAAGGTTTTGCTAAAAATGGAAATAATTTCTCTTCTTTCAAGGAGAGTCATCCAGGTGGTCCTCCATGACCATTGCCCAGAACACTAAGCCAGGATATGGCTTATATGTGTGTTCTCCTAGATGGACAAAGTTCTGATGTCTCAACTGACTCAGAGACAGGATGTATGTTCCTTATCTAAGATGACTTTCCTGTCTTCGGAGTTTGCAAATGCTCATTTTCTATGGGCTCAACTTAATTGTTGGGTAGGAGGAAAAGATTAGGTAAAAGTAGTTTAGAGTTCCCCTTTCTCTAACCTTATGTGCCTCCAAAAATTAAAATACAAAGGATGAGGGAAAAATTAGAAAAGACTGTGTCCTCACCAGTAGAAGCAAAACAGGCTCTACATTTATTTGTTTTGTTAACTGGTCTCCCAATTTTTTTTTTTTTTTTCAGAACCAGGGTTGGAACTCAGGCCATTGCACTTGCCAGGGAAGTGCTTATACTATTGAGCCATCTGCCCGGCCCTTCCCAATTTTAAATATGGGAGACTTATCAACTTTTAATTGGTGGAGGAAGTCTTGTGGCATGTGGATTTTGTAAATATGTACTAGATTTAATGAAAAGACCATATTATAGCATTTCACGTCTAAGTCCACTAGGGGACACTCTTAATACTACCTTTTCTTAAGCGCTGTTGTCAGACAACAAACCATAACAATCAGGTCAAACAAGGAACACTAATAAATTTAGCAACTAAGTCCAAATGCAATATATACAAAACAGGAGACCAACCTGGGTTTCAAAGTGAGCACAAGGCCAGCCTGAATGGCATAGCGAGACCCTGTCTCAAAAATACAAAATAGGCTGGGGAGATGGCTCAGTAATATGAAGACTGGCCTAGCAAATGCAAGGTCCTAAGTTCAACTCTTAGTACCAAAAGAGAGAGAGAGAGAGAGAGAGAGAGAGAGAGAGAGAAAACAGGAAAGAAAAAATAGTAGGCCAGGGAGATAGCTCAGTAGAATAAGCACTTCCCTAGCAAGCACAAGTGCCTGAGTTCAATCCCTGGTTCCACTAAAAAAAAAAAAAAAAGAAGAAGAAGCATCATCATAACCTTCCCATGTTCTCAAATTTATCATCATTTTTTAAAAATAATGCTCAGGTCAATAATTTCTGACATTGCCAGTTAAACAGAAGACCCAATGATATTATGGGCTTCTGTACTCTTTTAGAATATTTTGCTGAGTTTACACACCTATAATATTCAA
>NW_004524596.1:240296-242517 GCF_000260255.1 Octodon degus | reverse complement strand
TGAAAAGAAAAAAAATAAAAAAAAATAAAAAATAAAAATAATGTATTTGGTTGTTACAGGCCCTCACTATGCTCGGACTTGTGGTGATCTTCCTGCTTTCAGCCTCCCCAGTGCTGAGATTACAGGTGTGCGCCACCATGCCTGGACTCTAGCCCACTCAGCCCACCCTGGGACCAGGGCTGGCGTGGCATGTGGTGCTGGAGATGGAACAGTCATCTCTGCTTGCCTAAGCTTGCTAAAGCAGGAGCTTTAGTCTGCTGAGCTATCTCGAAGACCCATTTATCATTTCAATAAAACAATAAGCCATTGACAAAAGTCCTAATTTAAAATTTAAAGCATAAACAGTTTGATTACCTAAGGGGTCACAAAAGCAAACTCTTCTGTCCAATTACCAAAGTGGAAGACCTCCACATGATATAGGACATACGAGATAGAACCTCCAAATAATGTAAGGGAAACATAACTCCCAACCTACTAGATGTCCAAATTTTTTTTTTTTTTTTTTTTTTTTTTTGAAACTGAAGATTGAACTCAGACCCTTGTGCTTGCCAGCCAAGTGCTTATTGTACTGAGCTATCTCCCTGGCCCAGAAGTCCAAAATATTGAGTTCATATTCTAGGTTTAGAGAAGAAAATATTTGAGAGAAATAAAAGCTTCTAAGACAGACAGAAGGGATCCTGAGTATGTGGCTAAAGACCCCACCTCTCAGAGGCAGTTTTATAGACCAAAACCACAAGGTGAGGTAGCTCTAACGTGGGACAAAATTATAATCAACCAATAAGATTGCAAGTATAGTTGCTTAGGTAATATTGCTTAAATGGGTATGAAATGGGGAAGCAAGTCATGTAGTAAGTTTGCATGGAGGAACAGGATAAGAACTTTCTTGAAGGGGGTTAAGAAGATTTTGGTCCTCCACCCAAGGTGAGTGATAGCTATTTATGATATCCATTACACCTGCTCATCCCCAACCCCTGGCCTTCAAATAATGTGTTTCCATCTAGGTGTGGTGGTGCATGCCTGTAATCTCAGCACTAATGTAGTCTGAGGCAGGAGGATCTTTGAGAATTCAAGACCAGCCGGGGAGATGGCTCAGTAGGATAAACGCTTGACTGAAAAGTGCAAGGATCTGAGTTCAATCCCCGGTTCTGCAAAAAAAAAAAAAAAGAAAGAAAAAAAAGAGAATTCAAGACCAGTCTAGGCTACAAAGTGAGCTCAAAGCCAGCCTGAGCTGCACAAGGAGATCCTGTCTCATAAAAGGGGGTGGGGGAAGAATGTATTTCCAGCCACAGTTCAGTTATCTTCTGTAATGACCTTTCAAGGACATAGTCTGACTGCCCATAATATAGCTATGTAACTTACTGTAATATTGACACTACTCTTCTGTTTGTGCCACATTTTTGTTTCTATTGGCACAGATCTGCTCTGAGCACATCTTCCTGTTATCCTCAATAAATGTAGCTCCTTTTTCTGTTATCTCATTGGATGGGCACTTGCAATTCTTTGCTTGTTGGACACAAGAGCCTGGAATCTGTCAAATCCAGCATGTGGTGTCTTCAGCACTCAGGAGACTGAGCAGATTTTAATGCTAACCTGGACTACAGACTGAATTAAAGCCTACCCTGAACTGTATAGCAAGACCTCTCAAAAACCAAAACAAAAATAAAATTTTAGTTTTCCTCACAGGCCAGAGTAACATACTTAAATGTAAGGAGAAAATAATAACATGATGATTACCACTTGCTAACATTTATTGAACTTATACTGTGGTTAAGCAGATTAATTTTTACTCTTACTCAATTATGACTACTTGAATTAAGCATATTTTCTTAAGTATGGAATTTGAGGTCCTTAAAGTCAGATATCCCAACCTGTACTAAAACATCATATAACTCAGTTTTGCCCCAAATTTTCTGATCAAGGAGATTATGGAGCCACAGTGGAATGTGATCGATGATGTATAGTGTGCCTAAGGAGAGTTACATGGAGAGAAAACATTCTCTCAGGCTTTCACAGAAAGTAAATTGGTCAAGCAGGGGCCGGGGAGATGGCTCAGTGGAATAAGTACTTCCCTGGTAAGCGGAAGGGCCTGAGTTCAATCCCCAGTTCTGCAAAAAAAAAAAAAAAATTGGTCAAGCAATGGCTGTGACTCATCCACATGGCTGACAAAGGATCTACAAAGTGCTGTACAGGGTCTCAGGATAAATCCTGAGGGTACTTGACT
>NW_004524596.1:238369-239561 GCF_000260255.1 Octodon degus | reverse complement strand
ACATCATTGATCACTTTCCTCTTTGGCCCCATAATCTTCTTGATCAGAAAATTTGGGACACTACCAAGGTACATGACGTTATAGTACAAGTTCTCATATGTCCTGAGTCTTAATTGTATCTTGGTCTTTTTTTAAATTTATTTTTATTTTTTTTTTATCTTGGTCTTAACCATCCAGCAGAAAAGTATAAAAAGGAGGTATATAAAGTAAAGCCATATTAATATGCTGAGCAGTGAAAGGCTCAAGTCAACAACTTCTGTGGATAACCCACTATTGTGGACTGCTGGACTGTGTTGGATTGTTTTGCTGAATTCATGCACCTATGGTATTTAGATGCCAATAGAATACCCATCTCTGACAGGACTAAACAAAAAAGGAGATACAAAGGAAGGACCATTTTGTATTTGTATACACAGAATAGTTAGGATAGATATACAGCTACTTTTGCTTAATTCAATGAGAAGATTTGTACTAATAGTGTTTGGACAGGATATCTTGTCTGCTTCTTGTACTATGGATAACCACTAAGAAGATAACAATGTACAATGTACTAATTATTGAAACTGTCCTATTAATCAGCTTTGAAACTGTCTCATTGATATTTCTCAATAAAATAAAAAGCCAGATATCCCAACATCTTAATTATACCTAGTGCTTCCGTAATATAAGGTAAAAAAATCTCAACTTTTGGGCAGGTATTGTGGCACACACCTATAATCCCATCCCTTGGGAGGCTTAAGCGAAAAGATCAAACCACACACAATAAAAGTAACTTTTCATCATTTTGAGCTGGGCATGGTGGCCCATGTCTGCAATCCCAGAGCTCGGGAAGCTGAGGCAGGAGGTTTGTTGTGAGTTTAAGGCAGCCCGTGCTATGGAGTGAGTTTAGGGCCAGCCTGAACAACACAGTGAAATCCTTTCTCAAAAAACAAAATGGGCAGGGAGATAGCTCAGTAGAATAAGCGCCTGCCTGGCAAGTGCAAGGGTCTGAGTTTAATCCCCAGTTCTGCAAAAAAAAAGAAAGAAAAAAAGAAAACACAAGTAGTACCAGCAAATATAGTAAATTCTAAAAAATTAAGAAAGTGGTTTTCTTAATCTGACACTGTACAACTAACATAATTCTCAAGTCCCAGTGAATCATATTTTAATATTAATCTAATCCCAAATGAAGTGTTTCTCATATGTAGTATAT
>NW_004524596.1:227336-230716 GCF_000260255.1 Octodon degus | reverse complement strand
TTTTTTTATTTTAGCTGCTTTCTCATGTTTGAAATGCATTTAATCTGCATTAGCATTAATATATGTACTAGTCAGTTTATATCCTGTATGTAGGCATCCGCATCTTTCTTCCAATCTTAACCCACAAACCCCTCAATGCTATGTGGTAGCTGTCACTAGTCACAACACTGATAAAATATTTAACCTAAAGGTTAATGTGCCCACAAGTTTAGCTCCTAAACAAATTTTATCTGTGATTTTTGCACAGGGGCAAATTGAAGTGGTTGGGGCCAGGGAGATGGCTTAGTGAAATAAGCGCTTCCCTGGCAAGCACAAGGGCCTGAGTTCAATCCCTGGTTCTGAAAAAAAAAAAAAAAAAAGTAAAAAGAAAAAACCAAATTGAAGGGGTACCTGGTCTCCCTAAGTTGATCACATTGCCTTGGAGCTCATGATCTTACCTTAGACTCCCACGTAGCTGGGATTACAGGCCTGCATCAATATGCCTAGTTTGTAGTCTACTTTAAAAAAATGCTTAAACTAGAAGAGGTGTAATTTCCACATTGTATTAATCACATAGGTCCTTGCTTTAGGCCATCAATGTTGTTGGGACTAAGAATAGGATTAAGGCATACAGATTATTTTCCTACCAAGTGTGTCTTTTTCTGTAACTGGCTGCATTGTGTCCTTTAGTCAAGCAACACAAACACTTGCTACCAGCCATATGATTGACATATATACTACAGAGACAGACAGATACAGGTAATTATCTAGACAAGGCGGCCCAGGCCTGTAATTCCAGTTATTCGGGAAGCTGAGGCAGAAAGATAACAAACTTGAGGCTATCCTGGGCAATGTAGCAAAATCCTGTCTCAAAAAATAAAAGTTGCTAGGCTACAGCCCAGGACTAAAGTACCCCTGACTGATCTCAATCACCAAAATGAACCAGGAGGTCGACACAAGAAACACTGCCAGTCGTACTTACATATACGTAGTCATGATTTTCAGTTTTTCATACTTGTGTTCCTTTACATTTGATATACTACAATTTAGTCAGGAAATATTTAACTGGAAAATTTCAAATTTTCATACTTAATAGTGCAAGAACAAATAGGATTGACTCAAAGGCAGGAAATTAATATAATTTCTATGTCTAAATTGTACTGGATTTTAAACAATCCCATTTTGACTATGAAAACCCTAAACACAGCTTGTCCCTCCGACTTGGCCCTTTTTTTTTTTTTTTTTTTTTTTGTCTTTTTGAGACAGGGTCTCATGCAGTCCAGGCTGGCCCTGAGCTCACTGTGCAGCCCAGGCTGATCGATCAGCCCAGCTCAGCCTCCGAGTGCTGGGATTACAGGGGTGCGCCACCAGGCCCTGCCTTTGACTTCAAACAAAAAATACTGACATTCACGGTAGCTCTTTCATCTCAGATCCAGCCCGGGGCTGGGTTCGCCTGGCAAGAATCGTCCTGCCCGTGAAGCGGTTTCCATTCCTCCCGGGCCGCGCTCCGAGGCGTCCCAGAGGCCCCGCCGGGCGGAACCTTCCCGGGCTCGGCAGGGCCCCGGGCCTCCAGCCTGGGTAGGCGCTCGCCCCGTCGGCAGCTCTGTGAACGATTCTCTCTCGTAACCCCCTGGTTGATCAGACCTTGGCCTGGACACGCGAAGATCAAGACGACCAACGACCTTCTCAGACGTGGACGCCGGCCCCCGTGCCAGTGCTCGCCGGTCAGAGCCCGCTAGCAAGCGCTACGCAGGCGCGACAGTTGCGCGACATCCGTCACTTACGGCCGGAGCGGTTGGAGATAGGAGTTGGTGGCGCGGTGCAGGACTCAGGAACGGACAGCTTGGGCGCGGGTAATCAGCAATTTTGCCTCCTTTTGTCAGTTAGTCTAGGTATGTGGGGCTGCCGCAGAGCTGCCTGACCGGATGCGGGCGCCCCGTCGCGGACTGCCCCCTCGCGCTGCCCGTCGCTCCGGCGGCTCCCGCGCTCAGGTGGGGGTGAGGGGCGGGGCGGCGCTGGGCTCCAGCCTGGCGTCTTGCTGTTGAAATCTCCCGGGTAACTCGTGGCTCTTCTTCTTTTCCAAGTGGCTCGTCTTCTTTTCCAAGACTGGTATCCGGGGACTGATTTTCAGGGTCCGCCATGGAGCCAGAGCAGATGCTGGAGGGACAGACGCAGGTACCAGGAGGCCCTGGATTTGGGGTTGGTGGTGTACGGGAACGGCGAACGAGAGAAGGGCTGATTGCTCTGACTCGTGTTTTGTGTTCTAGGTTGCAGAGAATCCTCACTCTGAGTACGGCTTGACGGACAACGTTGAGGTAACTCGCCCGTGTTAGCTGCCTACCTCTTGAGAGCTGGAGAAATCTTCGGATCCTTTTTTTTTTACCTCGCTAGGGATCGAACTTGGGACCTTGGGCTTGCCAGGCAGGCACTTATGCCACTGAGCCATCTCCCCGCCTTAGGTTACTTTGCACAAGAGAAAGATTAGCTGTTATGAACTCAGTAGTGTCACATTAAAGGTAGCTTGTTTTACTAGCGATACTAATATTTGTTTGAAAATTAGAGGTACTTTGTAATCAGGTAACAATTGGAACAAGTCAGTTAGCCAGAATTAGGTGGGATCGGTTAGGAAAATACTGTATAGGTTTTGTGAAGATTTATTATTATTATTATTTTAAAAGATACAGGAAAGCTTGGACAAATGAGGACAGGAAGTATTTCCAGACATTTAGAAAAGTAATAAATGCTAACATTTCTTCACCTCTTTTGCTATGTGTCTTGCTATGTTCTCTAGCAATTTGCCTATGTGTTTAATCCCATGAAGCTCAAAGAAGTTGTAGCTTGCCCAAGGTCACCAGAAAGTTAGCAGGGAACAAGGTTGACTTTTGTGAAAAGTTTAAACTGTGTTGTTGGGCCGGGGAGATGGCTCAGTGGAATATGCGCTTCCCTGGCAAGCGCAAAGGCCTGAGTTCAATCCCCAGTTCCACCAAAATAAATCAATAAATAAACTGTGTTGTTAATCTTTGTGCGTGGGTGTGTAGCGCTGGGGAGCAAGCCCTGGGCCTCATGCTTGCTAGTGCAAAGCGTGTAGCTATAGAGATATATTCCTGGTCCTGTATTCTAATCTTGATGAATTCCTAGGGTCACTGGTGTGACTCTTGTTGGCCTGTAGGATTGCTAGTGGTGTTTATTGGTTTGGTACCAGTATTAAGCAGAACATCTATTTTTTTCCCAAAATGTTCTTGTAATTGAATTGTTAAGGTGAGTCAGGTGAGTATACTCTATGTTGTTTTGTCACTTAGACCTCTTTAAGGCAGCAGCACAGTTTTCATGGTGCCTGTGAAAGCTGTGATACTGTAGTTGTATTTGGAGAAAAAAGTGAAAGTGAGATGTTTGATATGTGT
>NW_004524596.1:223082-225193 GCF_000260255.1 Octodon degus | reverse complement strand
AAAATTTTTTTTAAATATTCTACTGAACAGCCCATGTATTTGAAGTTTTCTTACTCTGGGTCATAGTCATGCAGACTATTTCCAAGCACCAGGATTGTTTCTTCTGCTCCTTCTGCGGGGTTCTTCTTCTGGCCTAGGGGGCTGGAAGGTGATCTCTTTAGGTTCTGTGTGATTCTCCTCTCTGTGCAGTGTTGTTCTTTCTAGTACTCTGTACTGCAACTCTGTTTTCATCACCCACAAATTTCAACTGTCTTCTCAACTCAGTGTCTGATTAGGCTAAATTCAAGTTTCCTCTCAGATTTTGCATCTTTTAAGTTTTTTAGCTAAGACACAGAAAACTGGAGCAATCATAGAACTCACTTCAGCCCCTTCCCATTGTCACAGTAATATATAGGTTTTCAGGTGTGCACTACCACCTCTGGCTTCCTTTTTTTTTTTAAAAACAAAACAAAACATTTTCTCCAAATTTCTTTTTTTCTTGTTCTTTTCTTTCTTTTAATGGTCTTTTTGACACAGGGTCTCGCTATGCAGTTCAGGCTGGCCTTGATGAGCTCACTTTGTAGCTCAGGCTGGCCTCAGACTCCCTCCTGCCTCTGCTTCCTCAGTGCTGGTATTGCAGGTGTGTGCCACCTCGCCTAGTTTAACTATTTTTCATTGTACACAAATTCTGCAACAGAAAGGACTGTTTTTAAAACATACACTCTGAAGTTTGATACTTGGCCTCATTTTCTTTATTGTGATTAAACTGAAATTTTGAACATAGTGAATTTTGGTTCAAAATGGAAGAAAACTCATTCAAAATCATAATGGCAGTTTTCAGAAAGACCAAATTGTATAATGTATTTTGTAATGGAAAGGTAAATTTTACAAAGACTCAATTAGGATTTCAGAAATGATGGATTGAAAAAAAGCCGGAGGGGATACTGTGGGTATTTGTTGAGGTTTACTGATGAACAGTACATTTCTGGATCCATGGCTAAGTAAATAGTAGCCATTTTATTGACTAATGAAAAGACAAAGGGCCAGCAAGAGAGCTCAGCAGACTTAAGCGCCTGCTTAACAAGCACAGGGGCCGGTTGGTGGGGGAGGGGATCCCCGATCTGGGCACCATGTGCCTGGACGGCCCTGTCCCTGGGCACACTGAGTCTGGGTGTGGTGGTGCACGCCTGTAATCCCAGGGCTGGAGAGGCTGAAAACAGGAGGATCACTATGAGTCCAAGCTGCATAGTGAGACCCTGTACCAAATACACTAAAAAAAAAAAAAAAAAAAAAAAAAAAAAAAAAAAAAAAAAAAAAAAAAAAAATAGGTTAAAAGAATCATATAAAGGAAATTGAGTTATATAGTTATGGAACATTGTTTTCCTTTCATTTTGGGTGAAGATATTTGGAGACAGGGTCTTGCTGTGTAGTTTAGGCTGGCCTTGAACTCTGGCTAAAGTATGCAGCACCATAGCAGGCTGGGACATTGTCTTTGGAAATCTTGATATTTTTGTTGTAGATTAATGATTAAAATTCTCTTCTTGTGCTTTTACAAAATAAAAGTAGATCTAAAAAATATATATTTTTAAAAATTTTATTTATTTATGTGTGTGTGTGTGTGTGTG
This sequence comes from Octodon degus, assembly GCF_000260255.1. Lineage (NCBI taxonomy): Eukaryota > Metazoa > Chordata > Mammalia > Rodentia > Octodontidae > Octodon > Octodon degus. The sequence continues at coordinate 223,589 of NW_004524596.1, read as the reverse complement.
TGTGTGTGGCCAGCTCAGCCCACCAGGGAGCAGGCTGGCTGGCACGTGGTGCTGGGGGATTGAACTGCGGTCCCTGTGCTTTCCTAAGCTTGTTCTAAGTAGGTGCTTTAGACCACTGAGCCATCTCACCAGCCCCTAAAAAAATATTTTTTAATTGACATTTTTACATACTATTTGATATGGTTGAATGCAAGTATTCTTAATACTGTTGTGAAGCCAGGCATATGATACATACCTGTAGTCCTTTTACTCAGGAGGTTGAGGCAGGAGGATGGCCAAGAGTTTGAGGCCAGCCTGGGCTATTGCATAGTGAGGTCCTAGCTAAACAAATAAACAAAACCTAAAAACAAGCAAGCAAATGTCAAAACCATTAAGCAAATGAAAAGAAATAGTTTTGAGCAAGACAAGGTGGCACATCTCTACTGCCAACTTAGTGAGTTCTTGTCTTCTTTTTTTTTTTTTTTTTGCGGAACCAGGGATTGAAATCAGGCGCTTATGTTTGCCAGG
>NW_004524596.1:222177-222982 GCF_000260255.1 Octodon degus | reverse complement strand
ATATTGTATATATATGAATGAGACTCTTTTGTCTTTTAAGAGCTGTTTCTTTGTTTTGTTGCTTTCTGAGTGCCTTGTTGTAGTTCAGGCAACCCTTGAAGTAATGCATGCATCACCCAACTGCTAGGTTTACAAGTACGAGCCACCATGCCCAGCCTAAGGCAAGCACCTGCCTGGCAAGTACAAGGTCCTGAGTTTGACAACCCCCTCCTGCCAAAAAATAAAAAGGCAAAATTTTTAATAGGTTTTTGTTGTTGTTGTTGTTTTTAAATTATTTATTCATTTGGTATAGGGTCTCACTTCGCAACTCACTTGTAGTAGACCTCTTCTCTCAGCCTCCCCAGTGCTGGGATTACAGCCATGCCACCATGCCTGGTGAGACCAGCTGTGCCTGCCAGTGGGGTCAGCGCGGCATGTGGTGCTGGTGATCGAACTGGGTGCAGTGCTTAGACCTCTGAGCTGCCTCCCTAGCCCCTAATAGGTTTTGATATTCAGCTGCAAATGTATGAAAGCCTCCAAATTTTGGGGTTGTTAGTGTGCAGTGGTGCCTCATTTCATAAACAGTATTATTCCCAAACACTTTGTAAACAGAAGCATTTGGCAAAGTTTTGTTCTTGTTTGCAAACTGCATCAATGCAAACTGCATGGACAACAAACATGACCATGGCCATCTTTCCCACAGAAACACAAATATGGCTATCTTTTCCAAAATTATAGAACAAATTTATTGGTCCCCAAACTTTATTCATTGAAATATCACATCACTTTTTTTGTTGTGGTTGGTTTTTTTTTTGTGGTACCAGGA
>NW_004524596.1:219836-221757 GCF_000260255.1 Octodon degus | reverse complement strand
TGGGGGGCTGGTTCAGGCTGCCTTAAGGGCAGGTCTGGCAAGGCATGTGGAGCTGGGGATCAAACCATGGTCCCCTGTGCCTGACTGCGTTTACTTGAACAGGCCCCTATAGTGCTTTTAAAAAGAAACAACTGGCAAAGCATTTTCATTGTTATACAGAGTAACCATGAAAATTGAAACAATGATAATGAGTATTAGCTAGATTCTGAGCACAAGCATGTGAGACCATGGTCTGTCTTCTGTGTTTTAAGGTGGTTTACACCAGTTGTAGGGAACACCTATAATCCCGACATTATGGGAGACTGAGGCAGGAGGGTCACAACGTTCAGCCCAGCCTGTGCAATTTAGCGAGACCCTGTCTCCAAAAGGTTGGGGATATAGCTCATTGCAAGGACCCAATGCTATTAAAAAAAAAAAAAAAAAAAGGCTAGCCCAACCAGGTGGCACCATACCTACAGACCCAGCGTTTGGGAGGTTGATGTAGGATGAAGAGTGTAGGATGAAAAGTTTCCGCCCTGCCTGGGCTACATAGTGAATTCAAGGTCAGCCTGTGCTACATAATGAGACCCTGTTTCAAAAGGTAAAAATAGCAACAAGAAATGCTGGGGATGTAGCTCAGTGGTAGAGTGTGAGTTTCATCTCCAGTACTGAAAAAAAAAAGGGGGACTTTAGCGCATGCTTCACAAGTGTGAAAGACCTACTGACACCAGATATGTCCTTATAATGAAAGAATTGGAACAGGACTAGCTTTCTTGCTATTTTTCAGTGCTACTTAATGTCATATCCATTGTTTTGGAAAATACTGTAAGACCAGGGTTCCTTTTTTAAAAATTCTTCTTCTTATTATTTATTTTTGATAGAGTCTCACTAAGTATTCTCAAGGAAGAAAGGAAGGATGGAAAGAAAGATGGGTTGTATTTACTTTTAAAAGGCAGAAGAAACGAAAGACATTAGAATTTAGAGATATGATATTAAAGATACTATGATCTCTTTGGAAAGAAAAGGCTTCAGAGACAGATCTGAACTTCTTTTGGCAGAGATGTTTGCAGTTTCCCATCATTAATTTGCCTCTTCTGTATCATTTGTTTTGTGTAACACTCGAAATATTGTAGTTGTTTGGAATGTTCATGCATTGTTTTTGAATTCACTAGCGGATAGTAGAAAATGAGAAGATTAATGCAGAAAAGTCATCAAAACAGAAGGTGGATCTGCAGTCTTTGCCAACTCGTGCCTACCTGGATCAGACAGTTGTGCCTATCTTGTTACAGGGACTTGCTGTCCTCGCAAAGGAAAGGTAAGGTCATAGTGCCTGCAGATGGGAGAAGCAGAGAATGAAAGGACTTCCCTAAGTTAATGCTAGTTTTTATTGTAATGTTTTTTGGTTTTTGTTTTTTGCAGAACCGGGGATTGAACTCAGGCCTTAGGCTTGCCAGGGAAGCACTTACTCCACTGAGCCATCTCCCCGGCTATTGTAATGTTTTGTAATTTATGCCCATTAAACTTTTTAGGAAAAGAAGCCAGGCATAATCTTAAGTCAGACATTTTCATTTATTTCTGCCAGTCTTAGACTGTATACATACTTAGAAAGATTCCTAGTCATGGTATACATGTGATTTTGTATCTTTTTTTAATCAGTGACATGATATTTTTGTATATGGACTAATAATCTTCATGATTATTTATTTATTTTAATGTATTTAGTACAGGGTCTCACTACACAGATGAGACTCTTGGTAATCCCCCTGTTCTCAGCCTCCCAGTGCTGGGAATACAGGTGCTTGCCACCACGCCCAGTCTCACTGATCATGATTTATTTATTTATTTATTTAATTTTTTAAAAAATATTTATTTATTTATTTTGTGTGTATGTGGCCAGCTCAGCCCACCAGGGGGCGGGGCTGGCTGGCATGTGGTGCTGGGG
>NW_004524596.1:216732-218101 GCF_000260255.1 Octodon degus | reverse complement strand
TTGTGATATGGGGATTGAACTCAGGACCTTGTGCTTGCCAGGCAAGCACTTATTCTACTGAGCTAATAGAATTTGTTTAAGTGTTGATTCTTCTGATTATTGGCTTGAATTTTTTAGCTGTATGCTATAGCCATTGTCTTCAGTGGTTTTTGTTGTTTTGTTGAAGGATAGTACCTATACAGAGAGATACGCATTCTTAGACAAGGATTTCACAAACAACTCATCTATGTAATGTGTACTTAGATGAAGAAGTGAAATACAATACCGTGAGCACCCCAGCAGTCTCTCTTGTGGCACCTTTATCATCTTCCCCAGAGCAGTCCAATGTTAGTACGTGTTTAAAACCTGTTGTTTAGAATTGAGTTCATGACTGGTTTTAAACCATAAAAATTTGTCTTTTTAAAACTATATTGGTTGTCTCATTACTGTATATACTATAAATGGCCTTTGACTGTAAAAAGTAAAAAGGTATGTTTTAATGGAACAAAATATTTCACACAATTGAAAATATATGTTTCTAAACTTTGGATTTCTTTTCCCTTGCAGACCACCAAATCCCATTGAATTTCTAGCATCTTATCTCTTAAAAAACAAGGCACAGTTTGAAGATCGAAACTGACTAATTGAGAAGAACAGAAAAGTTTTGTTGCTACTATATAGATTTACATGATTAAGAGGCATCTTTACTTGCCACAATTTTCCCTCCTTTTTGGAATCATAAGACCCTTCAGGACAAAAGAAATTATTTCCAGAAATGCTAAAGAGAACGTATTTCCCCTATTTTGATTTAATCACTATACTTATTTAATGAGTATATTCTGTGCAATTTTTTTGCAGATTTTCTTTAACTTTGTTTTTAAAATGACCTTCACAATAAATTGTCAAAATGCCAGTATTTCAGCGGTTTTTGTTGTAAGTACTTTGCTTAAATTGTTATCATGAATTACTTGTTATGATGAAAATATAGCAGAATCAAGTTTAATATAAAAATCTTAGCCAGCTTTCCCTGGCATTGTCGCTGGACTTTTCTGAGGGTGGCATGTGGGTATCTTTATTGTCTAGTAAGCATCACAAGTGTTTCTGAGGTTCAGCAATGTGGGGGTATGCAGAAAAGCATTGCAGAGTATACAGTATCTTTCAGTGCTTTAGGGTAATGATGTAAAAATAGCCATCATTTATTGCAGTTCTAGCTGTCAGGCACAATATTTTCTTTAACATTGCAGCTCTGCAGTGTAGATATTAGTCCCATTTTGCAGATGACAAAACAGACTTGGGGGAGGTTAAGTGATTTACCATGCCCTTCAATGATATTTTAACATTTGAGTTACTTGTATAATTTTTTTTTTAAAATGTATTTGGTACAGGGTCT
>NW_004524596.1:210873-216427 GCF_000260255.1 Octodon degus | reverse complement strand
TTAGACCACTGAGCCATCTCTCCAGCCCCGCTAATCATCTATTAAATTGGGAATTTATACATAAGTTAATTGTGTGTGTGGCCAGCTCAGCCCACCAGGGGGCGGGGGCTGGCTGGCATGTGGTGCTGGGGGATTGATCCACGGTCCCTGATGCTTTGCTAAGCTTGTTCTAAGTAGGTGCTTTAGACCACTGAGCCATCTCACCAGCCCCTTACCTGGATAATTTCTAAATAAAGCATCAACAATGCACAATCTAGGCAAGCACTCTGCTACAGAGCTATGTCCCAGTACCTAGAGTGCTATTTTCTGGGCAGAGGCTCTTTGTCACATTAGAGCTACGTGGTGGAACTTTTCAAATATTAGTATAAATAATAGTTTATAAATATTAAAGTAAATATATAAATACATATCTTACATAAAGTCTGGAGACCATGATTCAATTAGGATAGAGCCTTGATTCATGATTTTATAAATTAGACTCTTTAGTCTGACGCATATGGTTTTGGAATTGTAAGAACATAGTGTTCTGCCTACTGCTTTATTACTTACAGTGTTCTACTGAATTATTTTCAAAATAGGGCTTAAAATTCTCAATCTTGGCCAGGTGTGGTGGCACATGTCTGGAATCCCAGTACTTTGGGAGCTGACATAGGAGGATCACCGCTAGTTCCAAGACCAGCCTGGGTTGCATAGCAAGACCCTGTCTCAAAAAAAAAAAAAAGAAAAATCCCCGGTTCTGCCAAAAAAAAAAAAAAGTCTCAACTTTGAATTTGTTTTTCTAATACAAGCTGAAAGTAGGTGTGTCTTCTGTTGGTAGTTGATATGCTCCTTAGGATTTACTATGCCAGGGACCATGACAAGTACTTTGTTGTTTCATCTTCAACCCTGTGAAGTAGAGTTCATTAAATGATTTTTTTCTAGACCTACTTTGTTAAATGTCACTATTGGCATATTAATGTGTCATAGTGCATGATTTGCATGTAAGAAGCTATATGCATTTAGTGTATAGAAGCTGATGAGTTTCTGAATCGGTGTCTACCAGTGAAACTATAACTACCAAGGCTATAAACATATTCATCACTTCCTGAAAGTGGAAGTAGGTTTATTTATTTTTCTGGTGATAGAGTTTAAAGCCAGGGTCTTATGCATGCTAAGTATGCTACTGCTGAACTACACTTGAAGCATAGATTTAAGGGCTAGCCAGACAGCTCAGGGGATTAAAGCGCCTGCAAGCAGGTGCAGGGACCAGGGGTTCAATCCCCCAGCCTGTCACGCTGCCCCTGCCCCTGGGGCATGCCGAGATGGCAATTGAGACTGGGTGTGGTGGCGCACGCCTGTAATCTCCCAGCTCTTGGGAGGCTGTAAACAGGTAGATCACTACGAGTCCAATCTAGTAGTGAGACCCTGAACACCCTGTAGACCCTTCCCTAAAATACAAAGGAAAAACCACTAGGTTTTCAATTTGTTTTTTTTTTTTTTTTTTATTTTATGATAGGGTCTACAGGGTCTCACTATGTAGATCAGACTTGTAGTGATCCTCCTGTTTTCAGCCTCCCAAGTGTTGGGATTATAGGTGTGCCCCTCCATGCCCAGTCTCATTCACAGTCTCAGCGCACCCCAGGGATGGGGCTGGCATGGCACACTGGGGATTGAACCCTGGCCGCTGCGTCTGCCTGTGAAGGTGCTTTAATCTGCTGAGCTATTTGGCCATCCTTTAGGTTTAATTTTTTTTATTTTATTTTATTTATTTTGTGTGTGTGTGTGTGTGTGTGTGTGTGTGGCCAGCTCAGCTCACTAGTGGGCGGGGCTGGCTGGCATGTGGTGCTGGGGGATTGAACCGCGGTCCTTGTGCTTTGCTTAACTTGTTCTAAGTAGGTGCTTTAGACCACTGAGCCATCTCACCAGCCCTAGGTTTAATTTTGATATATATCATTCTTAGATAAATTAAGATTTAGTTACCTTGCTCAGAGTTAAAGGAGTGAGTTTGGGGCAGTGATTCAAACTCAGTTTAAGACTATTACCTCTTAGTACACCTATAACTTTTTGGGGTTTTTTTATGAGCAGAATTTTATTTATTATTTTTTGCAGAACTGGGGATTGAACTCAGGCCCTTGCGCTTGCCAGGGAAGCGCTTATTCTACTGAGCCATCTTCCCGGCTCCCTGAGCAGAATATTTATTGGAGGAAAGAAAGCTCCTGTCCTTGGGAGGGACGGGAGGGGGGGGCCCTTAGCGGGTGGTCCCTGGGAAGCTGTCTCTTCCAAGGACTTTTCTAGAGAAAAACCATGTGGTGAGGCAGGTCTACGGTGGTGGAGAACATGGGAACTCAGTTTAGGTGGGCATGAGGTGGGACAAAACTGGCCAACCAACGAGATTATAAGCACCATTGCGCAGGTAAAATTGATTAAATCCAGTACCAAATGGGGAAGCGAGTCCAGTAGTAAGTGGGCATGAATACAGGACAGGGTCTCTTCCTGTTGGGGTTGGCTTAGTGACTCTTCAGGGCTCTTTCAAGGTGATTGATACCTATGTAGAATATCAATCCCAGATGCCCATCCCTAGGGACACCTATGACTTTTCCTTGGGGAGAAAATCAGACCTATGCGTGTCCAGTGGTAGACCTCTTTGCACACTGGGGGGGGTGGGGGTGAAAAAGTGAGCCATAATAGGGAATTGTACTGTAAACAGGTTGCCTTGAAATTGAAGATACTAATCTAGCTGGGCTTGCTGGCACATACCTGTAATTCTAGTGCTTGAGAGGTAGAAGCAGGAGGATCACTGTGGGTTCAAGGCCACCTTGGACTATTTGATGAGCTAAGGGCCAGCCTGAATTGCACAGCAAGACCTTGTCTCAAAAAAGAAAAAAAATAATAATAATAATTCTGTGTTTATTGTTTGGATGTGGATTGTTTGATTAGAACTCTGTATTCTACAAACCACACCTATAATGTATGATCTCTAAATTTCAGTTGCAAAGATTTTGGAGACTTTAGATATGCAATAATTTTTTTTTCTTTTCCCTTATCTCTAGTCTTCATTTTCTTTGTATCTGATTTGCTTTTACTGAGGTTTTCCAAAGCATTCAACCTAACCTGTACAATGACCTTGTCTTGATCCTTTTGGGCTGCTATAATATAAAAAAAAAGTAGGGGCTGGTGAGATGGCTCAGTGGTCTAAAGCACCTACTTAGAACAAGCTTAGCAAAGCACAGCAACTGCGGTTCAATCCCCCAGCACCATATGCCAGCCCACCCCGCCCCCTGGTAGGCTGAGCTGCCCCCCCACATAAATAAAATTAAAAAAAATTTTTTTTAAAAAGTAGACTGAGTGGCTTATAAAACAATTACTTCTTGGGGCCAGGGAGACAGTTCAGTATCTTTCCTGGCAAGTACAAGGACCTGAGTTCAATCCCTGGTTCTGCCAAAAAAAAAAAAAAAAAAAAAAAAAGATAAAACAATTACTTCTTACAGTTCTGGAGCCTGGGGATAGGAAGATCAACGTAGTTTGAGGGAGGACTGATTTGTAGACATTTATAGATGGTTCTCATGTTATAGAAAGGACTGGCTCTCCAGGATCTCCTAAGGGCACTAATTCCATTCATGAAATGATCTAATCACTTCTGAAAGTCCCTATACTTTTTCTTTTTTTTTTTTTTGGTGGAAGCAGGGATTGAACTCAGGACCTTGAGTTTGCCAGGCAAGTGCTTATTCTCCTGAGCTATCTCCCCAGCCCAAATACAAAGGTGGAACAGGGGATTGAACTCGGGCCCTTGTGCTTACCAGGCAAGCACTTATTCTACTGAGCCATCTCCCCGGCCCCAAGTCCCTATTCTTCTAATGCCATCACTGTGGTGATCAGAATTTCAATGTGAAACTTTTGGAACAAAATATTAAGAGGATAACACACTTGTATAATGTATTTCATTTGCTTATGTAGTAATCACGTAATGGCAGTGTCTAGTACAATTGGTATAAATAAGTTGCAGAAGATGATTGATTTTCATTTAAGCATGCACAAATTTGAGAGTGCAAATATATGAATTTCTTTTTTTATTTCTTAAAAGAGTGTATTCTACTAGCTTCAAGTGTTCAGTTCTTTTTTACTGAAGGGAAGGTTAGCACTTATTCTAGTAAATTGGTTACATAGAGATTGGTTTAGCCACACATCGTGGTGCAAGCCTGTAATCTCAGCTCTTGAGAGGCCGAGGAAGGAGGACTGTCCTGAGTTTTAAGCCAGCCTGGGCTATAAAAGTGAGTTCAAGCCAGCTTGCACTACATAGTGAGATCCTGTCTTAAAAAAAAAAAAAAAGAGTTGGTTTAGGAAGGTTCTATAATTTGGTAAAGCATCTTTTTGTATACCTGACATTGATAGCATAGAAACAATTTTTATCCTTTAACCATTTAATGGAGAAGACAGTGTTTAGTAAACAAATACAAAAGTAGAGTAAGAGCTACTGTATCCTCTAAGGGTAAATTCTTGAATTTCGTTCATGGTTGGGTTAGTGGGAGGACCACTAGAGTAAATCAGGAGCAAGATGCCTAGATGTTTAGAGGAAATGGACACCATGAATAGAAAAAAAAAGAGAAAATGGCTAGAAAGAGATTATTTGTAATTTTGATAAACTTATAGAGGAAGAATACTGAACCTGTGTGAATCTCATTTATGAAGTATTGTGAGCTTTGAGGCTTAATAGCTTATGTTAGGAACATGACAGAATGCTTGTTGGAAAGTCCAGCATGGTGGCACATGACTGTGATACCAGCACTGGGGAGGCTGAAAACAGGAGGATCACTGGATCATGGCAGTCTGAGCTGCATAGTGAGACCTTGTACCAAATACACACCAAAAGAACCAAAAAAACCCAACCCCATATATATTATATTTATGAAATATCTATAAAACTATATATTTCTATATATACACCTCAGAACTGTAGGAGCAGAATAGAACATTTTATTCATGTATTTTCTAGAGTGGATTCCAAAAAGGCATTACCAAATTGAAAGACTAAAAGGGCTGGGGAGATGGCTCAGTGGAATAAGCGCTTCCCTGGCAAGTACAAGGGCCTGAGTTCAATCCCCAGTTCCGGGAAAAAAAAAAAAAAAAAAGACAAATTGAAGGACTGACACATACTATCAAACTGTAAAAATAAAGTCAAAATAAGGTGTAAGGTAGGAAAGAAGAAAAGGAATATGATAGTGAAAAATAGGCCACTAGAGATTAAAGGGGCAATTAATAATGATTCTCTTTAAAAGACGTGTCAGCTTTGTGAAAAGATTGCTATTTTTTATTTCACCTCGATCATAGCTATGAGAAAAGCTTTCTACACTAAATTTTATTTCAGGACATTGGAAATGCATGCATTTTCATCATAAATCACTAAATATATGAAGTACTTATCCAGGTGTCAGGTACATAATAACGAATGTCACTTAAGTTTGGTTTCTACAGTAGAAAGGGGCAAAGTTAGCTGATTTTAGGTTAGAGCACCAGTTTTAATGGAATAAGGTTTTTTTTTTTTTGTCCAAATGCCCTCAGGGGTGGTTTGGCTGGCTGG
>NW_004524596.1:206662-210597 GCF_000260255.1 Octodon degus | reverse complement strand
ATTTATTTATTTATTTATTTATTTTGTGTGTGTGTGGCCAGCTCAGCCCACCAGGGGGCGGGGCTGGCTGGCATGTGGTGCTGGCGGATTGAACCATGGTCCCTGTGTTTTGCTTAGTTTAGCTTGTTTTAAGTAGGTGCTTTAGACCGCTGAGCCATCTCACCAGCCCCCATGCTGAACTCTTAAATCTTGGTTAGCACAAAACATTGTTGAATGCTTTTCTCACCCATAGGGCTTTCCTGTAGATTCAAAAATGAAGCCTAAATATGTAAGTAGATTGAGGTTTTTTTTTTTTTTTTTTTTTTTGCGGAACCTGGGACTGAACTCAGGCCCTTTCGCTTGCCAGGCAAGCGCTTATTCTACTGAGCCATCTCCCTGGCCCCCCTAAATATGTTTGGTACAGGTAATGTAACTATATGGCTTATACTTCAAAAGGCATACATGTAAATGTCTGGCACCGAATTACTGTTCCTAGTTCATTGCTTTCTTCTAGAAGTATACATGTACAAGTACAGGAGCATGTGAATATTCACTTTTTACACAGATGGTAGTATACTTTACACATCATTCCACATTTTGCTTGTTTCACTTTTTTAAAGTTTTTTTTTTTCTTTCAGGACTTTGTGCTTGCCAGGCAGGTGCTTATGCCACTGAGTTATCTTCCTAGGCCTGTATCACCTCCTTTTAACTGGTGCCTATGTATAGCCTCCTAATTGCATGAGTCTCATATTGATGGATGCTGTGGTTAATTTTTCAGTTTTTGCTAGTACAGGCTGCTGTGGTAAAGGCTGGACTTACTATTTTAGAAGACATGTGCATTAATGTTCATGTTGGGTTCTGGCCTAGTAGTTCATTATTTCTTGAAGAATCTCATAAGGACTATTAATGAAATTTTATCCTTGCCCTCTACTATAATGTTTATAAAATGTCAAACCAAACTTGCTGCTGGATTTAATTATTGATAATAACATGAAAATTTGTATAGCACTGCCAAATAAGCTTCTCCTAGAATACAAAGTAGTTTGCATCTATGAATCTTTCTTAATTTGGAAGAGGTACGTGAGTAGTTTCAATTTATTTCTTTCAGAATCTATACTTGAGGGCTGGTGAGATGGCTCAGTGGTCTAAAGCACCTACTTAGAATAAGCTTAGCAAAGCACAGGGACCACGGTTCAATCCCCCAGCACCACATGTCAGCCAGCCCCGCCCCCTGGTGGGCTGAGCTGGCCACACACACACACACACAAATAAATTAATTTTTAAAAAAAAGAATCTATACTTGAATAAGACAGGAAGTAATGGGTAGAATATGTTAGGAGCATTTCGTACATAATAGAAGATCCTCTCACCTTTCATTTCATTTAGCAGTGTGGTCTTTGCCGAAGTCATTCCACAAACCCTTTGAAGAAGAGTTTGGCTGAGCATTTTATTAGGGAGGAAAAACATTTTTGAATAAGATTACTAGTTTGGGATGGCTAGTTGCATTCTATCCAATTCTTTATATACGTAGAGTATATAAAGAACATCTTATAAACTTTTCATATACTTTAATAACTTTCACAGCAAAGTATGCGAGATATATACTACTGCTGTTTGGATTTGACTTGGGGGCCTGCCCCTTAGCTCAGTCCTTTAAGTGGCTGCTCCAACAAAGCAGTCAGGCTCGAGTAGCTGTGGTTGGATCCCTACAACTCAAGCCAGCCAAACCTGCCCTGAAGGCATTCGGAGGAAAAAAAAATTCTTTCTGTTTGGATTTGACAGATGAGAAAACTGAGGCTTGAAATGGTAAAGTTACTGTATGCTCATGGTCACACAGCCAAGACAAATCTGATTTTATAACTGGAAGGGCCCAAAAAGTGAAGTTTTCTTTGTTCATTGTGTATCTCTCCCCACTAGAAACAGTATCACCAATAATTATCCATAAGAGTTGTCACCATATTAGTGCTTGAATTTCACAATGAATAGTTGACTTTTTCATTAGCACTGAGTTTTCGAAAGAGTGCCATGGAATTAGAGCTGCAACTTTTTTTTTTTTCTGTTGTCCTTAAAGTGGCATTGGCTATGTTCATTTTTTTTTCCCTCTACATATCATTTTGTCAGGTCAGTAGTGAAGAGGGTAAACTTTGAGGTATGAAATACATTTAGGGGAGATTTTAGCCTAACAATTGTAGAAAAAGTAAGTCTCATATCACTAAGGACCCAGACTAGGCTGTTGGAAAATCTGGGCTCTAAAATTGAAAAAGATGGGCAAAGGAATGGAATAATACCTTTAAAAAGCCTCAGAAAAGTACAGCATATTATTATGGCACTAGGGAAACCTAGACTTTGAATATTAGGCATCCAGTCATCTACTTTAGATTCTACCAGGGCAGCTTAGTGTGAAATTAGAGTATAAAATTTTATGTTTTGGGCTGGGGAGATAGTTCAGTGGCTTAGGTGCCAGCCTGGAAACTGCAAGGTCCTCAGTTTGATCCCTTGTACAAAACAAACAAACCAAAGTATGGTTTTTAACCCTAGGTCATTTATTTATTTATTTTTATGTATTTGGTAAAGGGTCGCATATGTGTATGTCTCTATATGTATTTGGTACAGCCTCCCCAAGTGCTGGGATTACAGCTGTGTGCCACGACGCCCAGACTAGGTCGCAGATCAGCGCGCGCCCCAGAGGTGGTGCCTAGGCAGCATGCGAGACCAAGGATGAACACTGGTCCCTGCGCCAAAGCAGGCGCTTAGTCCACTGAGCTATTTTGCCGGCCCTTTTATTTTTGAAGAAATGTAACTCTGTCTCAGTTTTGGAATGATGCACAACAGTGACACTCTTGGAGGTCCAAGGTGATCTTTGCTGCGATTGTACCACAATTATTTACTCTATCCTTTTAGGTAAGAATCTGGGGTACAGATTAAGAGATTTTAAAAATTTCCCCAGGTTGTTTGGTATTGGGATTCGAACTCAGGACCATGGGCGTACCAGGTAGGCTCTTGTGCCACTGAGTTATAACCCTGACCTCCATCTATCTATTTATTTATTAAAACTTGAGACAGGGTTTCACTAAATTGCCCAGGCTGGTCTGCTGCCTCTGTCTCCAGGGTAGCTGGGACTCCAGGCCTTAGCACCACGCCCAGCTAAAGAAATTCTTTGTCACTGACACTTGCAGGGAGGGGAGAACTGGGATTTGTAAGGGAAGAGTGGCACTGGCACAGTTTTCTATGCTGGTCTTGCAGGTCTTTTACATTAACTCTCACAACCCTAGTCGCAGTGTTTGAGCGCCATCCCATTTTACAGTTGGGAATCACGGAGGCCAGCTCTATTACACTTCAGTTAGGAAGACATGCACCGACACGAATGCAACATGAAAGCTGATAAACGTACAGTGGCTAAGGGTGACGCTGTGCAGCAAGAACTTCGCCTGCAGGACTGAGGACACACTTTAGGTGCCCGCTTTTCCTAACCAACTTCCCGGCGGTGCGGCCGCACACGCCGAGGTGAACCTTGAGGTGCAGCCCACTGAGGACGCGCTAGCGACGGGAGAGGGCCGGACTCCGGGCGGCGAAGCCGCGGCTGCGTGCTCCGCCGAGGAAGCGGCTGGGGGAAGGGGCTGCCTCGCGGCTGCGTCCTGCTGCCCGCGCCCTGCCCCCAGCCTCTGCTGGCGCTAAAGCCCGGAGAGCGGAGCGCGCACGTTGCGAGTCCTCGCGGGCCGGGCCGCGGTGCTGGGCATGCTCAGTGGGCCGGACCCGTAAGAGTGGCGAGTAAGGCAGCGTCGGCGGCTTGGGGCTGCCTTCCCCGGTTCAGGCCCCGGCCCTGGGCTTTGCGCACGCGGAGCCGCAGCGCCGTGCCTCCTCGCGGCGCGGCGCGGCCCGACCCCGATGCCGAGCGGCCTGTCCGGTTTCCGCCGTTAACCTCGTCGCGCGGCCGGCGGGAGGAGGCGCGGGGCGGG
>NW_004524596.1:206046-206552 GCF_000260255.1 Octodon degus | reverse complement strand
CGCGGGGAGGGCGGGGGCCGTGAGGGCGGCTCGGCGGAACCAGCCCCGGCTGGGAGCAGCGGCGACTCCGGGCCCCGGCCAGGCTTTCTGGGCTCGGGCGAGGCCGCCGCGGGCCCCATCTTCCGGCCGCCGCCGGAGTTTGTGGTGATTGTTGCTGCCACCGCCCCGGCTGCCATCTCCTTCTCCCGGGCCGCCACCTCCTCCTCTTCCTCCTCCTCCTGGGCCGGGCCGATCCCCTCCCCGCCGCCGCCGCCGCCGCCGCCGCCGCCTCCTCCTGGGCTGGGCCCGCGGTGTCTCGTCCCCTCGCGGAGCCGCTCCCGTCGCCGCCGCCGCCTCCTCCTCATTCATCCTCGTGCACCATAGGCGGCACAGGCTCCAAGATGTCCAACCGAGTGGTCTGCCGGGAAGCCAGTCACGCCGGGAGCTGGTACACAGCCTCAGGTAGGGCTCCAGGCCGCCCCGCCGGCCGAGGGCTGCAGCCCGGCCCGCGGCGGCGGCGGCGGCGG